>NW_027361700.1:27690000-28020000 GCF_039654945.1 Dendrobates tinctorius
GATGGGAGGCTGCTGAGGAGATGGGAGGCTGCTGAGGAGATGGGAGGCTGCTGAGGAGATGGGAGGCTGCTGAGGAGATGGGAGGCTGCTGAGGAGATGAGAGGCTGCTGAGGTGAGGAGATGGGAGGCTGCTGAGGAGATGAGAGGCTGCTGAGGTGTGGAGATGGGAGGCTGCTGAGGTGAGGAGATGGGAGGCTGCTGAGGTGAGGAGATGGGAGGCTGCTGAGGTGAGGAGATGGGAGGCTGCTGAGGTGAGGAGATGGGAGGCTGCTGAGGTGAGGAGATGGGAGGCTGCTGAGGAGAGGAGATGGGAGGCTGCTGAGGTGAGGAGATGGGAGGCTGCTGAGGAGAGGAGATGGGAGGCTGCTGAGGTGAGGAGATGGGAGGCTGCTGAGGTGAGGAGATGGGAGGCTGCTGAGGTGAGGAGATGGGAGGCTGCTGAGGAGAGGAGATGGGAGGCTGCTGAGGTGAGGAGATGGGAGGCTGCTGAGGTGAGGAGATGGGAGGCTGCTGAGGTGAGGAGATGGGAGGCTGCTGAGGTGAGGAGATGGGAGGCTGCTGAGGTGAGGAGATGGGAGGCTGCTGAGGTGAGGAGATGGGAGGCTGCTGAGGTGTGGAGATGGGAGGCTGCTGAGGTGTGGAGATGGGAGGCTGCTGAGGTGTGGAGATGAAGGCTGCTGAGGAGATGGGAGGTTGCTGAGATGTGGAGATGGAGGCTGCTGAGGTGAGGAGATGGGAGGCTGCTGAGGTGAGGAGATGGGAGGCTGCTGAGGTGTGGAGATGGAAGCTGCTGAGGTGTGGAGATGGAGGCTGCTGAGGAGATGGAGGCTGCTGAGGTGAGGAGATGGAGGCTGCTGAGGTGAGGAGATGGAGGCTGCTGAGGAGATGGGAGGCTGCTGAGGTGTGGAGATGGGAGGCTGCTGATTTGTGGAGATGGGAGGCTGCTGAGGAGATGGAAGGCTGCTGAGGTGTGGAGATGGGAGGCTGCTGAGGTGAGGAGATGGGAGGCTGCTGAGGTGAGGAGATGGGAGGCTGCTGAGGTGAGGAGATGGGAGGCTGCTGAGGTGAGGAGATGGGAGGCTGCTGAGGAGAGGAGATGAGAGGCTGCTGAGGTGAGGAGATGGGAGGCTGCTGAGGTGAGGAGATGGGAGGCTGCTGAGGTGAGGAGATGGGAGGCTGCTGAGGTGAGGAGATGGGAGGCTGCTGAGGTGAGGAGATGGGAGGCTGCTGAGGTGAGGAGATGGGAGGCTGTTGAGGAGAGGAGATGGGAGGCTGTTGAGGAGAGGAGATGGGAGGCTGTTGAGGAGAGGAGATGGGAGGCTGTTGAGGAGAGGAGATGGGAGGCTGCTGAAACGACCAAAAAAATTCTAGAATTCCACTTTTTTCAATTTCACCACACTTTGAATTTTTTTCCCATTTTCCAGTACGCTATTTGGTAAAGCCAATCATGTCATTCAAAAGTACAACTCGTCCTGCAAAAAACAAGCCCTCACACGGCCATATTGATGGAAAAATAAAAAGTGGGTATATATGATTGGGAAACATCTTTATTTGGGAAATTGTTCTACACTCGCACTGCGGTGCATGGACTGGGCGCCGATCTCCTGGCCTGCATCCTCATACATGCTGTGAGGCTGCTGAATTCTAGTCAGGAGACCCACGGTCCGTCCATGCACTGCGGTCCGAGCGCATATCGATATCCACCGACAGCTTCATACATGTACAGAAAACAATACAATAATCTGCAATCAGAAATACAGATTATAAAAAAAAAAACAATCTGGTTTCAATTATTTTTTAAAAAAAGTATGTGACTCATTTCCTTAAAGAAAAATAAAAATATACCTAAACAGAGTATTGGGTATCTTAACAAATGATTAATAAGTTACAGTAGAGTAGAGCTCATCCAAAAGAGTCTACCTTGTTGTGGTGGCGGCTTAAAATTCTTTTGGCCAGAACAAAAGCTGCTGGCTATATGTGTGATCTGGGAAATGTTAATGTGTGATTGGTGAGGACGTGGTGCCGAAGTGGAGTTTTTCCAAGAGTGGGTGGTGGGACTCTGGAAGATTTGAGGGGTGGAGGGCGGCACGGCTGGGGTGGAGCCTGGACGGAGTCTCAAGGGGGCCCAAACATTTTTACAGTATGGGGCCCTGAAATTCCTAATGGCAGCCCTGTGAACTATGAGGTTTGCTTTGCTTGAACCTATACATTATAAAGGAGGCTCAAGCTATTGGTGATACTACAATATGTGCTATAATTGTTTTTCTTTTTATTTTCATGCCTTAAATTCTAAAGAGATTCTCCAGATTCCTTTGAACGGTCTAATTAGCCGGGCAGGGCCGCTGTCTGCATACTTTGCGATAAATTTGAAAATGTGAAAGGTGCTGTCGACCAATTTCCTTTGTGGATTTCTGACCTGTTATCAACTGTCATGTTATTTCCTTGGGTTGAATGTCAGAAAAATGTTCTACGCCTACAGTTTTAAAAGTTCATTGCTGGCAACCTGACATGTACACCTCAAGCATCATACATGGTTAAGACTATAGCCAAACCAAAAAGGGAATATCTTGATTTCTCGTTGATATGACGTCAATGAGAACATGATCCATGACATAGTTCATATTATCTTTTTATATTTTTTATATATCAAATCTGCCTCTTCTAACTTAAAGATATTCTTCCTTCTAAGTTAATTTGTTTTTCCATGTTACCATTTTCTTTATGCAAACTGTATTTTCAGAGATGAAGAGGACATGACCTCTCGCACCACCTATTGGATGCAGCAATGGTAAGAATAATATGGATCCTTTAATAAGCCTTACTACGTGACTTGCGCTAAAAGTCAAACCCGATACTTTACTTGCAGACACATGTTTCTGGGTGTTTGTCCATATTAGGTGAAAAGCAAGAGGTCTGACCTGGCCTCTGACAAGAGACTAAGGGGTAACATCTATATTCGGGCGGCACGGTGGCTCAGTGGTTAGCGCTGCAGCCTTGCAGCGCTGGGGTCCTGCGATTGAATCCCACCAAGGACAACATCTGCAAGGAGTTTGTATGTTCTCCCTGTGTTTGCGTGGGTTTCCTCCGGGTACTCCGGTTTCCTCCCACATTCTAAAGACATACTAATAGGGAATTTAGATTGTGAGCCCCAGTGATGATAATGTGTGCAAACTGTAAAGCGCTGCGGAATATGTTAGCGCTATATAAAAATAAAGATTATTATTATCTTTGTGGAGAGTGCCAAGCCGGCATAAGGAGACTTATAGGCCATACAATGCTCCTCTGGGAAATCTCTTCAGAGAGGAAGAAGACTAGAACTCCAGTGCCACCTACAGGAAATATCAATCTTAAGACTCCATACTCCCTTAATGAGCCTTGCCACACGACTTACAATTAATGCCAAACCAGATACTCTATTTGCAGATACAGTTCTGACTTGGCTAGATGAGAGGCCTCTGACTAGGGTCCAAGTTGTAATATCTCTCCTTGTGATGAGCGCCTAGCCAGCCTAAAGAGAATTATAGGTCATAAAATACTCCTCTGGGAAATTAAACATGCAAATGATCTCTTCAGAGAGTAAGATGACTAGAACCCCTTAACGAACCTTGCCACATGACTTAAAATTAAAGTCAAACCAGACACTATTTGCAGACATGTGATTCTGGGTGTTTGCTCTTCCTCAGTGCAAAGCAAGAGGTCCAATTTGTCTTGATGAGAGTCCTCTGATGGAGGTCTAAGAGGTAACATCTCTTCTTGTGGGGGAGAGTGCCAAGCAGACATAAGAAGACTTTTAGGCCATACAATGCCCCTCTGTGATATCATACTTATTTACAAATATAATATTCTTCTAATATTCTTAGGCTGGTTTCACATTTGCGCTTTTGTGCGCAGCGCATCGTGCGCACCCGTGCGCATGCGCACTGCGCACCTATGTTTAACATGACGTGCGCATGTTTTTGCGCACACTTGCGTTTTCGTGCGCATGCGTTTTTTTGTCTTTTGCGCCAGGTGCGCCAGACGCAACATGTTGGATTTTTTGGTGCGCCCTGTCTCGGCAAAAAAACGCATGCGCACGCTTGCGCACGGAATGCGCAAAAACAACACATTGAAGTCTATGGTAACGCATGCGTGCGCATGGTCTTGCGCACGGTTGCGTTTTTTTACGCATGCGTTTTTGAGTGAAACAAGTCTAGAATGTTCTCTAGACAATGGAAAAAACGTCACACTTAAAAACGCATGCGCATAAAAAACGCCAACGCATGCAAAAAACGCATGTAAAACGCAAACAACGCTGCGTTTTTTTTACACATCAGCGTGCGCATGACGTTAAAAAACCGCGCGTTTGTTTTGCGTTTTTCTTTGCGTTTTTTATGCGCCCGATGCGCTGCGCAAAAAAACGCTAATGTGAAACTAGCCTTACAGTGGGTACGGAAATTATTCAGAGCCCTTTAAATTTTTCACTCTTTGTTTCATTGCAGCCATTTGGTAAATTTAAAAAAAGTTCATTTTTTTTTCTCATTAATGTACACTCTGTACCCGATCTTGACTGAAGAAACAGAAATGTAGAAATTTTTGTAAATTTATTAAAAAAGAAAAACTGAAATATCACATGGTAATAAGTATTCAGACCCTTTGCTCAGTATTGAGTAGAGGCAAGCACCCCTTTGAGCTGCTACAGCCATGAGTCGTCTTGGGAATGATGCAACAAGTTTTTCACACTTGGATTTAGGGATCCCCTGCCATTCTTCCTTGCACATCATGTCCAGTTCCGTCAGGTTGGATGGTGACCAATGTTGGACAGCCATTTTCAGGTCTCTACAGAGATGCTCAATTGGGTTTAGGTAAGGGCTGTGGCAAGGCCTGTCAGGAATGGTCACAGAGTTGTTCTGAAACCATGCTTTTGTTATTTTAGCTGTGTGCTTAGGGTCTTTGTCTTGTTGGAAGGTGAACCATTGGCCAAGTGTGAGGTTCAGAGCACTCTGGAAGAGGTTTTCATCCAGGATATCTCTGTACTTGGCCACATTCATGCTTTCTTCAGTTGAAACCTGTTGTCCTGTTTCTGCAGCTGAAAAACACCACCATAGCATGATGCTGCCACCACCACGTTTCACTGTTGGGATTGTGTTGGGCAGGTGATGAGCAGTGCCTGTTTTTTTCCACACATACCGCTTAGAATTATCACCAAAAAGTTCTATCTTAGTGTCATCAGACCAGAGAATCTTATTTCTCATAGTCTGGGAGTCCTTCATGTGTTTTTTTTAGCAAACTCTATGCGGGCTTTCATGTCTTGCACTGCGGAGAGGCTTCCGTTGGGCCACTCTGCCATAAAGGCCTGACTGGTGGAAGGCTGCAGTGATAGTTGACTTTGTGGAACTTTCTCCCATCTCCCTATTCCATCTGTGACGCTCAGCCACAGTCATCTTGGGGTTCTTCTTTACCTCTCTCACCAAGGCTCTTCTACCATGATTGCTCTGTTTGGCTAGACACCCAGGTCTAGGAAGACTTCTGTTGGTCCCAAACCTCTTCCTTTTAAGGATTATGGAGGCCACTGTGCTCTTAGGAACCTTGAGTACTGCAGAAATTCTTTTGTAACCTTTGGCCAGATCTGTGCCTTGCCACAATTCTGTCTCTGAGCTCCTTGGGCAGCTACTTTGACCTCATGATTCTCATTTGGTCTGACATGCACTGTGAGCTGTGAGGTCTTATATAGACAGGTGTGTGCCTCTACAAATCAAGTCCTATCAGTTTGATTAAACACATCTGGACTCCAATGAAGGAGTAGAACCATCTCAAGGAGCATCACAAGGAAATGGACAGCATGTGACATAAATATGAGTGTCTGAGCAAAGGGTCTGAATACTTATGACCATGTGATATTTCAGTTTTTCTTTTTTAATACATTTCCAAAATGTTCTAAATTTCTGTTTTTTCAGTCAAGATGAGGTGCATAGTGTACATTAGTGAGAAAAAAAATGAACTTTTTTGAATTTACCAAATGGCTGCAATGAAACAAAGAGTGAAAAATTTAAAGGGCCCTGAATGCTTTCCGTACCCAATGTATATTTTGTCAGATGCTAAATGTTGAAATTATGTATTAAATATATAGACTCAGTTTTTCAGAAAAGCTGTTTGTGTTTATGTTCACATTTAGATGTTGACCAAGGATATCAAATTTTAAAAGCAGAAAATGATCTTAAAGTACCTAAAACTTCAAGAAAAGTACTTTCCAGGACGTCCTATCCTGACAGCACCATGGGGTTGTCTTCTCATCCTTTCAGGGACAGGAAATGCACGAGAGGTTAAAAGGTCCCCTCCCACACCACACTCCAGTGTTTTTCCTGTCCCTGTAAGGACAGGCATGAGAGCGTCGCAGCCGAGGCATACACAGAGCTTACCGGGGCCAGGAGGTTCGGGGTCCTAACTTCCAACTCCTCCGGGTCGGACGATGTAGCGCGGCACCCCCCTAAGGGGGGTTCTCCGCCGGGGGTCCCGTGGAGCGTCGCTCTGGGACTCGACCCCGCTTCCCCCAGCGCGGCTCCCGCGAGACAAGGCCCAGAAGGACGTCAGGAGCGGCGGCGCGTCACTTCCGGGCGCCCAGGGATGACGACTTCCGGTCGGGGCACGGAGGACGCGTGAGAGAGCGGCAAAGGGAGCGTTCCTGCGCAAAATAAGGTAGGATAAGAGCGGGCGGAAAGCGGGAGACCAGTGGCAGATTGAGAGGCGACTATACACCTAGACTTTCTGTCTGACGCCTCCAGCATGGACGCCAGGACCAATGAACAACCAGAGCCAGCGTCTGTGAGTAGAGGGCATGAGGACAATATTGCCAGAGACAGGAGCTTTTTAGTAAAGGGGACTCCTGTCTTTTTAGGATAAGGCGACACCGACTCCGGCAACAGCCAGGACATCAGGCAAACCCAAATGCCCCATCTGTGCCAGCAAACTGCCAAGCGCATGGAAAAAACCCCTATGCGAGGATTGCACGCTGCGGATTGTCAGAGGCGAACAGGCAGTGTTCTTCACGGAGATGCGCGCAGTAGTCAGACGAAGTAGAAGCCTCTGTCTCAGGGATGTTACCCACTCAGTCTTCTGGCCGGTCCCAGTCCAAAAGATCTAGATGGGAGTCCAACGTCTCATCAGAAGAGATACGGGGTACGGACTCTGAGGAAGAGGGCGAGATCACCTCTGAACCCCTGGAAACAGGGAAGAGGTACCTCTTTACATCAGAGAACACGGACGAGCTGCTCAGGGCAGTAAGAAGTACGATGCAGATCGAGGAAACCCTGAAGGAACAATCCATCCAGGATACGATGTTCGGGGGATTAAGAGCCAGGGTTCGTCAGGTCTTCCCAGTTAATGACCATATCCGGGCAATGATCCTGGAAGAATGGGAGGATGCGGAGAAAAGACTGATTGTGCCACGAGACTTTAAGCTGCGACTTCCATTTAACCAGGAGGACATCAGCACTTGGGACGAGGTTCCTAAGATTGATTCTCCAGTGGCCAAGGTGTCGAGGAAAACTTTGATTCCTTTTGAAGATTCTTCCAGCCTCAAGGAGCCCATAAACAAAAAGGCCGACGTGCTCTTAAAAAGAGCTTGGGAGGCCTCAGCGGCAGTGATAAAAGCAAATATGGCCGCTACATCGGTCGCTAGATCCATGCACCTATGGGTCGACCATTTAGAACAACAGCTAAAGGATAAAACCCTTAGGAGTGATATCCTTGAAAGCATTCCCCTGTTGAAAATCGCGACCGGGTTTCTGGCAGATGCTTCTGCGGAATCGGTACGGTTTGCGGCCAGGAATAATTCCCTATCCAATGCGGCCCGCCGAGCCATATGGATGAAAACCTGGTCGGGGGACTACCAGTCTAAAAATAAGTTATGTTCCATACCCTTCTCGGGCGGGAAGGTATTTGGGCCAGCTTTGGATAAAATTCTAGAGTGCCTCCGATGACAAAAGAGGTTTTCCAGAGTAAAAACCAAAAAGATAATTTCCCTTTCAGAGATCCCGCCCATACCAGAGGCAGGAATATAGAGGGGAAAGGGAAATCTTCTCGCTGGGAGTACTCGAGGGGGGGAAGAAGTAGAACTGCCCCGTCCCGCTCCGGGCAAAGTTCCCGGAGCAGAAGGCAATGACGCCAGGCCTGTAGGGGAGCCTAAAACTCTTTGCAGAGGCATGGCAACGTATCTCCCAGAACCCATGGGTCCTCAATACAATTTCCCAGGGCTATACCCTCGAGTTCACAAGACCCCCTCCAGCACGATTCGTGGTTACAAAACCCCGGTCCAAGGCCATGATAGACCCCATATGGGCAGACATAAGAGACCTATTAAAAACAGAAGTAGTAATTCCAGTCCCAGAGGTAGAGAGAGGTCAGGGCCACTACTCTACGCTTTTCACGATAAAAAAACCGTCGGGGGAGAGCCGAACTATCATAAACTTAAGACCACTAAATCAATGGGTTCGTTATAAAAGGTTCCAAATGGAGTCCTTGAAGACCGCCATCCCGCTAATGGACCAGAACGCGTCAATGTGCACTATAGATTTAAAGAGCGCATATTATCACGTTCCCATCCATCCTCATTCTCAGAGATTCCTGCGCTTCGCCCTAGAGAAAGGAGGCAAACACTACCACTTCCAGTTTCAGGCTCTTCCGTTCGGCTTGGCGTCAGCACCCCGCGTTTTCACAAAACTGGTGGCTGAAGTCGTGGCAGACTTAAGACAAAGAGACTTAATCATTGTACCTTATTTAGACGACTTCTTAGTAACATCCCGGTCAGCGTCGGAGTTAAAAGAACAACTCAGCGGAATAATTTGCAGCCTCGAGAGCCTAGGTTGGATCCTAAACAGAAAAAAATCAGACCTGCAGCCCAGCACCCAGAATAAATTCCTGGGGGTAATGCTAGACTCCAGAAGAAGAGTCTCATTCTTACCGGAGGAGAAGAAGAAGCCCATCAGGGACAAGGCTGGCCAGCTGGGCCAGCACCAGGTTTCAATAAGGTCCGCGATGAAAGTCTTGGGCACTCTAACCGCATGCATACCCTGTGTCTTGTGGAGCCAAGCTCATACAAGAATCTTACAGAAGGAGATCCTTACAAAATGGGACAGACGGCAGTCCTCGCTGGACAGGGAGTTCCGACCATCTTCGGCGCTGAGATCATCTCTGAAATGGTGGATCAGCAACAGAAACATCAGCCGGGGGGTTCCTTGGATCCTGTCTCCATGCGTGACCATCACCACAGATGCCAGCAAGGAGGGATGGGGAGCCCACCTAGAGGGAAGATTCTTACAAGGAATGTGGCCCAGGAATATCAGCTTACAGTCCTCAAACTACCGAGAGCTGCGAGCAGTTTGGGAAACTCTGAAGAAAAGCGGTTCAAGACTACGAAACTAACATATAAAGATCATGTCGGACAACGTGACCACAGTAGCCTTCCTACGCCACCAGGGGTCCCGAGGCACGGAAAACTCCAGGAGTTAGCGGCTCGTATCCTCACCTGGGCAGAGAACAATTCTCGCTCCCTGTCAGCGGTGCACCTGGAAGGCTCCCAAAACAATATAGCCGACTTTCTAAGCAGACAAGAAGTCCGAACTACCGAATGGAAGGAGCTCTGGTGATGCTGGTCGTACCTTTTTGGCCCAGGCGGAGTTGGTTTCCCCTCCTCAGAAAGATGGCTCAGAGGGGGCCACTCCACCTACCAACAATACCAGACTTGCTTTCCCAGGGTCCAGTGCTACACCCAAACCCAGGAAGCCTGCAACTGGCAGCATGGATCCTGAGAGGGACATCCTGAAGTCTAATGGCCTCTCGGACCAAGTGATCTCCACATTGCAGGCCAGCCGAAAACCGGCTACAAGAGCGATATATGGTAAAATCTGGAAGAGATTCTGTTCAGAAAGTGGTAGTGCCCCTTTAGACCTATCTCGGCCAGATATCCCTCGAATCCTGGACTTCCTACAGGCCGGATTCGATAAAGGCTTGACCCTCGAGCACACTCAAAGTCCAGATAGCGGCCTTAAGTACCTTCTTTAATTCTTCCCTATCCTCCCATCCATGGATAGCGCGTTTTATAAAGGCCACCCAGAGATTAAGACCCACATTGAGGAAAACTGTCCCCCTGTGGGACCTAAGTCTGGTACTCAACACGCTGTGTAGGCCCCCTTATGAGCCAATTTTGGAGATAGACATTTCAAAACTCACACAAAAAACTGCTTTTTTGGTAGCTATTACCTCAGCTAAACGTTTTAGGCGAGATCCAGGCCCTCTCAATCCAGAATCCCTACATTCATATCTTCGAGGACCAAATAACGCTCAGACTAGATCCAAAGTTACTCCCTAAGGTAGTGTCACCACAGAACCTAAACGAAGAAATAATCCTGCCCTCGTTTTGTCCAGCCCCAAAGAATGATAAAGAAAAATTGTTTCATTCTCTGGATGTTAGACGTACGGTCACCTGTTACCTAGAAGTCACCCGGGATTGGCGACAGGACACAAAACTATTTGTCCAGTACGGCGGCAAAAATAAAGGCAGAAGTGCGGCTACGCAGACTCTAGCAAGGTGGATAACAACAATAATCTCCTCGGCGTACGAGGCTGAGGGCTTGCCGGTACCTGAGGGGGTTAGGGCCCATTCCACCAGGGCGATAGCGACTTCATGGGCAGAGAGGGCGGGTGCCTCAGTAGAGCAGATATGCAGGGCCGCCACCTGGTCTACACCAAATACTTTCTGTAGACACTATAAGTTGGACAAGCTATCAGCTAGCCAGGCGACCTTCGGTCGCAGAGTGCTACAAGAAGTAGTCCCACCCTAAGCCAATTCCTACTTTGGTATTCCCCATGGTGCTGTCAGGATAGGACGTCCTGGAAAACGGAGATTAGACCTACCGGTAAGGTTATTTCCAGGAGTCCATCCTGACAGCACTGGTAGTTCCCTCCCTATGATTGGTATTGGTATCTTTATGCTTGTACTAAATCTAAATAAAATTTAATTGATTCATACTGGTGTGGTACTTGGAAAAATCACTGGAGTGTGGTGTGGGAGGGGACCTTTTTAACCTCTCGTGCATTTCCTGTCCCTGAAAGGATGAGAAGACAACCCCATGGTGCTGTCAGGATGGACTCCTGGAAATAACCTTGCCGGTAGGTCTAATCTCCGTTTTCACTTTTGGTAAATAGTAATCAACAGGTAGAGGCAAAGTCCTGACTGTGTAAAGTCAAATTTAGTTTATAATTAGTTTTACTTACTGTAGATCAGATATCAGCTATTGAATTCCACCTGAATTTTGAGCTGCAGGATGGCAAAACAAAAAAATGTGTCATGTAGTCTCATGGAACTTTGATTAATTCATTCCTAATTCCAAATATTGCAATTAAATGGATTTTCTGGCAACTTATGACAGAATGTCTGGCAGACCAAAGCTTACACCCAGAAATATTTGCTGCCACAGGTGCTGAAAACAAGGCTTGTGGAAATTGGCTGACTGCACAAAAAATGTCTAAAATCTAATATATAAAGCTCAAAGTGTGTGTGTGTGTGTGTGTGTGTGTGTCCGGGATAGGCATCCGCACCGTCGCAGCTACAGCCACAAAATATGGCACAGTCAGACGTCTGGACCCCGAGAGCGTCCTAAGCTATGTTGTGAGGCAAAATTTTAACCCTGCGCGTTCCAATTCACCAAACAATTTTGCCCCTATCTACATACTGGGGAAAAAGTGAGTGCGCGTCAAGCCCCGGCCCTCATTATGATGTCATAATGCCCCTATCTACATACTGGGGAAACAGTGTGTGCGTATCAAGCCCAGCCCCTCATTATGATGTCACAATGGTTGCCATGGCGACGCTGATGTCCTCATGACCCGCCGCTCATTATGATGTCATAATGGTTGACTATGGGATGGAGGATGTGTGATGGGTATATGGGCACTGGACTGTGGGATGGAGAATATGTATGACGGGTATATGGGCACGGGCCTATGGGATGGTGGATATGTATGACGGGTATATGGGCACTGGACTATGGGATGGAGGATGTGTGATGGGTATATGGGCACTGGACTATGGGATGGAGGATATGTATGATGGGTATATGGGCACGGGACTATGGGATGGGGGATATGTATGACGGGTACATGGGCACTGGACTATGGGATGGAGGATATGTATGATGGGTATATGGGCACTGGACTATGGGATGGAGGATATGTATGATGGGTATATGGGAACGGGACTATGGGATGGAGAATATGCATGACGGGTATATGGGCACGGGACTATGAGATGAAGAATGTGTGATGGGTATATGGGCACTCGACTATGGGATGGAGGATGTGTATATGGGCACTCGACTATGGGATGGAGGATATGTATGATGGGTATATGGGCACTCGACTATGGGATGGAGAATATGTATGATGGGTATATGGGAATGGGACTATTGGATGGAGGATATGTATGATGTGTATATGGGCACGGGCCTATGGGAGGGCGAATATGTATGATGGGGATATGGGCACGGTCCTATGGGATGGAGAATATGTATGATGGGTATATGGGCACTGGACTATGGGATGGAGGATGTGTGATGGGTATATGGGAACGGGACTATGGGATGGAGGATGTATGATGGGTATATGGGCACGGGCCTATGGGATGGAGGATGTGTGATGGGTATATGGGCACTGGACTATGGGATGGAGGATGTATGATGGGTATATGGGCACGGGACTATGGGATGGAGAATATGCATGACGGGTATATGGGCACGGGACTATGGGATGGAGGATGTGTGATGGGTATATGGGCACTGGACTATGGGATGGAGGATATGTATGACGGGTATATGGGCACGGGACTATGGGATGGAGGATATGTATGATGGGTATATGGGCATGGGACTATGAGATGAAGGATGTGTGATGGGTATATGGGCATTCGACTATGGGATGGCGAATATGTATGATGGGTATATAGGGCACGGGCCTATGAGATGGAGAATATGTATGATGGGTATATGGGCACTGGACTCTATGGGATGGAGGATGTGTATATGGGCACTCGACTATGGGATGGAGGAAATGTATGATGGGTATATGGGCACTCGACAATGGGATGGAGAATATGTATATGGGACTATGGGATGGAGGGTATGTATGATGTGTATATGGGCACGGGCCTATGGGAGGGCGAATATGTATGATGATGGGGATATGGGCACGGTCCTATGGGATGGAGAATATGTATGATGGGTATATGGGCACTGGACTATGGGATGGAGGATGTGTGATGGGTATATGGGAACGGGACTATGGGATGGAGGATGTATGATGGGTATATGGGCACGGGCCTATGGGATGGAGGATGTGTGATGGGTATATGGGCACTGGACTATGGGATGGAGAATATGCATGACGGGTATATGGGCACGGGACTATGGGATGGAGGATGTGTGATGGGTATATGGGCACTGGACTATGGGATGGAGGATATGTATGACGGGTATATGGGCACGGGACTATGGGATGGAGGATATGTATGATGGGTATATGGGCATGGGACTATGAGATGAAGGATGTGTGATGGGTATATGGGCATTCGACTATGGGATGGCGAATATGTATGATGGGTATATGGGCACGGGCCTATGGGATGGAGGATGTGTGATGGGTATATGGGCACTCGACTATGGGATGGAGGATATGTATGATGGGTATATGGGCATGGGCCTATGGGATGGAGGATGTGTGATGGGTATATGGGCACAGGACTATGGGATGGAGGATAATTGTAATTTCCTATATCTAACCACAGTTAGTTACTATGCCTGGGCAGCGCTGGGCTCTTCAGCCAGTACATAATAAATGTGATGTAAGGCTAGATGTACGTAAGCAGTATGGGGCATAGTAAGTATTAGTACAGTGGGGTCAAATCCAGTGACGGTCAGCCTTGTTAGTTTGTCATAAATCAGATGGGTAAACATCAGGGTAATGTTCCAACCTTTCTCTTTGGTTCACAACTCTTCCGCACACTTAGGTACATGGGTATTTGGAGTGAGTATTCAAATTCAACACATTATTATCCAGAGGAAAGTTAAAGAATAACCTTAATGGGTTTTAAGGTAATTATCCTCCAATAGAAGAAAAAAAAATCCTTCCAAACCCCAATTTAGCAATCGGTATAAAATCCTGGATTTAATAATTATGTCCAGACAATCAGGATCTCTAGTGTTTACTGCTGTCTTGCCTACAAGAGAACCTCAAGATCATTGGTAATTAGCCCATCAAGATAAGTCACATCCAAGTTTAGCAGTGAAAAATCCCATTTAGATGTTTTAGAAATCACTACTACTATTTCAGCTCAGGGACCATCATGGGTTGTCGAAGGCTTCAAGGGAAGTCCGGAAATAAATTCACGATTCCTTGCATTACAGACTGAATGAGTCCCGGGAAAGTTTATTTTTCCATAAACTGAGCTGTGTGAGGGCAATGTTTTGACCACTTTTATTTATTTTTTTTGCAGAGATACAAGCCATTTTGATTTTTTTTTAATCAAATCTGTAATCTGTTTTTTTGTTTTTTTTTGGTATGCCTTTATGTTTAATGAAGAAAAACGAGATTTTAATTTTTAGTTTTTCAATTTAAATAATATTTTTGTTTTTACTTTTTTAGTCTTGATTGCAGGATATATCTAACATGACAGTTTACTATGAAGCCCTGTGGTTGCACTTTACAGGAGTATTAATATGTCAACTTTTGGGCTTTTCAGCAGGTTGTATGTTGCCATGCTACCTCATTATTATCTCAAATGGTACACCTTTGGGACTGCGTGTTATAAGTGCTGCTGCCCGAGATTGTTAGTAGCAAAGATGTTAGCTCTGAATGTTGCTGTCACTGGCACATGCTTTATAGTGCATTAATAATGAAGAAAAAATGTGTAATTCTAAAGCAGCAAGGAATAGAAACCAGTTACACTATATTACTGATCAATTGCAATGAGTTTGCCCCTGTTCCTGTTGGCACTGCTCTTAGATTTCCCACACCTTCATCAATTACTTCTCTTCATTATTCACAGACAGCTACACTCATCTTCTTCAGTGCTGTGGTTGTCCAACACACACTATTTGAAGTAGTTATCCAATGTTTTAGATATTTCTAACTCCTATCTCCTTTGCAGAGCTGTGAGCTTTGACATCCTCTCTCTTTCCCGAATTACCAAAAAATTGCTGCTGCATTTCCAGCCTCGGCCATTATACAAGCTATGAAAACCCTCCTGACGGGCTAAACTATACCATCTGATATGATTGCTGCCAATCATCATGGTGAAGCCTGCGCGCCTGCACCTAAGATATTGTGACCCTTTAACGACTGATGCAATTATCTGCTTTGTGTAAAATGGTAACTGGAATATTTTAAGTGATTTATGCAAATTGAATCTCAAATTGTTTATGTTCACTGGGCCAGGTGAAGTTCATAAAATTTGACATGAATGTGATTTGCAGCAAATTGATTAGCTTATATCTAATCTAAACCCTCAAAGACCATTGTTAAAATGGTTGATCTTGAAATCAGATGTTTCCACAAAATAATATAATATAGCACTTACAGTATCAGTGACTTTTATCATAATTCATATAATTTAGGGCGTTATCTTAGACTTTTTCCCTTTGTTGTCATGTTCATTGACAGCAGCTCTCCACAGTTAGGCACTAGGGATCCAGCTGTCAATCATCATGACATCGTCAGTGACAAAGAAGAGCGAACGACAAGTAACTGCCCTGTTGACGTGAAATCACAGGAGGCAGAAGAATTACCTCCAGGTGGCGGCAGCACAGACAGGTGCTAGCAACTAACTCCCTGTAAGTGCTTAGCCCCATAGAGAAAAAACCTCCTGGATAACCTATTTCAATGATCGCTTGTGTCAGCCCAATGTCCATATTGTTCCACAAGATTTAGAAAGGAGGGGGCAGTCATTTCTAGTCTAGTCTTCATCTGGAAGAAAGATTTTTCTTTATCAAACGTATAATACAAACATGTAATATAAAGGAAGCATTTTTATTGTCGCTACTTATAGATGTATATGGTGGCATACAATGGTATTTATGATGACTGCAGAAAATACCAGGATGATCACCAGCAGCATGATGAAGGGTCACCACAAATGGTGGTGAAGCCAAATCCTGTAAAGTTTGTCATAACTCGTGTGAGTAGTCTTCGGGTTAACTTTCCAACTTTTCTCTTCAGTTCACAGCTCTTCTGCACACTTAGGTACATGGTATTGAGGGTGAATAAAGTTTTTCAAATTCAACCCATTAGTGATCCAGAGGAAGGCGAAAGAAAAACCCCTATAAGTTATGTGTGAGGTAATTGTCCTCATGTAGGGGAAAAAAATTCCTTCCTGACTCCAAATTTGGCAATCGGAATTAATCCCTGGATTTACCCATGTCCTGTCTATGAGGATATCTTAAGTGTGCCAACGGTCGTATCTGGAGGACAACCTGAAAACTGTCTTTTTTCTTACAGAAAGTTATTAACCCATCGGGATAAGTCACATCCAGGTTTAGCCTTGAGAATGCCCACTAGAGGTTTGAGCAAGCTTTCCTATTTTCAGCTCAGGGACCATCATGGGTTTTCAAAGGCTTCAAGTCAAGTCCGATCTATGGTCCACTATTCCTCGCATTACAGGCTGCATGAGTCCTGTGAAGGTATTCTTCATAGAAACGCGAGATAGGGACACCATAAGAGGTTGTTTTAGTATTTCATGGAATTTATCATTGAGCGCTGTGCTGTAATCTCATGAATGGTCTGTGGAGTTCCTGGGGGCAGATCTTGGATTTCACTGGCTGCCAGCATAATTACTCCAGAGGGGTCTGGAGTACAGGCTTCTGCTCTGATGGCTGTAGAAAGAAAATATCATATTTGAGAATTGTTTCTGTTGCTGCTTAACATTTAAACATTTTACATGAGTCTTAACTGCAAAAGACTGTGGCCTAATTCATTAACAAGCTGTTCACGAGCCTTACTGAAGGGGCGAGACAGAGTAAGATGCGCCTAATTTATTAAGAAGAATATGCCACTTAATGAATTAGGCTCATTTTATCACTGGTGTGCACCTTCTTGCGACTTAACAGAAATCTTACTCCTAGCAAGCACTTGAGTACTTTTCTGACATAAGATACACCACTAAATTGGCGGACATTTTGAATAATTTATCGCCACTCCTTGTCACGCCCATGCATTACTCATTTTTGGGGGATGTGGTTGAGACTCTTATGCTACCTTTCATAATGTTTTACACCAGAAATTTAGTGACATCAAACTGGGAAAACATTTCCTATGTTCCTATGGATTACAGAGCCTGGTATAAAGGGTGGTGGTATTTTAAGGGCTTCCAGATCCTCCCAATCTATGTGCTGGAAAAAGGGATGTTGTCTAATGCAGCCATTTATTCCCAGTCGCCTGCTTGGGTCCTCGCAGAGTAGCTGTAAAGAAGAACAAATTCTATAGTAAGTATCTGGATATACAATATGATGTCAATACTATATGTGATGCCCTCCCATTCCAGTGTCAGTTGTATATCTCTGTGTGAGGCTCTAACAGGAGCCCCTATAGTGTTGATAGCATCCTTCCATGACACCATCATAAATGACAGTTTTTCTCCTCTTTAGGTCTTCCCATGCCCGTTCTGTAATCTCAGATTAATTGGATCATGATCTATTTTTTGGCGACTATTGTAATAAGGAATCAACATAGAGGCTTGAGCTTACAACAATTTCTCTTACTGAAAATTGTTAGGGACGGCGGAACGCACTAAATATTAAATAACAGAAAGTGCGTTCGCCACCTGTGGTCCACCATGCAGAGGTGTTAAACTGGTGCTATATAATGGCAGATGCACAATATGGCGGTATAGAACACGCGGGTTGAACATCACCTGGCGTGTGCTGGCGAGCTCTATTAAGATCACAGAGACGCCTAAGGCATAAACATAAATGCCAAGCCTGTTGACCTCACAGGTCTCAGCAGAGTGCACGCACGGTATATGGTCACAGGACTCGGGCCCTAGACACAGGGTCAGTGTCCGTCTAGACCTACCGTGCGTGCGGCGTCGCTACCGCAGACGCCAACAAGTGCTGCTGACTGCAGCGCAGCGACTGACCCAGCCGCTATATGACAATGCCCAAAGGGGGCGTACTGTCAGGCGCTTATTCTGTGGAGATGTACACTGAGGCCTGTAGCGTGCCACTGATTGTCGCTGACTCTATGACTAGTCCCTATCCACACATATATCAGAGGGAGGGGATCTTAATGAGTCATTCGCAGGTACATGCATCCATCATCATTTACACAGATAGCAACTAGAGTCTATACTAGCGCATGGCCGAGCGGCCATGCAAACCATTTATAGCCGGGACCTTCCGGAAGCTTCCAGATGCCTGAGATGGACCAATCAGATTACGAGAAGGACCTGAGCAGGTGACTCCCGTTCTCCAATGGGAGATCGTCTCATGAGCATGCCCAGTAGAGCGACGGGAGGACTTAGCCTCTGGAGTGGCTTGCTGCTGAGCAGTCAGCATTGCTATTGCTGGCCCAGAGGTGGTAGCAACAGCCAGACCCACAGAGCTGGTCTGAGCAGAGCGTCTGGAACGCCGGGACTGCTGTGCAGGCTCCTGAGCGGTCGGTGGAGAATGGGAGACCGCTGAATGCAAGGTTCTGGATTCCTGCTGTGCAGTTGCAGGAACCCGACGCCTAACAGAAAACTGCTCCATTATTTTGTGTAACATCCCTGTGCTAAGAACTAAGCATCTGCTCCTGCTCACCTCCTCAATGATATTTTTCGTGTCAGAGCCCAAAGAATATGTGGGCACTTCAGACGAATTCAAATAGCAGATTAGATCTCCTGTTATCATCTGGTACAGGATGATGCCAAAGGAGAACCAGTCAGCAGCTGCATTGTACTTCTTTCCTGTAATGACCTGTAAAGAAGAAGGGAAGACTCCATTACATGCTATAGACAATAATGGCGCTTTGTATGTTTATATATATATATATGAAGCTCCAACTAGTGTTCCTGATGTATAGAGACTATTGAATCCTCCAATGTCCTGTTTCTATCAATCCCACTAAAGATTATTACTCTACGATCCATACGCTCACCTCTGGAGCCATGTAGCCCGGTGTTCCTGCTCCTCTAGATACTCCATCCATTTTATTGACGGCCAATCCAAAATCAGCAATTTTTAGATGACCGGAGTCAGCAATCAGAACATTATCTGGTTTTAAGTCTCTGTGTAATAAAAAGTAAATATATTTATCATGGAACATGTATGATTATACAGAGTGTATAGTATATGTAACAAGTAAAATATGATCATCTACTGTTGTTCTGTAGCCAGTCTTCTGGTGAGGAGAAGCACAGAGATGTGACCACAGTTCAACAGAAAATGTGCATGGAGGGGAAGAAATGGATTTACCGATGGATGAAGCCATTTTTGTGCAGGAACTGGAGGCCTGATGCTATCTCAGCCGCATAGAATCTGTTGGGGAGGAAATAAGGAAAAAATTAAGTTTTGGATCTTAGGCCTCTTTCACACTTCCGTTTTTTACAATCAGTCACAATCCGCCAGGTTTTGAAAAAAACGGATCCTCAATTTTCTCTCTCTCTCGCCAGCTATTTCCTCATTTTCAGGATCCGTCTCAAAACGGATCCTGTGCCATCCGTTCACATCAGTTGAGAACGGATCCGCTTTGACTTTTTGGCGGATTTCAACTGATGCAAAGAACGGAAGTGTGAAAGAGGCCTTACAGATGAAGTCATCTATGATGTATGTAATGGGATGAAGGGGACACAGAGTTATCAGCAATGTTGTAATGAGTGCCTATATGTATTGTACTGTGTCATATATAGAAGATTAGAGGCTCCATAGCAATGATCACTCTGGATGGTCCAAATTTGGGAAGAGCCCCATTCTTCACCAATGGACTGCCTCTGTGGTAAAACACCTCTATTAATGGGACATAAATAGTTATGGTAATGCTATTATGAAAATTTTCATCAAAATCAGCCTAGAAAATAGATATAAAACCATTATGCTTACATTGCAGTGCTAAGTGGGAAACATCCTTGTTTTTGTAGGAAGCTCTTCAGGTTTCCTCCAGAAGCATAGTCCATGGCAAAACACCAGTGTTTCTACAAGAAGATGTTGAAGAAATACTCATTTACATTTTTTCACATATTCTTTAGATAACCTAGAAAAAGTTTGAAAACAACGATGGTTTTACCTTAGTTTGGAAAGTTATGCAGCTGTTCACCAAGAAAGGATTTTCAGGCTTCAGCTGAAGGAGCTTCTTTTCCATTAGGAGTTGTTCATCTGCTCTAGCTGAAGCTCCTTTGGTCACAATCTTTATCGCCAGCGTCTTCTTGGTGATGTTATCAAATGCTTTGAAGACCTATATAGGACAGAGACATGGCGTGTCAGAGGCGTGGATGATTCAGTGATAGGCTCAGTTTTATATTTATTTTTATATTCTATAATGCAGCAACTTACTTTTCCAAAGGCACCTTCGCCAATCTTGCTCTGAAACGTAAATCTTTTGGCAGAAATAACGTTTTCGTCACTTGAACAGGTCTGAGGGGCAGTGCTCGGTCCTATTGGCATAAAATAACACATTATTGGTTTATATAGAAGTAAATATTGTATGAACGTACAATGAATAAAACAAGCCCCACATTTCCAGGAACTGTTGAGCAGCCTGTAAAAAGCTGCTCTAGTGTATGTGCACACGTTGTTTTGTCCTGTTTTTTTCTGTGCAGTTGTGTCTTTCAGAGTTTTTGCTGCAGATTTCACATGCAATAAACAGTGGGGAAAATCTGCAGCAAAACCAATGAAAAAAATCAACAAAAATTCAACAAAAACATGGCAAAAACATATTGATTCTGTGGACCATTTCTCCTGCCATTACTTGAGGTTTTGCAGAGGAATTTTCTGCTTAGAACCCTCAATGTGTTCATATATATTAATAAAATATTGACGTTGATAGCAAGAAAGGTTTGGGGAAAAAATTGTTTTAAATCAATTAGAATTGCAACTAAAGATAAATATGTTAAAAAAAGTTTGCTAATTTCTTTATTTCCAACATCTCCACTTACAGCACTATAATAAACCTATCTGTGATTTATAATTGCCTTATTTATAGAAAGCCTTTTTGTCCTACCTGGCCTTGGTTCCTCTTCCTCCCTTGCCTTCGAACCGCTATTTTTAGGCCTTTTTATGGACCCACATGAGCCATCTTCTTCCCTCTTTCTCTTTTCTCCTCCTTTACTGAGGTCTTTACCATGTACCTTATCAGGACATGGTCTCTTGTTTGTAGGCTCCAGTGATATCGACCCATCTCTTTGCATCTCTTGGTCTCCATGATGCTCTTCAGAATATGGTCTTTTATTTGATGATGTTTTAGACTCATTCTCACTTGCCTTCATATCCCCATGTACCTTCTCGGGATAAGGTCTTTTATTTTCAGGGCCAGATGACATTGACCCATCTCTATGTCTTTTCCTCTGTCCATCTGATTTAGGGCCTTCTTTGTTTTCTTTAGAGAACCCCATTTCAAGAATATCGCAGTGTCAATAGACGCGCAACCGTTCACAGCAATCGCTAGTTGAACAGTGACCCGAATGTTGTCTGAATTCCATTTTAGAACCATGTGATGTCATAGAAAGCATTGTTGTGTCACAGCTCTGGTGGGTGCCCATCATGTATATTGTGACCACTGACCCATTATGATGTAAACACATAACATATGCATAATGAATGAGAACCTTATATGGATATTTCTAGTTATAGAATTTACCTTTATTATATGGTATGAGAGATGTAATATGGATGAACATGGCTGGGCTCCATGTCTGCGCGGTCTTACATGGTGTCAGTTTTGAATACAGTATATGAATTATTTGGTTTACTGTATGCTAGCTCTGTCTTTTGTGGTCTTTAAATAGGAAAAAAAGGAGCCAAATGTGGTTTATCCACACTGCTGGTAGGCAGTGAAGATATAATTGGAATATAATAAAGGATTTTTTATTTCATGTTATTTAGTCAACGCAATTCAAAGTCGTTCCACACTTCTTCCTCAGAACACAAGCTGTAGATCGTTGCTGGGCTGGATGTCTGGAGGGTCTTACACGGTGTAGTTTTTAAATACATTATATGGATTATTTGGCTTATTGTATGTTACCTCTGTTTTTGGTGGTATTCCACATAGATGTAATGTCGCATTGCATCAAGGGATACCACTTTGTATCTTCTAAAGTAAACCATTTGAAGATAAAAGTTGCAATCTCTGACATGGTGCACAGGCCTATACAGGCAGTAGACATCACGTCACAGGATACAACCTGTAATGTAGTTTTTAATTCATTTTTTTGATTAATTTTCTTATTAATTTATATTGTCTTGATTACATGTTGGCTTCTTCCATCTAATATTTCGATGAATTAGTTAGGGAACGTTCGGGGTGACAATTTAGTGAAACCTCGGGAGATGCAGCCTGCTGGGCACTTATATTCCGTATCCAGTACAGGGTGGAATTATTCATTAAACACATTTTCCACTGTTAGGAACGAGGACTCACAATGCTCTAAAATGCCTAAAATAACAAACAAAGTAGATACTCAATTTCTTACCCTTCCCAGTTCAAGAGGTGGCTCTAAGAATTTTGGTTGCATCAGTGACGTCACGTCGACAGCTCACGTCATTGCTGTAAGTAATCACTGGCCATATATCAAAAGGAAAAACCAGATTTGGCTCACCACTGATATCTAATATATATATCCACCATCACATGAGATTCCGAATATTCAGAAACCCCATCAGCTAGGGATCTTACTATAGTTCCATTAAAACAAGGTCCTGAACTCTCCAGTAAAATCATTCCTCTTTATTTGAAATCCATTTAAATTATCTCCATGGCAGAATGGTGAAATATCGTTGACTCTTTTCTACCAACTGGTCTTAATTGTAACTTATCACAGAGTGACCGACAGTTTATAAAACCGCTAACTTCTCCCCTCCAATGACATCACTTAGTTAAGAGTATGCAAATATTATTATGTGAATATTAAATATATTTAAACCCCATTGGAAAATACATGAAGATGCTTTATTGACAGTAGAAATAATTATATTTGACAGATATACATTAGATTGCTGTGGATATTTAATCCTAGTGGTGATCTTGTGTTGAATTTCATGATCCACAGACCTCAGTGCTTCAGTTTTAATCGTCGTTTTCCTCCAATCCTCTCCCCGTCTGGGTCTCTTAACCAGGGCCGGACTGGGACTAAAATTCAGCCCTGGCATTTGAAGTTACACAGGCCCACTAGTCACATGGTGACTATATAATATCTTTGTACACTTGTAGTTTACAAGAAATGAGAGGAGATTAACACAACTATATAACATGTAGTCACAGCTGTGCCCAGTATTTCAGCTCAGTCCTATTTATTGCTTTTAGGTACAGTACTCCTCCCAAATCTCTGTCCCCTTTTGTATGCATGATTACAGAATTCCTGGCAGAACTGCTATCCATTGGGCAACCAGACCCCCTTGTCATAGCTGCCCCTATCATACCTCCCAACTTTTGAAGAAGGGAAAGATGAACAAAGACTGCGGCACGCATAGCGCGCCGTTGCAAATTTTGGCCACGCCCAGTCACACCCATTTCACAACTAGTCACACCCATGTCCACACCTAATCGCACCCATTTAGCACTGCTGATCACACTGACTGGTACTGAGGGCACAGTGGCTGGCATTATGGGCACACTGACTGGCACTAAGGATGAGAGAAAACAGAGAGAGAGAGAAAAAAGAAAACAGAGAGAGCGAGAAAGAAAGGGGAAAGAAAGAACAGTGAGATACAAAGAAAGAACAGTGAGAGACAGAGAAAGAACAGAGAGAGAAAGAAAGAAGTAAAGAAAAGAAAGAACAGAGAGAAAGAGAGGAAAGAAAAAGAAAGAGGGGAAGAAAGAACAGAGAGAGAAAAAAGAAAGATTAGAGAGAGAAAGAACAGAGAGAGAAAGAAAGAACAGAGAGAGAAAGAAAATGAGGGAAAGACAGAACAGAGAATGAAAGAACAGAGAAAGAAAGAAAAAGAGAGAAAGAAATAAAGAAATATTCTACAAAGATACTATAGCAGCCCGGCTCCCATTGTAGTGCCCACCTGAGCCTCCCGGTGCAGGACCTATCATGATCCGCTCACATGGCCGCATCCCCGATTCCAAGGCGATCCTGCTGTCTGCGCTGTCGGAGGAGGACACGGTGATGGATCTGAAGCTTTCCTGGTTCCGTCACAATCTCCTCAAGAAATTCTCATTTCCGGTCAGCTTCCAGCACATCACTTCCGGTGGAACGTCATGTGTGTGTTTTAAAATGCTCCTCGGGGCTCCGCCGTGTACTCCTGTGTCCGTGGGAAAAGCCCGCTTTGTATGCTTTGTACACACTTGGCTCCGCTCCGTACATCCCGTACACATATGGCTCCACTCCATACACACGGCTCCACTCCGTCCACCTCGTACACGCGTGGCTCCTCTCCGTACACCTCATACACGCGCCGCTCCGCTCCGTACACCTCGTACATGCGCGGCTCCGCTCCGTACACCTCGTACACGCGCGGCTCCTCTCCGTACACCTCGTACACACACACGGCTCCTCTCCGTACACCTCGTACACACGGCTCCTCTCCGTACACCTCGTACACACGGCTCCTCTCCGTACACCTCGTACACGCGCGGCTCCTCTCCGTACACCTCGTACACGCGCGGCTCCTCTCCGTACACCTCGTACACGCGCGGCTCCTCTCCGTACACCTCGTACACGCGCGGCTCCTCTCCGTACACCTCGTACACACACACGGCTCCTCTCCGTACACCTCGTACACGCGCGGCTCCTCTCCGTACACCTCGTACACGCGCGGCTCCTCTCCGTACACCTCGTACACGCGCGGCTCCTCTCCGTACACCTCGTACACGCGCGGCTCCTCTCCGTACACCTCGTACACGCGCGGCTCCTCTCCGTACACCTCGTACACGCGCGGCTCCTCTCCGTACACCTCGTACACGCGCGGCTCCTCTCCGTACACCTCGTACACGCGCGGCTCCTCTCCGTACACCTCGTACACGCGCGGCTCCTCTCCGTACACCTCGTACACGCGCGGCTCCTCTCCGTACACCTCGTACACGCGCGGCTCCTCTCCGTACACCTCGTACACGCGCGGCTCCTCTCCGTACACCTCGTACACGCGCGGCTCCTCTCCGTACACCTCGTACACGCATGGCTCCTCTCCGTACACCTCGTACACACGGCTCCGCTCCGTACACCTCGTACACACGGCTCCGCTCCGTACACGCGCGGCTCCACCTCGTACACACACATGGCTCCGCTCCGTACACCTCATACACACGGCTCCTCTCCGTACACCTCGTACACACACACGGCTCCGCTCCGTACATCTCGTACACACGGCTCCTCTCCGTACACCTCGTACACGCGCGGCTCCTCTCCGTACACCTCGTACACACTGCTCCGCTACGTACACCTCGTACACACTGCTCCGCTCCATACACCTCGTACACACACACGGCTCCGCTCTGTACATCTCGTACACACGGCTCCACTCCGTACACCTCGTACACACTGCTCCGCTCCGTGCACCTCGTACACATTGCTCCGCTCCGTACACCTCGTACACACTGCTCCGCTCCGTACACCTCGTACACACACACGGCTCCGCTCTGTACATCTCGTACACACGGCTCCACTCCATACACCTCGTACACACTGCTCCGCTCCGTACGCCTCGTACACTCATGGCTCCGTACCGTACACACACACGGCTCCGCTCCGTACACCTCGTACACACGGCTCCACTCCGTACACCTCGTACACACTGCTCCGCTCCGTACACCTCGTACACACTGCTCCGCTCCGTACACCTCGTACAAACACGGCTCCGCTCTGTACATCTCGTACACATGGCTCCACTCCGTACACCTCGTACACACGGCTCCACTCCGTACACCTCGTACACGCGGCTCCGCTCCGTACACCTCGTACACATTGCTCCGCTCCATACACCTCGTACACACTGCTCCGCTCCGTACACCTCGTACACTCATGGCTCCGCTCCGTACCGTACACACACACGGCTCTGCTCCGTACACCTCGTAAACACACACGGCTCCGCTCTGTACATCTCGTACACACGGCTCCACTCCGTACACCTCGTACACGCGTGGCTCCTCTCTGTACACCTCGTACACACTGCTCCGCTCCGTACACCTCGTACACACTGCTCCGCTCCGTACACCTCGTACACCTGCTCCGCTCCGTACACCTCGTACACTCACGGCTCCGCTCCGTACACCTCGTACACACACAGCTCTGCTACATCCACACTGTAAATCCTGATCCCACACATACATACCTCAACCAGCACCATGACAACAGCAAAGCAGAGTCTTGCAGACGGTAGAGGCAAGGCTGAGCGCACAGGACCTGTGATGAGGTCACAGGATGGGCGGAGTCAGAGGTGACATGATCGGGGGTCTGGACAAAGGCTCCTGCTGATCATGTGACCCCCCTGACTCCTCCCCTCCTGTGACCTCATCACAGGTCCTGCAAACAGAGCGAGCAGGCAAGCGAGTGCGATGCTGTGAGTGGCTGGGGGGAGGGGGTCTCATGCTAGGGCGAGGATGGGGTGCGTGGGGGGGGGCGTGGCGGCTTATCTCCCTGCAGTGCGGGAGGAACTTGAAACTATCACCGCCGCTGCGGGCACGGCGGCAGGAGCAACAGTGGCCGCAGCAGCTGGCAAGCGGCCAGATGATCGGGCGCTGCCGCCCGCGGCCCACGCGACAGCGGCCCAGCGGGAAAATGCCCGGTTAGTTATATTGCCAATCCGGGCCTGCTCTTAACCTTATAAATACAAAGAAGGAGAAAGTGTTCAGGGTGTTCAGGCTTCCTGTATGGAACTGTGAGAAGTGCTTTGCCGCATGTATTAGCATGTTTTTTTTTTTGTTTTATTTTTATATCAGAAATAGGTTCTGCAATTTTACTTTTCAATTTTCTAGTAGTACAACCATTGCACATAAGATCACACTGTGTACGTAATATTACATGAAGTGTCGCAATTGATAAAGTAATTAATCTGAAATGTCTTTGAGTCCCTGTTTCTTATTATGTCAGCGTATTTCCATACAGTGCATTTACTCCCTCCCCATTTAAAAAAAAAAAAAAAAAAAACCTTCTGGGATAACCAAGTTTTACAAAATTGGCTTTTATTCTCAGATTAGGCGACAAAGATTTTCCTTTTTTTTTTTTAGCAATCTGTTTAATTTTTTTTTGTTGTATAGATAAAAGGCTTAGGTAACATCGATTTCTCTTGGAATCATCTCTCCATAGAAAATAGTGCAGATAGTATGTCTGGGAGGACAACTAAGGGTTTGTGCACACAGTGCGGATTCTGCTGCGGATCCGCAAGCAATGTACAGTGCAATGTTAATGAATGGAATTTAAGAACCTCAGTGCACATGCTGCGGATTTTGCCACTCGGATTTGCTGCGGATTTAAATCCTCAGCATGTCAATTCTTTCTGTGGATTCCGCAGCGGTTTGACACCTGTTCCATTGTACAGGTGTCAAAATGCAGGGGCAAACCACAGGCAAATCCGCAGGTAAAACGCAGGTCATTTTACCTGTGGATTTACCTTCAAATCCGTGTGGAAAAATCCCCCGGTGAATCCGCACTGTGAGCACTCACCCTAACTGTCCTTACAATGGTATTACATGAAAAAGATTTTCTACAGATAGTAGTTTATACTTTGTGGTGATTTCTATCACCCATCAAGAATAAATTACAGGTATTGCCATTCATGTATTGTGTGAAATCTGACACGGCCGTTCCATCGCCTGGTATATCTAACCAGGAGCAAAAAGTAGAAGATGTCAATAGTTTGTACAATAGTGTAAGTGTCTTGTTATCTTTTACCTTCTCTTCATATCAATTACATTTATTGGCGAGGGGACTAAATTTTGGGCCTTGAAAGCAGATTGGGGACATACATACAGCATGATGTTTGCATCGGCCACCCAGTATTATGTGATCCCGTGTGCAGCAAGTGGCCCCTGGGGAGAGCAAGATGGTTAACTGTTGCCCCTTCACTTACATATGTAATCACAAAATGTTTAGATATATGTAGTAACAGAAATTTAAAAGAAAACTAGGTTCCCTACAATAATGGATAAATGGTTTAATTTAACTTTTGGGGTGACAAATTCCCTTTAACCCCTTAATGTCCAATGATGAATATATCTGACATTGGATGGCTCCGCCTGTTTACTGCGGGCTCCTGCGAAGAGACCGCACCTTTTCTGGCACATGACAGCTGATCTGATCAGCTGTCATCTGCCACTTAGCAACCGCAGGTGGATTTGCGATCCACCCACGGCTGTTAAAATGTTAAATGCCTCTGTCAAACTCTGAATGCGGCTTTTAACATGCACTCACCGGAAAAGTGTCAGTTGTGTATTACCAGTGGGCACAATGGCAATGCCCAGGCAATCACTTTGACTTGACAGTGGGAACAATCTCCTTTCCTTGACATACTGACTCAAGATGTGGAAAGTGTGGGTGTGTATGTTTGAGACACAAAATTAACATCCCCGTACTGGTGTGAATGATGTACAGTGCTGCAGAATATGTTGGCACTTTGGGAGCGAGAGGATATAATCACATTCAGATAGCGTTGAGCCAAACGAGTCGGTCAAATTCAAAAGTCGCCGAATTTCGCTGAAGTCGGGTTTCGCCGATCGAAACCCGACCATAGCGTCAGTTCGTCCATGCGGTTGCCGACTCGAGCACCAAAGTCGCGTTTCCCATAAAGCTTCCAGCGACTTTTCTCAGCCAATGATCAAGGACGCACACTGTGGGCAACGTGATGACATAGGCAGTGGCCCCCACCATCTTAGAGGAGGGCATTGCAGTGATTGGTTGGCTTTGTGTGGCGTCACAGTGGCTATAAAAGGCCGTGACCGCCGACCGCCATCTTACTTCTGCCGATCTTAGCATAGGGAGAGGTTGCTGCTGCTTGTTCTCAATAGGGAGAGTGTTTAGGCAGGGAAAAAAAAAACTGTGCTTCTGCTGATAGCGATTTTCACTGTACAACACAACAGTTAGTGTGCAGCAGCGCTGGTATTTATTTGGCTGCCTTATAAGGGTTCCTGATAGCTGCATTGCTGTGTGCACACTGCTGTGCAGACTGCTTTTTTCAAAGCAAAAATAATTTTATTCCTTTTTTCTGCATAGGTAGCGAGCGTTCATTTTTGCACACACCATATAGAGGTGTACGCTCTTCACACACTACCGTGTAACCGGCTGTTATCACGGACAAATACTTACTATCTGTGTGTGACTCAGTGAAAAGATAGACAGATATTTTCATTTTTCCATACATACACCGTATAGAGCTGTCCGCTTATCAAACAGTATTGTGTATTTGCTGTTTGTATTTCGGTCAAATCTATACAGATACAGCTTGTGTGTATGACTCTGTAAATACATATACGGAAATTTCAATTTTTCCATACACCGTATAGAGCTGTCCGCTTGTCAAACAGTATCCTATATCTGCTGTTTGGTAACGGTCAAATCTATACAGAGACAGCGTCTGTGTGTGACTACGGAAAAAAATAGACGGAGATTTAAAATTTTCCATACATACACCGTATAGAGGTGTACGCTCCTCACACACTACCGTATACAGGCTGGTATCACCGTCTAATACATGCTATCTGTGTGTGACTCCGTAACAAAATAGATGGAGATTTTCATTTTTCCATACATACACCAAATAGAGCTGCCAGGTTCTGATACAGTACCGTATATCTGCTGGTCGGATTACGGTCAAATACATGCTGGGAGAGCATCTGTGACTAAGCGAATATATATGGAGATTTAAATTTTTACCTACACCTTATACAGCTGTACGCTCTTCATACAGTACCATATATCTCCTGGTAATTTTGTTACATTTTCACAAACATGAGGAAGTATGGTGGAAGAGGCCGTGAATGTGGGCGGCGGGGGTAACAGGTACTGATGGTGGTGATGGTGCATCTGCTGGTTATCCCAAAAGCACGATAGCAGCTAAGGCAGGAGCTGTTAAGCCTGCGTCATCGTCTGGCACAAGAAGGCCTGTAAGGTTCCCTTTTCTGGGAGTAGGAAAACCGCTTTTAAAGCCGGAGCATCAGGAACAGGTTTTGGCGTACATTGCCGATACAGCCACCAGCTCTATTGCCTCCTCTTCTGAACTTTCAAAACCTGCAAGCACTGAGTCGTCAGTGCAGGGTTCTGGTCAGGAAAACCATCTTTCCTTGTGTCCTTCACCCCCACCAAAAGTGAAGGATGCGGCAGCCCACACTTCAGATTACTCTATTGAGCTCTTTTCACATACCATGCCTGGGTTATCCAGTCAAATCCTGAATTCCCCAGTCCAAGATAAATCTGACATGGAGTGTACTGAAGCACAGCCACTGCTAGATGATTCTGCTGGTACATTGACCCACAGCACTACATTGCCCTCGCAGTCTACTGAGCCAGATGAAACTCAGGTGCCCCTTCCCGCATACTATACCACCTTACACTGTGACACAGAGGAAGGTGGAGATGAAATTGAAGAGGATGACCCAGTTGTTGACTCGGATTTGCATCCATTGGGGGAAGAGGGTGCCGCTGGCAATAGTTCAGATAAGGAGAAGGATCCGCAGCAGGCATTGACATCGCAGCAGTGGTTATCTGGCAGGACCGTAGCTGTCCAAAAACGTGGACCAAAAACCAAAAGAGTTGCAGGACAGCTTGGCCAGACGGTCAAATTAGCACAGCGTGCAAGCCCTGAAAATGTATACCATAGTAGGAAGAGAGCAGTGTGGCACATATTTGTCCAAAATCCTACTGATGAGACAAAGGTTACCTGTAAGAAGTGCGGAAGGACCTTTAGCCAAGGGAACAATCTCAGAAATTTGAATACCAGTTGCATGCTTAGACATTTAACCACCCTGCCCTCCTCCTGCATGTGAAAGACCGCATTGTCCATGCACTCAAACAGTCAGTGAGTGGAAAGGTGCACCTCACAACAGATGCATGGTCCAGTAGGCATGGCCAGGGCCGTTACGTGTCCATCACTGCGCACTGGGTTAATGTGGTGGATGCAGGCTCCACAGGGGACAGCGGCGGTGGAACAGTGCTGCCTAGCCCACGGTATAGGAAAGAGTTGGCTGTAGGCTTCCTTCAGAAGCGAAAGCTCATCGACAGAGCGCAGTCGCACGAGCACTCCATCCGCAGCTGCCAGTGTTGCACACGAGGTGGCCCACTATCGAACAGTTAGTGGTAAGCTACAGCAGGCTGTTTTAACAATGATGTGTTTGGGCAACAACAGACATGGGTCGCCCTCCCAGGGCTGTGGGGTACTCGGTACCGGGCAGGTATCAGCGGGATGTGTCACAGCAGCGGTGACCCGGACCGTGGCCCTGGGCGCCCAAGTAATAGGAAGATGTGAATGGTGGAATGTAGTTAGATGAATAGTTCGTGACGCCTCCTGTGGTGCTCGGCAAGGGAGGTGTTAAGCCGACGCTGCATGCAGATCTGCTGGGACAGATGTTATGGTGTAGCAAAGATGTAAAAGCTCCCCACAGGTGAAGCTGTAGTCCCAGGGCTGTGTAGATGTGGTTGTCACGGGGATGTAGTGGTGCCGGAAAGGTAGGAAGCAGACAAGACACAGCGGAGTGCAATTTCTGTACCTTTACTTGATAACTGCAGTTCAGGGTCCTGATTACAGATGGTAAAGGAGCAGGCTAGGCTGGAAGCAATTCAGGGATTCTCTCTCAGCAGATGGGTTGTACAGTCTCCTTACTAGCGCTTATTCGAATGAAGTACTCCCAGTACTGAGTTACACTGGAGTTCCTCATGACAGATGTTCTCAAGAACCTTACTTGCACGGCAGACAGCTGTAGCCTATCTCGGGGACTCTTCTCTCCTGAGTCCCGGCTCACTATCCAAGCTGCTGTTGTGCACTCAAGTCTTAGATGGGAGTAGGGCATTTACAGCCTCCTACTCCTCTGGTGTCTGTTGCAGGACCGTTAGTATCCATACAACCGTGGAGACCAGGCTCCAGTTCATACGCTCTCACTGGAGACGAGCTCTTCCTCTCAGCTCAATCTCAGCGCTCTTTCCACATGTCTGCACACTTCACCCTCAGCAGGCTAACTGACCACCCCTTCCTCTTAGCCCTCAGAGAGCACTCCTCCACTTAATCCCAGTTCAGAGTTCCCCCTGCTGGCCTGGAGTGGAACTGTGTTGCATGCATAGATTGACTGCCAGAGAGACCCGTCATTGCCTCCAAGCCTGGCATTACCCTCCCCTGGAGGAAGGCAAAGCCACTGTGGCAGCCATAGTCCTGGGGGCGCAACAGACACACCGCGGAGGTACTGGCTTGATTGCAGAATATATCTAAAATGGCAGTTTACTATGAAGCCCTGTGGTTGCACTTTACAGGAGTAAACTACATGTCAACTTTTGGGCTTTTCAGCAGGTTGTATGCTGCCATGCTACCTCATTATTATCTCAAATGGTACACCTTTGGGACTGCGTGTCATAAGTGCCGCTGCCCAAGATTGTTAGTAGCAAAGATGTTAGCTCTGAATGTTGCTGTCACTGGCACATGCTTTATAGTGCATTAATAGTGAAGAAAAAATGTGTAATTCTAAAGAAGCAAGGAATAGAAACCAGTTACACTATATTACTGATCAATTGCAATGAGTTTGCCCCTGTTCCTGTTGGCACTGCTCTTAGATTTCCCACACCTTCATCAATTACATTTCTTCATTATTCACAGACAGCTACACTCATCTTCTTCAGTGCTGTGGTTGTCCAACACACACTATTTGAAGTATTTATCCAATGTTTTAGATATTTCTAACTCCTATCTCCTTTGCAGAGCTGTGAGCTTTGACATCCTCTCTCCCGAATTACCAAAAAATTGCTGCTGCATTTCCAGCCTCGGCCATTATACAAGCTATGAAAACCCTCCTGACGGGCTAAACTATACCATCTGATATGATTGCTGCCAATCATCATGGTGAAGTCTGCGCACCTGCACCTAAGATATTGTGACTCTTTAACGGCTGATGCAATTATCTGCTTTGTGTAAAATGGTAACTGGAATATTTTAAGTGATTTATGCAAATTGAATCTCAAATTGTTTATGTTCACTGGGCCAGGTGAAGTTCATAAAATTTGACATGAATGTGATTTGCAGCAATTAGATTAGCTTATATCTAATCTAAACCCTTAAAGACCATTGTTAAAATGGTTGATCTTGAAATCAGATGTTTCCACAAAATAATATAATATATAACTTACAGTATCAGTGACTTTTATCATAATTCATATAATTTAGGGCGTTATCTTGGACTTTTTCCCTTTGTTGTCATGTTCATTGACAGCAGCTCTCCACAGTTAGGCACTAGGGATCCAGCTGTCAATCATCATGACATCGTCAGTGACAAAGAAGAGCGTACGACAAGTAACTGCCCTGTTGACGTGAAATCACAGGAGGCAGAAGAATTACCTCCAGGTGGCGGCAGCACAGACAGGTGCTAGCAACTAACTCCCTGTAAGTGCTTAGCCCCATAGAGAAAAAACCTCCTGGATAACCTATTTCAATGATCGCTTGTGTCAGCCCAATGTCCATATTGTTCCGCATGAGTTAGAAAGGAGGTGGCAGAATTTTTAGTCTAGTCTTTATCTGGAAGAAAAAAATGTCTTTATCAAACATTAAAAAAGAACTTTAAGACATGTAATATAAAGGAAGCATTTTTATTGTCGCTACTTATAGATGTATATGGTGGCATACAATGGTATTTATGATGACAGCAGAAAATACCAGGATGATCACCAGCAGCATGATGAAGGGTCTCCACAATTGGTGGTGAAGCCAAATCCTGTAATGTTTGTCATAACTCGTGTGAGTAGTCTTCGGGTTAACTTTCCATCTTTTCTCTTCAGTTCACAGCTCTTCTGCACACTTAGGTACATGGTATTGAGGGTGAATAAAGTTTTTCAAATTCAACCCATTAGTGATCTAGAGGAAGGCGAAAGAAAAACCCCTATAAGTTATGTGTGAGGTAATTGTCCTCATGTAGGGGAAAAAAATTCCTTCCTGACTCCAAATTTGGCAATCGGAATTAATCCCTGGATTTACCCATGTCCTGTCTATGAGGATCTCTTAAGTGTGCCAACGGTCGTATCTGGAGGACAACCTGAAAATTGTCTTTTTTCTTACAGAAAGTTATTAACCCATCGGGAAAAGTCACATCCGGGTTTAGCCTTGAGAATGCCCACTAGAGGTTTGAGCAAGCTTTCCTATTTTCAGCTCAGGGACCATCATGGGTTTTCAAAGGCTTCAAGTCAAGTCCGATCTATGGTCCACTATTCCTCGCATTACAGGCTGCATGAGTCCTGTGAAGGTATTCTTCATAGAAACGCGAGATAGGGACACCATAAGAGGTTGTTTTAGTATTTCATGGAATTTATCATTGAGCGCTGTGATGTAATCTCAGGAATGGTCTGTGGAGTTCCTGGGGGCAGATCTTGCATTTCACTGGCTTCCAGCATAATTACTCCAGAGGGGTCTGGAGTACAGGCTTCTGCTCTGATGACTGTAGAAAGAAAATATCATATTTGAGAATTATTTCTGTTGCTGCTTAACATTTAAACATTTTACATGAGTCTTAACTGCAAAAGACTGTGGCCTAATTCATTAACAAGCTGTTCACGAGCCTTACTGAAGGGGCGAGACCAAGTAAGATGCGCCTAATTTATTAAGAACAATATGCCACTTAAAGAATTAGGCTCATTTTATCACTGGTGTGCACCTTCTTGTGACTTAACAGAAATCTTACTCCTAGCAAGCACTTGAGTACTTTTCTGTCATAAGATACAACACTAAATTGGCGGACATTTTGAAAAATTTATCGCCACTCCTTGTCACGCCCATGCATTACTCATTTTTGGCGGATGTGGTTGAGATTCATATGCTACCTTTCATAGTGTTTTACAGCAGAAAGTTGGTGAGACCAAACAGGGTAAATGTTTCCTATGTGCCTATGTAGTTACAGAGCCTGGTATGAAGGGTGGGGGTATTTTAAGGGCTTCCAGATCCTCCCAATCTATGTGCTGGAAAATGGGATGTTGTCTAATGCAGCCATTTATTCCCAGTCGCCTGCTTGGGTCCTCGCACATTAGCTGTAAAGAAGAAGAAATTCTATAGTTAGTATCTGGATATAAAATATGATGTCAATACTATATGTGATGCTCTCCCATTCCGGTGTCAGTTGTATATCTCTGTGTGAGGCTCTAACAGGTACCCCCATAGTGTTGATAGCATCCTTCCATGCCACCATCATAAATGACAGATTTTCTCCTCTTTAGCTCTACCCATGCCCGCTCTGTAATCTCAGATTAATTGGATCATGATCTATTTTTTGGCGACCATTGTAATAAGGAATCAACATAGAGGCTTGAGCTTACAACAATTTCTCTTACTGAAAACTGCTCCATTATTTTGTGTAACATCCCTGTCCTAAGAACTAAGCATCTGCTCCTGCTCACCTCCTCAATGATATTTTTCGTGTCAGAGTCCAAAGAATATGTGGGCACGTCAGACGAATTCCGATAGCAGCTTCGATCTCCTGTTATCATCTGGTACAGGATGATGCCAAAGGAGAACCAGTCAGCAGCTGCATTGTACTTCTTTCCTGTAATGACCTGTAAAGAAGAAGGGAAGACTCCATTACATGCTATAGACAATGACGCTTTGTATGTTTATATACATGAATCTCCAACTAGTGTTCCTGATGTATAGAGACTATTGAATCCTCCAATGTCTTGTCTCTATCAATGCCACTAAAGATTATTACTCTACGATCCCTACGCTCACCTCTGGAGCCATGTAGCCCGGTGTTCCTGCTCCTCTAGATACTCCATCCATTTTATTGACAGCCAATCCAAAATCAGCAATTTTTAGATGACCGGAGTCAGCAATCAGAACATTATCTGGTTTTAAGTCTCTGTGTAATAAAAAGTAAATATATTTATCATGGAACATGTATGATTATACAGAGTGTATAGTATATGTAACAAGTAAAATATGATCATCTACTGTTGTTCTGTAGCCAGTCTTCTGGTGAGGAGAAGCACAGAGATGTGACCACAGTTCAACAGAAAATGTGTATGGAGGGGAAGAAATGGATTTACCGATGGATGAAGCCTTTTTTGTGCAGGAACTGGAGGCCTGATGCTATCTCAGCCGCATAGAATCTGTTGGGGAAGAAATAGGGAAAAATTAAGTTTTGGATCTTACAGGTGAAGTCATCTATGATGTATGTAATGGGATAAAGGGGACACAGAGTTATCAGCAATGTTGTAATGAGAGCCTATATGTATTGTACTGTGTCATATATAGAAGATTAGAGGCTCCATAGCAATGATCACTCTGGATGGTCCAAATTTGGGAAGAGCCCCATTCTTCACCAATGGACTGCCTCTGTGGTAAAACACCTCTTTTAATGGGACATAAATAGTTATGGTATTGCTATTATGAAAATTTTCATCAAAATCAGCCTAGAAAATAGATATAGAACCATTATGCTTACATTGCAGTGCTAAGTGGGAAACATCCTTGTTTTTGTAGGAAGCTCTTCAGGTTTCCTCCAGAAGCATAGTCCATGGCAAAACACCAGTGTTTCTACAAGAAGATGGTGAAGAAACAGTCATTTACATTTTTTCACATATTCTTTAGATAACCTAGAAAAAGTTTGAAAACAACGTTGGTTTTACCTTAGTTTGGAAAGTTATGCAGCTGTTCACCAAGAAAGGATTTTCAGGCTTCAGCTGAAGGAGCTTCTTTTCCATTAGGAGTTGTTCATCTGCTCTAGCTGAAGCTCCTTTGGTCACAATCTTTATCGCCAGCACCTTCTTGGTGATGTTATCAAATGCTTTGAAGACCTATATAGGACAGAGACATGGCGTGTCAGTGGCGTGGATGATTCAGTGATAGGCTCAGTTTTATATTTATTTTTATATTATATAATGCAGCAACTTACTTTTCCAAAGGCACCTTCTCCAATCTTGCTCTGAAACGTAAATCTTTTGGCAGAAATAACGTTTTCGTCACTTGAACAGGTCTGAGGGGCAGTGCTCGGTCCTATTGGCATAAAATAACACATTATTGGTTTATATAGAAGTAAATATTGTAGGAACGTACAATGAATAAAACAAGCCCCACATTTCCAGGAACTGTTGAGCAGACTGTAAAAAGCTGCTCTAGTGTATGTGCACACGTTGTTTTGTCCTGTTTTTTTCTGTGCAGTTGTGTCTTTCAGAGTTTTTGCTGCAGATTTCACATGCAATAAACAGTGGAGAAAATCTGCAGCAAAACCAATGAAAAAAACCAACAAAAATTCAACAAAAACATGGAAAAAACATATTTATTCTGTGGACCATTTCTCCTGCCAGCACATGAGGTTTTGCAGAGGAATTTTCTGCTTAGAACCCTCAATGTGTTCATATATATTAATAAAATATTGATGCTGATAGCAAGAAAGGTTTGGGGAAAAAATTGTTTTAAATCAATTAGAATTGCAACTAAAGATAAATATATATTAAAAAAAGTTTGCTAATTTCTTTATTTCCAACATCCTCACTTACAGCTCTATAATAAACCTATCTGTGATTTATAATTGCCTTATTTATAGAAAGCCTTTTTGTCCTACCTGGCCTTGGTTCCTCTTCCTCCCTTGCCTTCGAACCGCTATTTTTAGGCCTTTTTATGGACCCACATGAGCCATCTTCTTCCCTCTTTCTCTTTTCTCCTCCTTTACTGAGGTCTTTACCATGTACCTTATCAGGACATGGTCTCTTATTTGTAGGCTCCAGTGATTTCGACCCATCTCTTTGCATCTCTCGGTCTCCATGATGCTCTTCAGAATATGTTCTTTTATTTGATGGTCTTGATGTTTTAGACCCATTCTCACTTGCCTTCATATCCCCCTGTACCTTCTCGGGATATGGTCTTTTATTTTCAGGGCCAGATGACATTGACCCATCTCTATGTCTTTTCCTCTGTCCATCTGATTTAGGGCCTTCTTTGTTTTCTTTAGAGAACCCCATTTCAAGAATATCGCAGTGTCAATAGACGCGCAACCGTTCACAGCAATCGCTAGTTGAACAGTGGCCCGAATGTTGTCTGAATTCCATTTTAGAACCATGTGATGTCATAGAAAGCATTGTTGCCTCACAGCTCTGTTGGGTGCTCATCATGTATATTGTGACCACTGACCCATTATGATGTAAACACGTAACATATGCATAATGAATGAGAACCTTATATGGATATTTCTAGTTATAGAATTTACCTTTATTATACGGTATGAGAGAAGTAATATGGATGAACATGGCTGGGCTCCATGTCTGCACGGTCTTACATGGTGTCAGTTTTGAATACAGTATATGAATTATTTGGTTTACTGTATGCTAGCTATGTCTTTTGTGGTCTTTAAATAGGAAAAAAAGGAGCCAAATGTGGTTTATCCACACTGCTGGTAGGCAATGAAGATATAATTGGAATATAATAAAGGATTTTTTATTTCATGTTATTTAGTCAACGCAATTCAAAGTCGTTCCACACTTCTTCCTCAGAACACAAGCTGTAGATCGTTGCTGGGCTGGATGTCTGGAGGGTCTTACACGGTGTAGTTTTTGAATACATTATATGGATTATTTGGCTTATTGTATTTTACATCTATTTTTGGTGGTATTCCACATAGATATAATCTCGCATTGCATCAAGTGATACCACTTTGTATCTTCTAAAGTAATCCATTAGAAGATAAAAATTGCAATCTATGACATGGTGCACAGGCCTATACAGGCAGTAGACATCACGTCACAGGATACAACCTGTAATGTAGTTTTTAATTAATTTTTTTGATTAATTTTCTTATTAATTTATAATGTCTTGATTACATGTTGGCTTCTTCCATCTAATATTTCGATGAATTACATGAGATTAGAAAATTTGCTCCTTTATGTCTGGAATTACGTCTGTAGTTAGGGAACGTTCGGGGTGACAATTTAGTGAAACCTCGGGAGATGCAGCCTGCAGGGCACTTATATTCCGTATCCAGTACAGGGTGGAATTATTCATTAAACACATTTTCCACTGTTAGGAACGAGGACTCACAATGCTCTAAAATGCCTAAAATAACAAACAAAGTAGATACTCAATTTCTTACCCTTCCCAGTTCAAGAGGTGGCTCTAAGAATTTTGGTTGCATCAGTGACGTCACGTCGACAGCTCACATCATTGCTGTAAGTAATCACTGGTCATATATCAAAAGGAAAAAACAGATTTGGCTCACCACTGATATCTAATATATATACCGTATTTTTCGAACTATAAGACGCACCAGACCATAAGACGCACCCTTATTTTCAGAAGGAAAATTGGGAAAAAAATAATAATGTGTCAAATGGGGGTCCGTCTTACAGTCCGAATTCAGCTTAGGCTAGTTTCACACTAGCGTTTTGGAGCGCAGCGACAGCCTGCGCACGGCCGCCGCTAAGCCCCACCCCCTGCCGCGCCCCGCCGGTAGCTCCGCCCACCGGCGCATGACGCTGCATGCGTCCTGCGTCCCCTATCTTTATCACAAGGGGAGCAGGCCATGCGCAGTATGCGTTTGGCGGCGCATGCGCCTTTTTGACGGTGTGCCGACGCAACCAAACTGCAGCAGGTTGCGTTTGGCGCAGGTCGGCGCACCGTCAAAAGGACGCATGCGCCGCCAAACGCATACTGCGCACGGCCTGCGCCCCCTGTGATAAAGATAGGGGACGCAGGGCGCATGCAGCGTCATGCGCCGGTGGGCGGAGCTACCGGTGGGGCGCGGCAGGGGGCGGGGCTTAGCAGCGGCCGTGCGCAGGCCGTCGCTGCGCTCCAAAACGCTAGTGTGAAACTAGCCTTACCTGGGAAGGGATCCGGCACAGGTGGAGAAGTAGTCACAGGGTTCATTCAGAGGTCCAGGCTCGTGCGGTGGTGGTGGCTCTGTGCTGGGGCAGCTGCGCTGGGGCGGGTGGGCTGTGTTGGGGCAGCTGTGCTGGGGTTTGGGCAGCTGTGGCAGGGGCAGCTGTGCTGGGGCAGGGGCAGCTGTGCTGGGGCAGGTGGGCTGGGGCAGCTGTGCTGTGGCAGGGGCAGCTGTGCTGGGGCAGGGGCAGCTATTCTGGGGCAGGTGGGCTGTGGCAGGGGCAGCTGAGGCAGGGGCAGCTGTGCTGGGGCAGGGGCAGCTATGCTGGGGCAGGTGGGCTGGGGCAGGGGCAGCTGTGGCAGGGGCAGCTGTGCTGTGGCAGGGGCAGCTGTGCTGGGGCAGGGGCAGCTATGCTGGGGCAGGTGGGCTGTGGCAGGGGCAGCTGTGGCAGGGGCAGCTGTGCTGGGGGATGGGCAGCTATGCTGGGGCAGGGGCAGCTATGCTGAGGCAGGTGGGCTGGGGCAGGGGCAGCTGTGGCAGGGGCAGCTGGGCTGGGGCAGGGGCAGCTGTGGCAGGGGCAGCTGTGCTGGGGCAGGGGCAGCTATGCTGGGGCAAGTGGGCTGGGGCAGGGGCAGCTGTGGCAGGGGCAGCTGTGCTGGGGCAGATGGGCAGGGGCAGGGGCAGCTGTGGCAGGGGCAGCTGTGGCAGGGGCAGGTGGGCTCTGCGGTGGTGGCAGTGGGCTGCGCTCCGGTGCAGGGGCGGCGGCTCCGCTGGCATTTTTTCGCAGCCTGGAGGCCCCCGCACACCCCTTGCTGGGCGCCGCCATGTTGCGGTGGCCTCCGGGAGCATGGACGCAGGCAAGATGGCCGCCGGTCCGGGGACGGCGCATGCGCAGCTTCAGATCTCGTCCCGAGATCTCGGGGGACGAGATCTTGTTGCCGAGATTTGAATCTCGTCGCACGAGATCTGAAGCTGCGCATGCGCCGTCCCCGGACCGGCGGCCATCTTGCCGGCGTCCATGCTCCCGGAGGCCACCGCAACATGGCGGCGCCCAGCAAGGGGTGTGCGCCCCAACCCCAGCACAGCTGCCCCAGCACAGCCCACCCGCCCCAGCGCAGCTGCCCCAGCACAGAGCCGCCGCCACCGCACGAGCCTGGACCTCTGAATGACCCGTGACTACTTCTCCACCTGTGCCGGATCCCTACCCAGATAAGCTGAATTCGGACTGTAAGACGGACCCCCATTTGACACATTATTATTTTTTTCCCTATTTTCCTTCTGAAAATAAGGGTGCGTCTTATGGTCCGGTGCGTCTTATAGTCCGAAAAATACGGTATATATATTAGATATCAGTGGTGAGCCAAATCTGGTTTTTCCTTTTGATATATGACCAGTGATTACTTACAGCAATCTTGTGAGCTGTCGACGTGACGTCACTGATGCAACCAAAATTCTTAGAGCCACCTCTTGAACTGGGAAGGGTAAGAAATTGAGTATCTACTTTGTTTGTTATTTTAGGCATTTTAGAGCATTGTGAGTCCTCGTTCCTAACAGTGGAAAATGTGTTTAATGAATAATTCCACCCTGTACTGTCAATGCTTTATTGACAGTAGAAATAATTATATTTGACAGATATACATTAGATTGCTGTGGATATTTAATCCTAGTGGTGATCTTGTGTTGAATTTCATGATCCACAGACCTCAGTGCTTCAGTTTTAATCGTCGTTTTCCTCCAATCCTCTCCCCGTCTGGGTCTCTTAACCTTATAAATACAAAGAAGGAGAAAGTGTTCAGGGTGTTCAGGCTTCCTGTATGGAACTGTGAGAAGTGCTTTGCCGCATGTATTAGCATGTTTTTTTTGTTTTATTTTTATATCAGAAATAGGTTCTGCAATTTTATTTTTCAATTTTCTAGAGAAAACAAAAAGCAAAAAACACAAATATCCTGAACTAAAAGTAAAAAAAATATACAGCAAATAATGCATAAAGGTAATAATAATAATAAAAAGGGTATTTAGTAAACATAATTTTGATCAAAATAATGTACAAGCCATCCCGCCACGTCACGGCAACCCTTGTGGGACAGTCCCTACTCTAGTATTTAAAACCTTTTCACTTGCCAAGTGGCGTGAATGTGAATAAGGGTCGAGCGGCTGAACCACTTGTAACAGCTTAGGCCAGACTGGATGGCTTTCCCAGCTCAGAAAGAGGGCGGTCACACCCATATATGCACTGAATGCACAATGAAATGAATAAAAAACAAATCTGAACTGAGAAAAGTAAGTTAATGTGTATGCACAATGTAAGTGCATATTAACACATGACCATTAACCAGAGAAAACAAAAAGCAAAAAACACAAATATCCTGAACTAAAAGTAAAAAATATACTGCAAATAATGCATAAAGGTAATAATAATAATAAAAAGGGTATTTAGTAAACATAATTTTGATCCAAAATAATGTACAAGCCATCCCGCCACGTCACGGCAACCCTTGTGGGACAGTCCCTACTCTAGTATTTAAAACCTTATCACTTGCCAAGTGGCGTGAATGTGAATAAGGGTCGAGCGGCTGAACCACTAGTAACAGCTTAGGCCAGACTGGATGGCTTTCCCAGCTCAGAAAGAGGGCGGTCACACCCATATATGCACTGAATGCACAATGAAATGAATAAAAAAACAAATCTGAACTGAGAAAAGTAAGTTAATGTGTATGCACAATGTAAGTGCATATTAACACATGACCATTAACCAGAGAAAACAAAAAGCAAAAAACACAAATATCCTGAACTAAAAGTAAAAAATATACTGCAAATAATGCATAAAGGTAATAATAATAATAAAAAGGGTATTTAGTAAACATAATTTTGATCAAAATAATGTACAAGCCATCCCGCCACGTCACGGCAACCCTTTTTTTTTTTTTCAATTTTCTAGTAGTACAACCATTGCACATAAGATCACACTGTGTACGTAATATTACATGAAGTGTCGCAATTGATAAAGTAATTAATCTGAAATGTCTTTGAGTCCCTGTTTCTTATTATGTCAGCGTATTTCCATACAGTGCATTTACTCCCTCCCCATTTAAAAAAAAAAAAAAAACCTTCTGGGATAACCAAGTTTTACAAAATTGGCTTTTATTCTCAGATTAGGCGACAAAGATTTTCCTTTTTTTTTTAGCAATCTATGTTTAATTTTTTTTTGTTCTATAGATAAAAGGCTTAGGTAACATCGATTTCTCTTGGCCCTAATCATCTCTCCATAGGAAATAGTGCAGATAGTATGTCTGGGAGGACAACTAAGGGTTTGTGCACACAGTGCGGATTCTGCTGCGGATCCGCAAGCAATGTACAGTGCAATGTTAATGAATGGAATTTAAGAACCTCAGTGCACATGCTGCTGATTTTGCCGCTCGGATTTGCTGCGGATTTAAATCCTCAGCATGTCAATTCTTTCTGCGGATTCCGCAGCAGTTTGACACCTGTTCCATTGTACAGGTGTCAAAATGCAGGGGCAAACCACAGGCAAATCCGCAGGTAAAACGCAGGTCATTTTACCTGTGGATTTACCTTCAAATCCGCGTGGAAAAATCCGCCGGTTAATTCGCACTGTGAGCACTCACCCTAACTGTCCCTACAATGGTATTAAATGAAAAAGATTTTCTACAGATAGTAGTTTATACTTTGTGGTGATTTCTATCACCCATCAAGAACAAATTACAGGTATTGCCATTCATGTATTGTGTGAAATCCAACACGGCCGTTCCATCGCCTGGTATATCTAACCAGGAGCAAAAAGTAGAAGATGTCAATAGTTTGGACAATAGTGTAACTGTCTTGTTACCTTTTACCTTCTCTTCATATCAGTTACATTTATTGGCGAGGGGACTAAATTTTGGGCCTTGAAAGCAGATTGGGGACATACATACAGCATGATGTTTGCATCGGCCACCCAGTATTATGTGATCCCGTGTGCAGCAAGTGGCCCCCTGGGGAGAGCAAGATGGTTAACTGTTGCCCCTTCACTTACATATGTAATCACAAAATGTTTAGATATATGTAGTAACAGAAATTTAAAAGAAAACTAGGTTCCCTACAATAATGGATAAATGGTTTAATTTATCTTTTGGGGTGACAAATTCCCTTTAACCCCTTAATGTCCAATGATGAATATATCTGACATTGGATGGCTCCGCCTGTTTACTGCGGGCTCCTGCGAAGAGACCGCACCTTTTCTGGCACATGACAGCTGATCTGATCAGCTGTCATGTGCCACTTAGCAACCGCAGGTGTAATTGCGATCCACCCACGGCTGTTAACATGTTAAATGCCTCTGTCAAACTCTGAATGCGGCTTTTAACATGCACTCACTGGAAAAGTGTCAGTTGTGTATTACCGGTGGGCACAAAGGCAATGCCCAGGCAATCACTTTGACTTGACAGTGGGAACAATCTCCTTTCCTTGACATACTGACTCAAGATGTGCAAAGTGTGGGTGTGTATGTTTGAGACACAAAATTTACATCCCCGTACTGGTGTGAATGTTGTACAGCGCTGCAGAATATGTTGGCACTTTGGGAGCGATAGGATATAATCACATTCAGATAGAGTTGAGCCAAACGAGTCGGTCAAATTCAAAAGTCGCCGAATTTCGCTGAAGTCGGATTTCACCGATTGAAACCCGACCATAGCGTGAGTTCAGCCATGCTGCGGTCGCCGACTCGAGCGCCAAAGTCGCGTTTCCCATAATGCTTCCAGCACCTTTTCTCAGCCAATGATCAAGGACGCACACTGTGGGCAACATGATGACATAGGCAGTGGCCCCCACCATCTTAGAGAAGGGCATTGCAGTGATTGGTTGACTTTGTGTGGCGTCACAGTGGCTATAAAAGGCCGTGACCGCCGACCGCCATCTTACTTCTGCCGATCTTAGCATAGGGAGAGGTTGCTGCTGCTTGTTCTCAATAGGGAGAGTGTTTAGGCAGGGAAAAAAAAAACTGCTTCTGCTGATAGCGATTTTCACTGTACAACACAACAGTTAGTGTGCAGTGACAGGGGAGGATATTTTTGTGTGCAGCAGCGCTGGTATTTATTTGGCTGCCTTATAAGGGTTCCTGATAGCTGCATTGCTGTGTGCACACTGCTGTGCAGACTGCTTTTTTCAAAGCAAAAATACTTTTATTCCTTTTTTCTGCATAGTTAGCGAGCATTCATTTTTGCACACTCCGTATAGAGGTGTGCGCTCTTCATACACTGCCATGTACCGGCTGTTATCACGGACAAATACAAGCTATCTTTGTGTGACTTCGTGAAAAGATACACAGATATTTTCATTTTTCCATACATACACCGTATGGAGCTGTCCGCTTATCAAACAGTATTGTGTATCTGCTGTTTGTATTTCGGTCAAATGTATACAGATGCAGCGTGTGTGTGTGACTCTGTAAATACATATACGGAAATTTCAATTTTTCCATACACCGTATAGAGCTATCCGCTTGTCAAACAGTATCCTATATCTGCTGTTTGATAACGGTCAAATCTATACAGAGAACAGCGTCTGTGTCTGACTACGGAAAAAAATAGATGGAGATTTAAAATTTTCCATACATACACCGTATAGAGGTGTACGCTCCTCACACACTACCGTGAACCGGCTGGTATCACCGTCTAATACATGGTATTTGTGTGTGACTCCGTAACAAATTAGATGGAGATTTTCATTTTTCCATACATACACCAAATAGAGCTGCCAGCTTCTGATACAGTACGCTATATCTGCTGGTCAGATTACGGTCAAATACATGCTGGGAGAGCATGTGTGACTAAGGAAATATATATGGAGATTTAAATTTTTACCTACACCTTATACAGCTGTACACTCTTCTTATAGTACCATATATCTCCTGGTAATTTTGTTACATTTTCACAAACATGAGGAAGTATGGTGGAAGAGGCCGTGAATGTGGGCGGGGGGGGTAACAGGTACTGATGGTGGTGATGGTGCATCTGCTGGTTATCCCAAAAGCACGATAGCAGCTAAGGCAGGAGCTGTTAAGCCTGCGTCATCGTCTTGCACAAGAAGGCCTGTAAGGTTCCCTTTTCTGGGAGTAGGAAAACCGCTTTTAAAGCCGGAGCATCAGGAACAGGTTTTGGCGTACATTGCCGATACAGCCACCAGCTCTATTGCCTCTTCTTCTGAACTTTCAAAACCTGCAAGCACTGAGTCGTCAGTGCATGGTTCTGGTCAGGAAAACCATCTTTCCTTGTGTCCTTCACCCCCACCAAAAGTGAAGGATGCGGCACCCCACACTTCAGATTACTCTATTGAGCTCTTTTCACATACCATGCCTGGGTTATCCAGTCAAATCCTGAATTCCACAGTCCTAGATGAATCTGACATGGAGTGCACTGAAGCACAGCCTCTGCTAGATGATTCTGCTGGTACATTGACCCACAGCACTACATTGCCCTCGCAGTCTACTGAGCCAGATGAAACTCAGGTGCCCCTTCCCGCATACTATACCACCTTACACGGTGACACAGAGGAAGGTGGAGATGAAATTGAAGAGGATGACCCAGTTGTTGACTCGTATTTGCATCCATTGGGGGAAGAGGGTGCCGCTGGCAATAGTTCAGATAAGGAGAAGGACCCGCAGCAGGCATTGACATCGCAGCAGTGGTTATCTGGCAGGACCGTAGCTGTCCAAAAACGTGGACCAAAAACCAAAAGAATTGCAGGACAGCTTGGCCAGACGGTCAAATTAGCACAGCGTGCAAGCCCTGAAAATGTATACCATAGTAGGAAGAGAGCAGTGTGGCACATATTTGTCCAAAATCCTACTGATGAGACAAAGGTTACCTGTAAGAAGTGCGGAAGGACCTTTAGCCAAGGGAACAATCTCAGAAATTTGAATACCAGTTGCATGCTTAGACATTTAACCACCATGCACTTGCAAGGGTGGACGGACTACAAAACCTCAGGTAGCATATGTGCACCTATTTCGACTGAAGGTAGCCAGCAATGCTCCATCGCTTCCCCCACTGTAAGACCACTGCCACTGGTAAGCATACCACCAGCAATAAATGTTGAGTTGTTGTCAGAAGGCCAAAGCACTCAGGGAATCACAATGGTTTTGCAACGAAACACTGAATCTAGGCCATCACCACCAATACCATCACCATCACCAACCCCCTCTCAGTCCGTCCGACCCACCGCTAGTTCCCCCATATGCAGTTCTCAAGTCCAGCTCACCCTAGCAGGCACTCTGAGTAGGGCAAGAAAGTACTCATCCTCTCATCTGCGTACACTGGCTTTGAACGCCTACATTGCCAAACTGATCTCATTAGAGATGATGCCCTACCGTTTGGTTGAAAGCGAAGCTTTCCACAAGCTCATGGCCTACACTGTCCCATGCTATGACCTACCCAGTCGGCACTTCTTTTCTTGAAAAGCCATCCTTTCCCTCCTCCTGCATGTGAAAGACCGCATTGTCCATGCACTCAAACAATCAGTGAGTGGAAAGGTGCACCTCACAACAGATGCATGGTCCAGTAGGCATGGCCAGGGCCGTTACGTGTCCATCACTGCACACTGGGTTAATGTGGTGGATGCAGGCTCCACAGGGGACAGCGGCGGTGGAACAGTGCTGCCTAGCCCACGGTATAGGAAAGAGTTGGCTGTAGGCTTCCTTCAGAAGCGAAAGCTCGTCGACAGAGCGCAGTCGCACGAGCACTCCATCCGCAGCTGCCAGTGTTGCACACGATGTGGCCCACTATCGAACAGTTAGTGGTAAGCGGCAGCAGGCTGTTTTAATGATGATGTGTTTGGGCGACAACAGACATGGGTCGCCCTCCCAGGGCTGTGGGGTACTCGGTACCGGGCAGGTATCAGCGGGATGTGTCACAGCAGCGGTGACCTGGACCGTGGCCCTAGGCGCCCAAGTAATAGGAAGATGTGAATTGTGGAATGTAGCTAGATGAATAGTTTGTGACGCCACCTGTGGTGCTCCGCAAGGGAGGTGTTAAGCCGATGCTGCATGCAGATCCGCTGGGACTGATGGTATGGTGCAGCAAAGATGTAAAAGCTCCCCACAGGTGAAGCTGTAGTCCCAGGGCAGTGTAGATGTGGTTGGCACAGGGATGTAGCGGTGCCGGAAAGGTAGGAAGCAGACAAGACACAGCGGTGTGCAATTTCTGTACCTTTACTTGATAACTGCAGTCCAGGGTCCTGATTACAGATGGTAATGGAGCAGGCTCTGTGTAACACTGGTGTTGTAGTGGCCCTTACTGATTGTCTGGTTCTAACTACCGGTGTAGTGTGTAATGCTCTGGATACACTACTGTTGGTTCTACGTAGCACAGGGATACTAGATTGTCTAGGAACTTTTGGACTAATCAGGGGCACAACAGGTTCACCACTGGCAGGGCGAGGGTTCTCTGGCTCCACTGCCGGTGTGGCATCTGCTGCCTGATTTTCCTGATCTCAGGATTTACTCGAGTCACGTCTTCCTGTGCTACCAACTGAGGAAATGTCAACACTATAGCATCGTTAACTTTAGTCCAATTCGCAGGGAATTCTCCAAGTATTGTGCTGACATTCTTTTCTTCCACTATGGGTTGGACGTTATCTGGTTGTTCCATTCTTTCGTTCAACAGGTCAGGACATAGTTTCAGGTGATCTCTTGATATTGTTGCTGAGGTTTCTCCTCCATCTTTTCTAATAAGGCATACCTTGGTATTATCAAAGTTTGAGGGCAGAATGGTATAAGGTTCAGCTTCCCATTGATCATAGAATCATAGAATCGTAGAGTTGGAAGGGACCTCCTGGGCCATCTGGTCCAACCCCCTGCTCAAAGCAGGATTTGCTAAATCATCCCAGTCAGATGTCTGTCCAGCCTCTGTTTGAAGACTTCCATTGAAGGAGAACTCACCCCTTCTCGTGGCAGCTTGTTCCACTCATTGATCACTATAACTGTCAAAAAGTTTTTTCTAATATCTAATCTGTGTCTCCTCCCATTCAGTTTCATCCCATTGCTTCTAGTCTTTCCTTGTGCAAATGAGAATAAAGTTGATCCTTCAACAATGTGACAGCCCTTTAGATATTTGTAGACAGCTATTAAGTCTCCTCTCAGTCTTCTCTTTTGCAAACTAAACATTCCCAAATCCTGCAACCTTTCCTCATAAGACAGGGTTTGCAGACCGGTCACCATTCTGGTCGCTCTTTTCTGAACTTGCTCCAGTTTGTTGATGTCTTTTTTAAAATGTGGTGCCCAAAACTGGACACAATATTCCAGATGAGGTCTGACCAAAGAGGAGTAGAGGGAAATAATGACTTCACGTGATCTAGACTGTATGCTTCTGTTAATACATCCTAGAATTGCATTTGCCTTTTTTGCTGCTGCATAACACTGTTGACTCCTATTCAGTCTGTGATCTATTAGTATACCCAAGTCTTTTTCACATGTGCTGTCACTTAGCCCTATTCCTCCCATTCTATATATGCTTTTTTCATTTTTATTGCCCAGATGTAGTACTTTGCATTTCTCCCTGTTAAAAACCATTCTGTTAGTTGCTGCCCACTTCTCCAGTTTGTTTAAATCTTTTTGAATCCTCTCTCTCTCTCATCTCTAGTATTAGCTATCCCTCCTAGCTTTGTGTCATCAGCAAATTTAATCAGTTTACCCTCAATTCCTTCATCTAAATCGTTGATAAAGATGTTGAACAATACAGGGCCCAGGACAGAGCCCTGTGGTACCCCACTTGAGACATTCTTCCAACTGGATGTGCAGCCGTTTACGACCACTCTTTGGGTCCGATCACTAAGCCAGTTATGAATCCACTTATCAGTTGCCTTGTCCATTCCATACTTAGTCATTTTTTCAATAAGGATTGTATGAGAGACTTTGTCAAATGCTTTGCTGAAGTCAAGATATACTATATCTACAGCATTTCCTTGATCCACCCAATCAGTGATACCGTCATAGAAGGAAATTAAGTTAGTCTGACATGACTTATTCGTTACAAACCCATGTTTAATCACTTCATTCTTATCCAGGTATTGACATACATGTTGTTTAATAATTTGTTCAAAGATCTTTCCTGGTATAGAAGTCAGACTCACCGGCCTATAGTTGCCTGGGTCCACCTTCTTCCCCTTTTTGAAGATAGGAACAACATTTGCTCTTCTCCTGTCTTCTGGCACTTCTCCTGTTCTCCAAGAATTTTCAAAGATTATGGAGAGGGGTTCAAAAATTTCTTCTGCTATCTCCTTCAGTACTTCATCTGGACCTGGAGACTTGAATTCATTTAGGTTAGCTAAGTGTTTCCTCACTATCTTTCTGTTTATAGATATCCTGGATTCTTCTATTCCCTTAATAGGACAGTGAAGAGCAGTTGATGTTACATTTCCTTTCCTTTACATTTCATTTTACATTTCATTTCCTTTCATCCAATTTGTGCAATCTTCTTTTCCTTTTTAAGACCTGTTCTACTGGCGACAAAGGAACGGTGGGTGCATTTTGATTGTAAAGCTTCTCCTGCTTTTGTCTTTCCTGGTCTAGACTCTTTTCCACGCATTCTTGAACTCTTCTATACTGTTGTCTTTCTGTATCCCAGTCAACATCTGGTGACGCTACTTCAGGTGTGAGGACTCCCATGTCCAAATCAATAGGCAGTTTACCAGGTCTTGCTCTCATTAAGTAGGCTGGGGTACAGTTGGTGGCGTTCACTGGAATATGGTTGTAAAGGTCTACCAGATCTGGCAACTTCTCTGGCCACAGATTTCTCTCCTCCAAGGGCAAAGTCTTCAGGAGGTCAATCACTACCTGGTTCATCTTCTCGCATATGCCATTGGTCTGTGGGTGGTACGGTGTTGTCCGGCTCTTCTTTCAACCATACAGGTTACAGAATTCTTGGAACACTTCTGCCTCGAAAGCTGGACCTTGATATGTAAGCACTCTTTCAGGATACCCATGTGGTCTACAGAAGTGCTGTTGGAATGCTCTGGCTGCTGTCCTGGCCGTTTGATCTTTGACATGCAGAACTACCAGGAATCTTGAGTAGTGGTCCACGATGGTAAGAGCATAGATGTAGCCTGACCGGCTTGGAACCAGCTTCACATGGTCCAGGGCTACCAACTCAAGGAGCTGTTTGGTGATGATTGGCTGTAGAGGAGCTCTCTGGCTGTTTTGATCCTTTCTGCGCAGGTTACATTGTCCACACCCCTGGCACCACCACTCAATGGCTTTCCTCATACCAGCCCAGTAGAACCTCTCCCAGAGCAATGCTTCCAACTTCTTCCCTCCGAAGTGTCCAGCTGCGTTGTGGTATGCTTCCAGGACCATTGATGCCTCTCTCTTTGGGACTATCACCTGCTAGACCAGCTCATGAGTGTGGTTATTGGTACTCCTCCGACACAGCTTTACTTCATAGATGAACAGCTGGCCTCTCTCCTTCCACAACTGCTGGGTTTCTTCAGGAACATCCGACTCTGGGCGTGAGTCAGCTTGTGCCAGCAGCTCCTTCACCAGGCAGACTGCAGGTTCACTATCTTGCGTTTCTGCCCAGTCATGATGGGGCAATGGATTCAGGGTGCCCTCCTTCAAGCCAGACCGTCTGTTCCTCACTCCTTGAGCACGTTGGGCTGCAAGTGGCCGGTGGAAGGGAGGTAACTGTATTTCTTCAAGAGCCTCAAGGTCTTCTCCTGCATCTGGCAGATTAGGCATCCTGGACAGCGCATCAGCATTGGCATTCTTGTGCCCTGCCCGGTGTTTGATGGTAAACTCATAGTTATATAGCCGAGCTATCCATCGCTGTTCCAGTGCACCTAGTTTTACAGTGTCCAAGTGAGTCAACGGGTTGTTGTCCGTGAAGATGGTAAACTTGGCGGAGGCTAGGTAATGTTTGAACCTTTCGGTGACAGCCCAGACTATGGCAAGGAACTCCAGCTTGAAAGAACAATAGTTGTCAGAGTTCCTTTCGGTGGGACTCAACTTCCTGCTGGCGTAGGAGATCACTCTTTCTTTTCCATTCTGTACCTGCGACAGTACTGCTCCTAGTCCCACATTGCTGGCATCAGTGTACAGCACAAAGTGTTTGTCATAATCTGGGTAGGCCAGAACTTCATCACCTGTGAGAGCCATCTTCAATCTGGTGAAGGACCTCTCCAACTCCTCAGTCCATTCAAATGTGATATTGTTCTGATTGGTTGTCTTTGACTGCCCCACCAGGAGATTTTGCATAGGGGTGGCTATTTCAGTAAAGCCTTTGATGAATCTTCGGTAGTAGCCTACCAGTCCAAGGAATTGGCGTACTTCATGGAGGTTGCTGGGCTTCGGCCAGTCCCGGATGACTGTGACCTTGTCAGGATCTGGTGCCACACCTTCTGCACTGACGACATGACCGAGGTACTGTACCTTGGGCTTCAGGAGGTGGCATTTGGAAGGCTTCACCTTCAGGCCAAAATTGGACAAAGCTTCAAACACTTCAGCCAGGTGTTCCAGAAGATTTTCATAGGTTTTAGAGAAAACAATGACGTCATCCAGGTATAACACGACCGTTTCAAAGTTCATGTGTCCCAGGCAGCACTCCATCAGCCGTTGAAATGTTCCTGGAGCGGTGCAGAGCCCAAATGGCATATAGTTGAACTCACAGAGACCCATTGGAGTGGTAAATGCTGTTTTCTCCTTATCTGCCTCTGAAACAGGAACCTGCCAATACCCACTGGTGAGATCCAAGGTGGAAAAGTAGTCAGCAGTTTTAAGTGCAGCTAATGATTCCTCAATTCTAGGTAATGGGTAGGCATCTTTATATGTAATGCTATTAATTTTCCTGTAATCAACACATATTCTCATGGTACCATCCTTTTTCTTTACAAAGACTAATGGAGCTGCCCAGGGGCTAAAACTGTCTCTGATAACCCCAGCTTCCTTCATCTCTCTCAACATACTCTTAGCACATTGGTATTGTGTTGGGGGTATAGGTCTGTACCTCTCCGTTATGGGTGGATGGTCTCCAGTGGGGATATGATGTTGAACCCCTTTTGCCTGCCCAAAATCTAGTGGGTGTTTGCTGAATACCCGCTCAAACTCTTGTGTCACTCTGTAAACCCAATTTTTCTGGTATGAGGGCGTAGTCAGTTTCCACCTGCAGTTGCTGACACCACTCCTCTGGCTGCTTCACAGAGCCATTGTCCTCCACCTGGTCGGATGAGACCAAGGGCTCTGCTGCCTGCAATGAGTTGTTATTAACAGTGAGCAGCTTAGCAACTGTGGCGTACCGAGGTATTGTGGCCTCCCCCCCCCCCCACAATTCAAAAGGCGTACAGGTACTCTCCCTTTACGTACATCCACCACCCCTCTAGCTGTCAGGACAGTGGGCCTGCTATCAGAATATACTGGTTCTACCAATGCCTGGTAATCCTTCCCTCTGAGACCTATAGCTGCCCGACACCAAATCAGCATTTCACATCTGGGTGGTATTGCAATGGGGAAAGCATCACTCACTCTGATGCTGCCAATCACTCCGCCAGAGAGTTCTACCTGTTGTCTTTGCATCAGGGCTCTGATCTCCTTCTGCAGGACTCGTTGTTCACTGGAACCAGCAGTCTCAGCCACCTGTTGCTACAAGACAATAACCTCGGAAAGACAGTTTTCAATTACATTTGTACCAAGAGTCATCATGGGATTACATTCACGTCGATCAATATCAACAACTATCAGACCTTGAGATTTTAGCTCTACCCGACCCACTTTAACAGTAATCTCTTTACATCCAATCTGCGGCAAAGACTGACCATTACTGGCAACTAATGTCAGTTCATCAGTTGGGCCACGGGTAAGTTCAGAATCAGCCCAATACCTCTTGTAAAGAGTGTACGGCATAGTGGTCACCTGGTAGCCAGTGTCCAGCAGAGCGTTCTTGGGGATGCCGTCAATCACCACAGGAAGGATCGGTCTCCCTCCCACATACTTAGCTCTCCAGTTCTTTGGGCCAGGGGATCCTATTCCTGGGGGTTGGCCCTCTGCCCCAGGGGTTGCTCGTTTAAAGGACAAAATCTTGCAAGATGACCTGCCTTGTAGCAGCGACGACAGATGGGACGTCCGTCCTGGTCATAGCGATCGTTGTTCCTTCCTCGAAGTGGCAGGGCTCTCCTCCTCCGGAGCCACGGGACATCCTCTGGACTGGAAGCAAGCTGGATCTTTTCTTTGGAGGACACCTGCAGGGACTGCACGGTTTTAGCAAGTGCAGCCATCCCTTTGGTCAACTCCTGGACCTGAAGACGCAGCTCTTCTGTAGGATCTTTATCCAGAGTCTGTGCATCAGCCTCCACTGGACTGGAAGGGAAAGATGTTGCTTCCTGATGGTAGGTGATCGATGGGTGCCTAGAGGGCGCTGGATGGCTGTCATTTGATTCCTGCAGTACCCGAATAGCCCTGTCCTTAAAATCAGCAAAGTCCAGATCAGGGTTTTGCAGGGTTATGATATGCAACTGTCCTCTGTGTGTGCTGGATAGAAGTCCTTCAATGAACTGCTCCTTTAACAGTTTATCCTCCTCCTTCACACTGTCAGGATCAACTTGCTTAACTGCTCACAGCGCCTCCTGCAGGTTGAGAGCATAGTCCCTTATACTGTCTTGTGCCTTCTGTTTACAGCCAAAGAACCTCATCTTGATTTCAGCTGCAGTGCAGGTGTCAAAGGTGCTTCTCAGCTTGGCCAGGATCTTTGCAATAGTCTCTTTATCAGTATCCTGCCAGGCCTTCACTTCTCTCTGCGCTGCACCCGTTAGCTGTTCAATCAGGATACTCACTTTATGGCTTTCAGACAGAGGGTATACTTTAAACAAACTGCACAGTCTCTCTTTAAATTCACTCAGGGTATGTGACATACCCGAGTACTGCGGTAGTCAAGCCGCTCCCGGTATATAGGGCATAGACAGCGGCATTATGGAGACCGCTGCGGCGGGCGCTCCTCCTTGCGGTTGTCAGGACTCTGAACATTTTTACCTTTTTGCATTACTGCCCTTTTCCAAGATGGTGTCCTTGGTCTCATGTGCATTGTGTCCTCCTGCTATAAAACTCCACCCCAGCCTTCAGTCTGTGCTTGAGTATTCTGCCTTGCATCTAGCTCCTGACCTCTGATTGCTCCCTGGCTATATACCGTCTCCTGTGAACCTGTGTGGTGATCCTGCTGCTCTGCTCTGAGTTCCTGCTGCATACTCCAGTTTCCAGAACTCTTCTTCCTCTGCTGCTCATGTTTCACTTCCATCTGCATTTGCTGGAAATGTAAGCTGTTCCTGCTCTGCAAGAGCCTGAGACTATTTTCCTGGTCAAGCTAAGATAAGATTTGAACTGCCTTTTAAGCTTACCTATCTGTGTCTGGACTAAGACAAGGATTTATTCATGCCAAGTATCCTCAAGAATAACTGTGCTTCTTAGACTTTTTGCTTGACTGCATTTTCCTCTGAAGTTCCTATAGACTGCTAAGCTGCTTCTTATATTTTCTCCAAGTGTTGTGGACTTGAGTTTCTTTCTGCATCTGTTGTATCACCGTGTGTTAATATACTTTACCACTTATAAAGCTGTGTCCTGTAGTCATCTTGTTCCATGCACAGAGTCTCCTGAGTTATCCCCTATAATTATTACAGGATACTCAAGCCCTATAAAAAGGAGACTGCTGGAACAATGACTGCAGAAAGCAAACTAGAGCAGGTGTTTTCCATAATTAGATCACTGCAGAAAGATGTGGAAGGTCTACAAAAGAATTTTGGAAGATTTGAACAACAAGTGTTTGGACAGACTTTTCAGGACTTAAGCAACCGCATGGCAGCCCAGGAAAACAAACTTGCTGGCATAGAGTCCCAGTATGGACGGGCTTTTCAGGACATAAGCACGCAAATAGCTGCACAAGTAACTTTACCCGCTGGGCAACGCCACCAGCTAGCTCACCCAAGTTGCCCCCATTCAGATTTAATGGTGATCGCGACAAATTTCGTGGCTTTGTGAATCAATGTATGCTATATTTTGATGTGCATGCCGACCGTTTTCCTACTGATCGATCCAAGGTATTGTGTGTAATAATGCTACTGACCTCACGAGCGCTCGCCTGGGCGAATCCAATGATTGAGTCTCGTGACCCACGGTTAAATAACTTGGATGATTTCTTGGCCGCTATGGCATTAATGTTTGATGACCCTAATCGCCGTGCAACCGCCGAATCTGCTTTGTTGTCTTTACGCCAGGCTAAACGTTCTGTTATTGAGTATGCCACTGAATTCAGGAGATTAGCGGTAGATACCAATTGGGACAGTTATGCACAATTGCCTATTTTTAAGAGGGGTCTGTCTAATGTTGTAAAGGATGAACTAGCTCGCTCTGAGTCACCACAAGAGCTAGAGACATTCATACAGCATTGTGTGCGCATAGACATTCGCCTTACTGAGCGTAGGCAGGAGAAATTTGCTGCATATAACCGTATTTCTAACTTTTCCCTTCCTTCCAAAGAGCCTGCAGCTAAAACCTCTCGGGAGGGGGAGGAGGTGCCCATGCAAATTGATTCCATTCAGAGGCGCGAGAGTAATGAGCGCCGGGAGCATCGCCTTCGTGAGAGTCTATGTTTCTACTGCGGTCAGTCTGACCACTTTTTAATCAAGTGTCCCAAGCGGCCTAATAAGGTGCTAGCAGCAGTAGGAGAATATGACAACTGTGATGATGAATCTGACATCTCTGAATGTAGCCTGCCTCTAAACGCTGTATTTCATTCACTTTCTATGACTTCACCCCCCAAGGAGCTGAAGGAGAAGAACTCTCACTGTTCTCTCCCTATTAAGATCCTGTGTTCAGGACAGTGGATTTCCAGTGCAGCTATGATTGACTCTGGTGCAGGTGGCAATTTCATGGATATTGCATTTGCCAAGGAACATGGTATTAAAATTCAGCAAAGAGCCTCTCCACTTACCATGGAAACAGTGGATGGGTCACCTTTAATCTCTGGGCCTGTGGATCAGGAGACCGTACCCCTTGAAATTTTGTTGGAGCCTAGTCATCAGGAGCAACTTTCTTTCTTGCTAATTTCTTCTCCTCATTTTCCTGTGTTTTTAGGCATTCCCTGGTTGCGTTCTCAGAACCCAAGTATCAACTGGGAAACCAAGGAGATCATCTTTCCAACAAGGAGCAACGCAGCATTAACAGAAGCTGTCCCTGAGTCCATGGCCATAGAACCACATGTACAGGTATTTACTTTACCTTCAGCATATAAAGAGTTCTCTGACATCTGTGACAAGAAGAATGCAGATCAGCTTCCTCCACACAGGCATTATGACTGTCCCATTGAGCTGCTTCCTGGGGCAGCTATTCCTTTTGGTAACGTATACCCTTTGGCGGCACCTGAGCTTCAAGCCTTAAAGGAGTATATTGATGAAAATCTGGCCAAAGGCTTCATACGTCCTTCTTCCTCACCAGCAGGGGCACCTATATTTTTTGTAAAGAAGAAGGATGGGACCCTGAGACCCTGTGTTGACTATCGGGAACTTAATAAGGTAACCATACGAAATCGTTACCCTTTGCCTCTGATTCCCGAATTACTGGAAAGAGTCCTCCATGCTAAAGTGTTCTCTAAACTAGATCTTCGTTGGGCTTATAATTTGGTGCGTATTCGTCCAGGGGATGAGTGGAAGACAGCATTCAGATGCCGGTATGGACACTTTGAATATCTTGTGATGCCCTTCGGCCTTTGTAACGCCCCTGCAACGTTTCAACACCTTGCTAACGACATTTTCAGAGATTTGTTGGACCAGTTTGTGGTGATCTATTTAGACGATATACTAATCTTTTCTGACTCTCTACAGGAACATGAAATACATGTCAAGACTGTTTTAAGACGTCTGAAAGAGAACCATCTGTATATTAAGCCGGAGAAATGCGAGTTCCATCGTTCTGAGATACAGTTCTTAGGGTATATCATCTCTCCCCAGGGGCTGAACATGGAATCCGGTAAGATTCAGGCTATCCTTGACTGGCCGGTACCCAAGAACGTTAAGGAGGTCCAACGTTTTATTGGTTTTGCAAATTTCTACAGACGCTTTATTCAAAATTTTTCTGATATTGTCCGTCCCATTACTTCCTTGACAAAGAAGGAAAAGCCCTTTAAGTGGTCATCACAGGCTCAAGAAGCTTTCGATCGGCTTAAGATCTGTTTCACCTCAGCACCACTGTTGATACACCCAGATCCAACAATTTCTTTCATTGTGGAGGTGGACGCTTTCGATAATGCTTTGGGGGCGATTCTCTCCCAAAGAACTGGAGAGAAGGGTCTGCTACATCCTTGTGCTTTCTTTTCCCGTAGACTAACCTCAGCAGAGAAGAATTACGACGCGGGAGACAAGGAATTGCTGGCCATTATTGCGGCTTTCAAAGAATGGAGACATCATCTGCAAGGAGCTGCACAACAGATCATAGTGCTAACTGACCATCGCAATTTAGAGTTCCTTAGATCCGCTAGATGTCTTTCTCCTCGTCTGGTTCGTTGGAACTTATTTTTAAACCAATTTAACTTTGTTATCTCGTACCGTCCAGGTTCTCGTAATGGGAAGGCTGATGCTTTATCCCGAATCCATGCTGCGGATTCCGTACCTGGAGCCCCGCCCAAGACCATTCTATCGGATGCCAATTTCAACGGAGTTATCCACGACCAGGACTTGTGGAAGGAGTGCAGGGAGGCTTATGACGGTGATGTATTTCTGGCCAACCCACCAGTGGATATTAATCTTGTCTTTAAGGGTGGTATGTGGTTCAGAGATCGACGTATCTACGTCCCTGAGGTCGTCTGTCTGCAGATCCTCAAGTTGGTACATGACTCCAAGTTGGCTGGTCACAGGGGGTGCAGAAGACACAAGAGTTTCTGAGCCGATTCTTCTGGTGGCCAACTTGCCTGAAGGATACCAAGGACTATGTGCTCTCTTGCGAGGTATGTGCTCGTTACAAGACTCCTCATGTGGCACATACGGGTCTTCTACAACCATTACCTGTTCCGTCTCGCCCTTGGGGGTCTATATCAATGGACTTTATCGTGGAACTGCCCACATCGGGGGCATGAATACAATCATGGTGGTAGTTAATCGCCAGACCAAAGCTGCCCATTTTGTTCCCTGCACTGGCCTCCCCTCAGCTAAAGATACAGTGAACTTGGTTATACAGAATGTCTTTCGGTTACATGGGGTCCCGGATGAGATCATCTCTGAACGGGGAGTACAGTTCACTTCAAGATTCTGGAAGGGGTTTTGCTCTGCTTACCATCCCCAGACTAATGGTCAGACTGAACGGACCAACCAGACGCTGGAACAATATCTAAGATGCTATGTCAGCCATCTCCAGGATGACTGGTTGGAGTTGCTGCCATTAGCCGAATTTTCATATAACAATTCTCAGAGCGCCTCCACTAAATTTACACCTTTCTTTGCCAATCTGGGTTATCATCCGTGTATCTTACCTAGGTCGCCAATTAATTCTCCGGTTCCGGCAGTGGAGGAAAGACTGACTGCGTTGAGGCAAAATCTGGAAGTTCTGAAGGAATCCCTGACCACAGCTCACGAAAGTTATAAGAAATCGGCTGATAGATTCCATAAACCTGCACCCATGTTCAAGGTAGGTGATTCCGTGTGGTTAGCAACTAAGAATCTGAAGTTAAACGTTCCTTCACAGAAACTTGGACAGAAATTCATTGGCCCTTTCAAGATCAACGGTATTGTGAGCTCTGTGGCCTGCCGGCTGAAGCTGCCTAGGACTATGAAGGTACACCCAGTTTTTCATGTATCTTTACTAAAGCCTGTATCTCCTAATACCTTCCAGGGACGTGTTGTGCCACCTCCGCAGCCTGTGGTGATTGATGAGCAAGAACAATTTGTGGTGGAGGAAATTATTGATTCCAGGATTCGCAGGAATCGGCTCCAATATCTGATAAGATGGCAGGGATATTCCCCTGAGGAAGACTCTTGGGAACCTGTGGAAAACATCAATGCCCAACAGAAGATTTCTCGTTTTCATCGGAGATTCCCCGAGAAACCAGGTCCAGGATCGTCCTGAGGCCGCTTCTAAGGAGGGAGTAATGTCAGGACTCTGAACATTTTTACCTTTTTGCATTACTGCCCTTTTCCAAGATGGTGTCCTTAGTCTCATGTGCATTGTGTCCTCCTGCTATAAAACTCAACCCCAGCCTTCAGTCTGTGCTTGAGTATTCTGCCTTGCATCTAGCTCCTGACCTCTGATTGCTCCCTGGCTATATACCGTCTCCTGTGAACCTGTGTGGTGATCCTGCTGCTCTGCTCTGAGTTCCTGCTGCATACTCCAGTTTCCAGAACTCTTCTTCCTCTGCTGCTCATGTTTCACTTCCGTCTGCATTTGCTGGACATGTAAGCTGTTCCTGCTCTGCAAGAACCTGAGACTATTTTCCTGGTCAAGCTAAGATCAGATTTGAACTGCCTTTTAAGCTTACCTATCTGTGTCTGGACTAAGACAAGGATTTATTCATGCCAAGTATCCTCAAGAAATAACTGTGCTTCATAGACTTTTTGCTTGATTGCATTTTCCTCTGAAGTTCCTATAGACTGCTAAGCTGCTTATATTTTCTCCAAGTGTTGTGGACTTGAGTTTCTTTCTGCATCTGTTGTATCACCGTGTGTTAATATAGACTTTATCACTTATAAAGCTGTGTCCTGTAGTCATCTTGTTCCATGCACAGAGTCTCCTGAGTTATCCCCTATAATTATTACAGCGGTGCTGCGGGGTTGGCAACGGCGTCCGCCGCTGCTTTGCCGTGTGACGCAGACTTTCTCTTCCCCCCTAGTTAATGTTAGCCAGGGCTGGGGGTTGTGTGAGCTCACCAGCGGCCGCTTCGCAAGCCTGATGCTCCGGGCTCTAGGCTTCAGCTCCTCCCCTTCTTGCGCGCTGTCCTCTCTTCCCGCGCGGCACATCACTTCTTCGCGCTCTGTGGTAGGCTCCGCCCACGAAGGCTTGCCTCTTCTTCCTGTGCGCGCCAAGCAGCGCAGCAATGGCGGCAATTGGCGCCAATTTCACACAGTCTTTTACACAAACAGTCTATGGCACACAGGACCCGGGGATACCGGGCTCCGAAATCCTGTTCGTGACGCCAAATTGGGTCGCCCTCCCAGGGCTGTGGGGTACTTGGTACCGGGCCGGTATCAGCGGGATGTGTCACAGCAGCGGTGATCCGGACCGTGGCCCTGGGCGCCCAAGTAATAGGAAGATGTGAATGGTGGAATGTAGTTAGATGAAAAGTTTGTGACGCCACCTGTGGTGCTCGGCAAGGGAGGTGTTAAGCCGACGCTGCATGCAGATCTGCTGGGACAGATGTTATGGTGTAGCAAAGATGTAAAAGCTCCCCACAGGTGAAGCTGTAGTCCCAGGGCAGAGTAGATGTGGTTGGCACGGGGATGTAGTGGTGCCGGAAAGGTAGGAAGCAGACAAGACACAGCGGAGTGCAATTTCTGTACCTTTACTTGATAACTGCAGTTCAGGGTCCTGATTACAGATGGTAAAGGAGCAGGCTAGCCTGGAAGCAATTCAGGGATTCTCTCTCAGCAGATGGGTTGTACAGTCTCCTTACTAGCGCTTATTCGAATGAAGTACTCCCAGTACTGAGTTACACTGGAGTTCCTCCTGACAGATGTTCTCAAGAACCTTACTTGCACGGCAGACAGCTGTAGCCTATCTCGGGGACTCTTCTCTCCTGAGTCCCGGCTCACTATCCAAGCTGCTGTTGTGCACTCAAGTCTTAGATGGGAGTAGGGCATTTACAGCCTCCTACTCCTCTGGTGTCTGTTGCAGGACCGTTAGTATCCATACAACCGTGGAGACCAGGCTCCAGTTCATGCGCTCTCACTGGAGACGAGCTCTTCCTCTCAGCTCAATCTCAGCGCTCTTTCCACACGTCTGCACACTTCACCCTCAGCAGGCTAACTGACCACCCCTTCCTCTTAGCCCTCAGAGAGCACTCCTCCACTTAATCCCAGTTCATAGTTCCCCCTGCTGGCCTGGAGTGGAACTGTGTTGCATGCATAGATTGACTGCGAGAGAGACCCGTCATTGCCTCCAAGCCTGGCATTACCCTCCCCTGGAGGAAGGCAAAGCCACTGTGGCAGCCATACTCCTGGGGGCGCAACAGACACACCGCGGAGGTACTCGCTTGATTGCAGAATATATCTAAAATGACAGTTTACTATGAAGCCCTGTGGTTGCACTTTACAGGAGTAAACTACATGTCAACTTTTGGGCTTTTCAGCAGGTTGTATGCTGCCATGCTACCTCATTATTATCTCAAATGGTACACCTTTGGGACTGCGTGTTATAAGTGCCGCTGCCCAAGATTGTTAGTAGCAAAGATGTTAGCTCTGAATCTTGCTGTCACTGGCACATGCTTTATAGTGCATTAATAGTGAAGAAAAAAATGTGTAATTCTAAAGCAGCAAGGAATAGAAGCCAGTTACACTATATTACTGATCAATTGCAATGAGTTTGCCCCTGTTCCTGTTGGCACTGCTCTTAGATTTCCCACACCTTCATCAATTACATCTCTTCATTATTCACAGACAGCTACACTCATCTTCTTCAGTGCTGTGGTTGTCCAACACACACTATTTGAAGTAGTTATCCAATGTTTTAGATATTTCTAACTCCTATCTCCTTTGCAGAGCTGTGAGCTTTGACATCCTCTCTCTTTCCCGAATTACCAAAAAATTGCTGCTGCATTTCCAGCCTCGGCCATTATACAAGCTATGAAAACCCTCCTGACGGGCTAAACTATACCATCTGATATGATTGCTGCCAATCATCATGGTGAAGCCTGCGCGCCTGCACCTAAGATATTGTGACCCTTTAACGACTGATGCAATTATCTGCTTTGTGTAAAATGGTAACTGGAATATTTTAAGTGATTTATGCAAATTGAATCTCAAATTGTTTATGTTCACTGTGCCAGGTGAAGTTCATAAAATTTGACATGAATGTGATTTGCAGCAATTTGATTAGCTTATATCTTATCTAAACCCTCAAAGACCATTGTTAAAATGGTTGATCTTGAAATCAGATGTTTCCACAAAATAATATAATATATAACTTACAGTATCAGTGACTTTTATCATAATTCATATAATTTAGGGCATTATCTTGGACTTTTTCCCTTTGTTGTCATGTTCATTGACAGCAGCTCTCCACAGTTAGGCACTAGGGATCCAGCTGTCAATCATCATGACATCGTCAGTGACAAAGAAGAGCGAACGACAAGTAACTGCCCTGTTGACGTGAAATCACAGGAGGCAGAAGAATTACCTCCAGGTGGCGGCAGCACAGACAGGTGCTAGCAACTAACTCCCTGTAAGTGCTTAGCCCCATAGAGAAAAAACCTCCTGGATAACCTATTTCAATGATCGATTGTGTCAGCCCAATGTCAATATTGTTCCACAAGATTTAGAAAGGAGGTGGCAGAATTTTTAGTCTAGTCTTTATCTGGAAGAAAAAATTTTCTTTATCAAACATTAAAAAAGAACTTTAAGACATGTAATATAAAGGAAGCATTTTTATTGTCGCTACTTATAGATGTATATGGTGGCGTACAATGGTATTTATGATGACTGCAGAAAATACCAGGATGATCACCAGCAGCATGATGAAGGGTCACCACAATTGGTGGTGAAGCCAAATCCTGTAATGTTTGTCATAACTCGTGTGAGTAGTCTTCGGGTTAACTTTCCATCTTTTCTCTTCAGTTCACAGCACTTCTGCACACTTAGGTACATGGTATTGAGGGTGAATAAAGTTTTTCAAATTCAACCCATTAGTGATCCAGAGGAAGGCGAAAGAAAAACCCCTATAAGTTATGTGTGAGGTAATTGTCCTCATGTAGGGGGAAAAAATTCCTTCCTGACTCCAAATTTGGCAATCAGAATTAATCCCTGGATTTACCCATGTCCTGTCTATGAGGATATCTTAAGTGTGCCAACGGTCGTATCTGGAGGACAACCTGAAAATTGTCTTTTTTCTTACAGAAAGTTATTAACCCTTCGGGATAAGTCACATCCGGGTTTAGCCTTGAGAACGCCCACTAGAGGTTTGAGCAAGCTTTCCTATTTTCAGCTCAGGGACCATCATGGGTTTTCAAAGGCTTCAAGTCAAGTCCGATCTATGGTCCACTATTCCTCGCATTACAGGCTGCATGAGTCCTGTGAAGGTATTCTTCATAGAAACGCGAGATAGGGACACCATAAGAGGTTGTTTTAGTATTTCATGGAATTTATCATTGAGCGTTGTGCTGTAATGTCATGAATGGTCTGTGGAGTTCCTGGGGGCAGATCTTGGATTTCACTGGCTTCCAGCATAATTACTCCAGAGGGGTCTGGAGTACAGGCTTCTGCTCTGATGGCTGTAGAAAGAAAATATCATATTTGACAATTGTTTCTGTTGCTGCTTAACATTTAAATATTTTACATGAGTCTTAACTGCAAAAGACTGGGACCTAATTCATTAACAAGCTGTTCACGAGCCTTACTGAAGGGGCGAGACAGAGTAAGATGCGCCTAATTTATTAAGAACAATATGCCACTTAAAGAATTAGGTTCATTTTATCACTGGTGTGCACCGTCTTGCGACTTAACAGAAATTTTACTCCTAGCAAGCACTTGAGTACTTTTCTGTCATAAGATACACCATTAAATTGGCGGACATTTTGAATAATTTATCGGCACTCCTTGTCACGCCCATGCATTACTCATTTTTGGCGGATGTGGTTGAGACTCATATGCTACCTTTCATAGTGTTTTACAGCAGAAAGTTGGTGAGACCAAACAGGGTAAATGTTTCCTATGTGCCTATGTAGTTACAGAGCCTGGTATGAAGGGTGGGGGTATTTTAAGGGCTTCCAGATCCTCCCAATCTATGTGCTGGAAAAAGGGATGTTGTCTAATGCAGCCATTTATTCCCAGTCGCCTGGTTGGGTCCTCGCACAGTAGATGTAAAGAAGAAGAAATTCTATAGTTAGTATCTGGATATAAAATATGATGTCAATACTATATGTGATGCCCTCCCATTCCGGTGTCAGTTGTATATCTCTGTGTGAGGCTCTAACAGGTGCCCCCATAGTGTTGATAGCATCCTTCCATGCCACCATCATAAATGACAGATTTTGCATCTGCTCCAGCTCACCTCCTCAATGATATTTTTCGTGTCAGAGTCCAAAGAATATGTGGGCACGTCAGACGAATTCCGATAGCAGCTTCGATCTCCTGTTACCATCTGGTACAGAATGATGCCAAAGGAGAACCAGTCAGCAGCTGCATTGTACTTCTTTCCTGTAATGACCTGTAAAGAAGAAGGGAAGACTCCATTACATGCTATAGACAATGACGCTTTGTATGTTTATATACATGAATCTCCAACTAGTGTTCCTGATGTATAGAGACTATTGAATCCTCCAATGTCCTGTCTCTATCAATCCCATTAAAGATTATTACTCTACGATCCCTACGCTCACCTCTGGAGCCATGTAGCCCGGTGTTCCTGCTCCTCTAGATACTCCATCCATTTTATTGACAGCCAATCCAAAATCAGCAATTTTTAGATGACCGGAGTCAGCAATCAGAACATTATCTGGTTTTAAGTCTCTGTGTAATAAAAAGTAAATATATTTATCATGGAACATGTATGATTATACAGAGTGTATAGTATATGTAACAAGTAAAATATGATCATCTACTGTTGTTCTGTAGCCTGTCTTCTGGTGAGGAGAAGCACAGAGATGTGACCACAGTTCAACAGAAAATGTGTATGGAGGGGAAGAAATGGATTTACCGATGGATGAAGCCTTTTTTGTGCAGGAACTGGAGGCCTGATGCTATCTCAGCCGCATAGAATCTGTTGGGGAAGAAATAGGGAAAAAATTAAGTTTTGGATCTTACAGGTGAAGTCATCTATGATGTATGTAATGGGATGAAGGGGACACAGAGTTATCAGCAATGTTGTAATGAGAGCCTATATGTATTGTACTGTGTCATATATAGAAGATTAGAGGCTCCATAGCAATGATCACTCTGGATGGTCCAAATTTGGGAAGAGCCCCATTCTTCACCAATGGACTGCCTCTGTGGTAAAACACCTCTATTAATGGGACATAAATAGTTATGGTAATGGTATTATGAAAATTTTCATCAAAATCAGCCTAGAATATAGATATAAAACCATTATGCTTACATTGCAGTGCTAAGTGGGAAACATCCTTGTTTTTGTAGGAAGCTCTTCAGGTTTCCTCCAGAAGCATAGTCCATGGCAAAATACCAGTGCTTCTACAAGAAGATGGGGAAGAAACAGTCATTTACATTTTTGCACATATTCTTTAGATAACCTAGAAAAAGTTTGAAAACAACGATGGTTTTACCTTAGTTTGGAAAGTTATGCAGCTGTTCACCAAGAAAGGATTTTCAGGCTTCAGCTGAAGGAGCTTCTTTTCCATTAGGAGTTGTTCATCTGCTCTAGCTGAAGCTCCTTTGGTCACAATCTTTATCGCCAGCACCTTCTTGGTGATGTTATCAAATGCTTTGAAGACCTATATAGGACAGAGACATGGCGTGTCAGTGGCGTGGATGATTCAGTGATAGGCTCAGTTTTAAATTTATTTTTATATTATATAATGCAGCAACTTACTTTTCCAAAGGCACCTTCTCCAATCTTGTTCTGAAACGTAAATCTTTTGGCAGAAATAACGTTTTCGTCACTTGAACAGGTCTGAGGGGCAGTGCTCGGTCCTATTGGCATAAAATAACACATTATTGGTTTATATAGAAGTAAATATTGTAGGAACGTACAATGAATAAAACAAGCCCCACATTTCCAGGAACTGTTGAGCAGACTGTAAAAAGCTGCTCTAGTGTATGTGCACACGTTGTTTTTTTGTCCTGTTTTTTTCTGTGCAGTTGTGTCTTTCAGAGTTTTTGCTGCAGATTTCACATGCAATAAACAGTGGGGAAAATCTGCAGCAAAACCAATGAAAAAAATCAACAAAAATTCAACAAAAACATGGCAAAAACATATGTATTCTGTGGACCATTTCTCCTGCCAGCACATGAGGTTTTGCAGAGGAATTTTCTGCTTAGAACCCTCAATGTGTTCATATATATTAATAAAATATTGACGTTGATAGCAAGAAAGGTTTGGGGAAAAATTGTTATAAATCAATTAGAATTGCAACTAAAGATAAATAAATATATAAAAAAAGTTTGCTAATTTCTTTATTTCCAACATCTCCACTTACAGCTCTATAATAAACCTATCTGTGATTTATAATTGCCTTATTTATAGAAAGCCTTTTTGTCCTACCTGGCCTTGGTTCCTCTTCCTCCCTTGCCTTCGAACCGCTATTTTTAGGCCTTTTTATGGACCCACATGAGCCATCTTCTTCCCTCTTTCTCTTTTCTCCTCCTTTACTGAGGTCTTTACCATGTACCTTATCAGGACATGGTCTCTTGTTTGTAGGCTCTAGTGATTTCGACCCATCTCTTTGCATCTCTCGGTCTCCATGATGCTCTTCAGAATATGGTCTTTTATTTGATGGTCTTGATGTTTTAGACCCATTCTCACTTGCCTTCATATCCCCATGTACCTTCTCGGGACATGGTCTTTTATTTTCAGGGCCATATGACATTGACCCATCTCTATGTCTTTTCCTCTGTCCATCTGATTTAGGGCCTTCTTTGTTTTCTTTAGAGAACCCCATTTCAAGAATATCGCAGTGTCAATAGACGCGCAACCGTTCACAGCAATCGCTAGTTGAACAGTGACCCGAATGTTGTCTGAATTCCATTTTAGAACCATGTGATGTCATAGAAAGCATTGTTGTGTCACAGCTCTGGTGGGTGCCCATCATGTACAGTATATTGTGACCACTGACCCATTATGATGTAAACACGTAACATATGCATAATGAATGAGAACCTTATATGGATATTTCTAGTTATAGAATTTACCTTTATTATACGGTATGAGAGAAGTAATATGGATGAACATGGCTGGGCTCCATGTCTGCACGGTCTTACATGGTGTCAGTTTTGAATACAGTATATGAATTATTTGGTTTACTGTATGCTAGCTATGTCTTTTGTGCTCTTTAAATAGGAAAAAAAGGAGCCAAATGTGGTTTATCCACACTGCTGGTAGGCAATGAAGATATAATTGGAGTATAATAAAGGATTTTTTATTTCATGTTATTTAGTCAACGCAATTCAAAGTCGTTCCACACTTCTTCCTCAGAACACAAGCTGTAGATCGTTGCTGGGCTGGATGTCTGGAGGGTCTTACACGGTGTAGTTTTTGAATACATTATATGGATTATTTGGCTTATTGTATGTTACCTCTGTTTTTGGTGGTATTCCACATAGATGTAATGTCGCATTGCATCAAGGGATACCACTTTGTATCTTCTAAAGTAAACCATTTGAAGATAAAAGTTGCAATCTCTGACATAGTGCACAGGCCTATACTGGCAGTAGACATCACCTCACAGGATACAACCTGTAATGTAGTTTTTAATTCATTTTTTTGATTAATTTTCTTATTCATTTATAATGTCTTGATTACATGTTGGCTTCCTCCATCTAATATTTCGATGAATTAGTTAGGGAACGTTCGGGGTGACAATTTAGTGAAACCTCGGGAGATGCAGCCTGCAGGGCACTTACAGTATATTCCGTATCCAGTACATGGTGGAATTATTCATTAAACACATTTTCCATTGTTAGGAACGAGGACTCACAATGCTCTAAAATGCCTAAAATAACAAACAAAGTAGATACTCAATTTCTTACCCTTCCCAGTTCAAGAGGTGGCTCTAAGAATTTTGGTTGCATCAGTGACGTCACGTCGACAGCTCACATCATTGCTGTAAGTAATCACTGGCCATATATCAAAAGGAAAAACCAGATTTGGCTCACCACTGATATCTAATATATATATATCCACCATCACATGAGATTCCAAATATTCAGAAACCCCATCAGCTAGGGATCTTACTATAGTTCCATTAAAACAAGGTCCTGAACTCTCCAGTAAAATCATTCCTCTTTATTTGAAATCCATTTAAATTATCTCCATGGCAGAATGGTGAAATATCGTTGACTCTTTTCTACCAACTGGTCTTAATCGTAACTTATCACAGAGTGACCGACAGTTTATAAAACCGCTAACTTCTCCCCTCCAATGACATCACTTAGTTAAGAGTATGCAAATATTATTATGTGAATATTAAATATATTTAAACCCCATTGGAAAATACATGAAGATGCTTTATTGACAGTAGAAATAATTATATTTGACAGATATACATTAGATTGCTGTGGATATTTAATCCTAGTGGTGATCTTGTGTTGAATTTCATGATCCACAGACCTCAGTGCTTCAGTTTTAATCGTCGTTTTCCTCCAATCCTCTCCCCGTCTGGGTCTCTTAACCTTATAAATACAAAGAAGGAGAAAGTGTTCAAGGTGTTCAGGCTTCCTGTATGGAACTGTGAGAAGTGCTTTGCCGCATGTATTAGCATGTTTTTTTTTGTTTTATTTTTATATCAGAAATAGGTTCTGCAATTTTACTTTTCAATTTTCTAGTAGTACAACCATTGCACATAAGATCACACTGTGTACGTAATATTACATGAAGTGTCGCAATTGATAAAGTAATTAATCTGAAATGTCTTTGAGTCCCTGTTTCTTATTATGTCAGCGTATTTCCATACAGTGCATTTATTCCCTCCCCATTTAAAAAAAAAAAAAAAAAAAAAAACCTTCTGGGATAACCAAGTTTTACAAAATTGGCTTTTATTCTCAGATTAGGCGACAAATATTTTCCTTTTTTTTTTTAGCAATCTATGTTTAATTTTTTTTTTGTTGTATAGATAAAAGGCTTAGGTAACATCGATTTCTCTTGGCCCTAATCATCTCTCCATAGGAAATAGTGCAGATAGTATGTCTGGGAGGACAACTAAGGGTTTGTGCACACAGTGCGGATTCTGCTGCGGATCCGCAAGCAATGTACAGTGCAATGTTAATGAATGGAATTTAAGAATCTCAGTGCACATGCTGCGGATTTTGCCGCTCGGATTTGCTGCGGATTTAAATCCTCAGCATGTCAATTCTTTCTGCGGATTCCGCAGCGGTTTGACACCTGTTCCATTGTACAGGTGTCAAAATGCAGGGGCAAACCACAGGCAAATCCACAGGTAAAACGCAGGTCATTTTACATGTGGATTTACCTTCAAATCCGCGTGGAAAAATCCGCCGGTGAATCCGCACTGTGAGCACTCACCCTAACTGTCCTTACAATGGTATTATATGAAAAAGATTTTCTATAGATAGTAGTTTATACTTTGTAGTGATTTCTATCACCCATCAAGAATAAATTACAGGTATTGCCATTCATGTATTGTGTGAAATCTGACACGGCCGTTCCATCGCCTGGTATATCTAACCAGGAGCAAATAGTAGAAGATGTCAATAGTTTGGACAATAGTGTAAGTGTCTTGTTATCTTTTACCTTCTCTTCATATCAGTTACATTTATTGGCGAGGGAACTACATTTTGGGCCTTGAAAGCAGATTGGGGACATACATACAGCATAATGTTTGCATCGGCCACCCAGTATTATGTGATCCCGTGTGCAGCAAGTGGCCCCCTGGGGAGAGCAAGATGGTTAACTGTTGCCCCTTCACTTACATATGTAATCATAAAATGTTTAGATATATGTAGTAACAGAAATTTAAAAGAAAACTAGGTTCCCTACAATAATGGATAAATGGTTTAATTTAACTTTTGGGGTGACAAATCCCCTTAATGTCCAATGATGAATATATCTGACATTGGATGGCTCCTCCTGTTTACTGCGGGCTCCTGCGAAGAGACCGCACCTTTTCTGGCACATGACAGCTGATCTGATCAGCTGTCATGTGCCACTTTGCAACCGCAGGTGTAATTGCGATCCACCCACGGCTGTTAACATGTTAAATGCCTCTGTCAAACTCTGAATGCGGCTTTTAACATGCACTCGCTGGAAAAGTGTCAGTTGTGTATTACCGGTGGGCACAATGGCAATGCCCAGGCAATCACTTTGACTTGACAGTGGGAACAATCTCCTTTCCTTGACATACTGACTCAAGATGTGCAAAGTGTGGGTGTGTATGTTTGAGACACAAAATTTACATCCCCGTACTGGTGTGAATGATGTACAGCGCTGCAGAATATGTTGGCACTTTGGGAGAGAGAGGATATAATCACATTCAGATAGAGTTGAGTCAAACGAGTTGGTGTCATGTCGGACGCTATTCACACCACAGCGTCCGACAGGCAGAGGTAGTTCCACCTCCGTCCACTATAGCCTCAGTGGCGCCGGCTTGATCTTCAGGCTCTCGGGGGTTAACCTTGCTGGAGACCAGGTTGGATGTTTAGTCACGCCCACTGTCTTTAAAGAGTCATGCTGGCCTATGGGCGTCGCCGATTATAGCTTGTGTTTCATACCAAGTGGTTCCGGTCTGGAGTCGAGGTGTTGAAGAGAGAGAGATTCGTATCTGGTGGCGTATGATCCGTTGTTATCCTTTCTCCTTCCCATATTTGTGTTTAGTTGTGCCCTGTTCACATTACTGTATATTCCTGTGTGCTTGCGGCGCAGTGCAGTTTAAGTTCTCCCTATCTGTCATTATTTGTGTGGGGGCTTTGGTGGTGTGTCTCCTCACTGGGTGGAGGGTGGAGGGTTAAGTGCAGGGCTGTGCAGGAGATAAGGAAAGGTTGAAGGCTCAGGCATTTGCACCATCAGCAAAAACCCTGGGTTGAGGGTCAGACAGGGTTTTCCTTAGTTAACGGGACATCACAGGGGCCCCGGGTATTTCAGCCTTAGTTGAACTAAGCCCCGTGTGACAGTTGGTCAAATTCAAAAGTCGCCGAATTTCGCTGAAGTCGGGTTTCGCCGATCGAAACCCGACCATATGTTCGGCCATGCGGTCGCCGACTCGAGCTCCAAAGTCGCGTTTCCTATAATGCTTCCAGCGCCTTTTCTCAGCCAATGATCAAGGACGCACACTGTGGGCAACGTGATGACATAGGCAGTGGCCCCCACCATCTTAGAGAAGGGCATTGCAGTGATTGGTTGTCTTTGTGTGGCGTCACAGTGGCTATAAAAGGCCGTGACCGCCGACCGCCATCTTACTTCTGCCGATCTTAGCACAGGGAGAGGTTGCTGCTGCTTGTTCTCAATAGGGAGAGTGTTTAGGCAGGGAAAAAAAAAACTGTGCTTCTGCTGATAGCGATTTTCACTGTACAACACAACAGTTAGTGTGCAGTGACGGGAGGATAGTTTTGTGTGCAGCAGCGCTGGTATTTATTTGGCTGCCTTATAAGGGTTCCTGATTGCTGCATTGCTGTGTGCACACTGCTGTGCAGACTGCTTTTTTCAAAGCAAAAATAATTTTATTCCTTTTTTCTGCATAGTTAGCGAGCGTGCATTTTTGCACACACCGTATAGAGGTGTACGCTCTTCACACACTACCGTGTAACCGGCTGTTATCACGGACAAATACATGCTATCTGTGTGTGACTCAGTGAAAAGATAGACAGATATTTTCACTTTTCCATACATACACCGTATAGAGCTGTCCGCTTATCAAACAGTATTGTGTTTCTGCTGTTTGTATTTCGGTCAAATCTATACAGATACAGCGTGTGTGTATGACTCTGTAAATACATATACGGAAATTTCAATTTTTCCATACACCGTATAGACCTGTCCGCTTGTCAAACAGTATCCTATGTCTGCTGTTTGGTAACGGTCAAATCTATACAGAGACAGCGTCTGTGTGTGACTACGGAAAAAAATAGACGGAGATTTAAAATTTTCCATACATACACCGTATAGAGGTGTACGCTCCTCACACACTACCGTGTACCGGCTGGTATCACCGTCTAATACATGCTATCTGTGTGTGACTCCGTAACAAAATAGACGGAGGTTTTCATTTTTCCATACATACACCAAATAGAGCTGCCAGCTTCTGATACAGTACCGTATATCTGCTGGTCGGATTACGGTCAAATACATGCTGGGAGAGCATCTGTGACTAAGGGAATATATATGGAGATTTAAATTTTTACCTACACCTTATACAGTTGTACGCTCTTCATACAGTATCACATATCTCCTGGTAATTTTGTTACATTTTCACAAACATGAGGAAGTATGGTGGAAGAGGCCATGAACGTGGGCGGGGGGGTAACAGGTACTGATGGTGGTGGTGGTGCATCTGTTGGTTATCCCAAAAGCACGATAGCAGCTAAGGCAGGAGCTGTTAAGCCTGCATCATCGTCTGGCACAAGAAGGCCTGTAAGATTCCCTTTTCTGGGAGTAGGAAAACCGCTTTTAAAGCCGGAGCATCAGGAACAGGTTTTGGCGTACATTGCCGATACAGCCACCAGCTCTATTGCCTCCTCTTCTGAACTTTCAAAACCTGCAAGCACTGAGTCGTCAGTGCAGGGTTCTGGTCAGGAAAACCATCTTTCCTTGTGTCCTTCACCCCCACCAAAAGTGAAGGATGCGGCAGCCCACACTTCAGATTACTCTATTGAGCTCTTTTCACATACCATGTCTGGGTTATCCAGTCAAATCCTGAATTCCCCAGTCCTAGATGAATCTGACATGGAGTGCACTGAAGCACAGCCACTGCTAGATGATTCTGCTGGTACATTGACCCACAGCACTACATTGCCCTCGCAGTCTACTGAGCCAGATGAAACTCGGGTGCCCCTTCCCGCATACTATACCACCTTACACGGTGACACAGAGAAAGGTGGAGATGAAATTGAAGAGGATGACCCAGTTGTTGACTCGGATTTGCATCCATTGGTGGAAGAGGGTGCCGCTGGCAATACTTCAGATAAGGAGAAGGATCCGCAGCAGGCATTGACATCGCAGCAGTGGTTATCTGGCAGGACCGTAGCTGTCCAAAAACGTGGACCAAAAACCAAAAGAGTTGCAGGACAGCTTGGCCAGACGGTCAAATTAGCACAGCGTGCAAGCCCTGAAAATGTATACCATAGTAGGAAGAGAGCAGTGTGGCACATATTTGTCCAAAATCCTACTGATGAGACAAAGGTTACCTGTAAGAAGTGCGGAAGGACCTTTAGCCGAGGGAACAATCTCAGAAATTTGAATACCAGTTGCATGCTTAGACATTTAACCACCATGCACTTGCAAGCGTGGACGGACTACAAAACCTCAGGTAGCATATGTGCACCTATTTCGACTGAAGGTAGCCAGCAACGCTCCATCGCTTCCCCCACTGTAAGACCACTGCCACTGGTAAGCATACCACCAGCAATAAATGTTGAGGTGTTGTCACAAGGCCAATGCACTCAGGGAATCACAATGGTTTTGTAACGAAACACTGAATCTAGGCCATCACCACCAATACCATCACCATCACCAACCCCCTCTCAGTCCATCCGACCCACCGCTAGTTCCCCCATATGCAGTTCTCAAGTCCAGCTCACCCTAGCAGGCACTCTGAGTAGGGCAAGAAAGTACTCATCCTCTCATCTGCGTACACTGGCTTTGAACGCCTGCATTGCCAAACTGATCTCATTAGAGATGATGCCCTACCGTTTGGTTGAAAGCGAAGCTTTCCATGAGCTCATGGCCTACACTGTCCCATGCTATGACCTACCCAGTCGGCACTTCTTTTCTTGAAAAGCCATCCCTGCCCTCCTCCTGCATGTGAAAGACCGCATTGTCCATGCACTCAAACAATCAGTGAGTGGAAAGGTGCACCTCACAACAGATGCATGGTCCAGTAGGCATGGCCAGGGCCGTTACGTGTCCATCACTGCGCACTGGGTTAATGTGGTGGATGCAGGCTCCACAGGGGACAGCGGAGGTAGAACAGTGCTGCCTATCCCACGGTATAGGAAAGAGTTGGCTGTAGGCTTCATCCAGAAGCGAAAGCTCGTCGACAGAGCGCAGTCGCACGAGCACTCCATCCGCAGCTGCCAGTGTTGCACTTGAGGTGGCCCACTATCGAACAGTTAGTGGTAAGCTACAGCAGGCTGTTTTAACAATGATGTGTTTGGGCGACAACAGACATGGGTCGCTTTCCCAGGGCTGTGGGGTACTCGGTACCGGGCAGGTATCAGCGGGATGTGTCACAGCAGCGGTGACCCGGACCGTGGCCCTGGGCGCCCAAGTAATAGGAAGATGTGAATGGTGGAATGTAGTTAGATGAATAGTTCGTGACGCCACCTGTGGTGCTCGGCAAGGGAGGTGTTAAGCCGATGCTGCATGCAGATCCACTGGGACTGATGGTATGGTGCAGCAAAGATGTAAAAGCTCCCCACAGGTGAAGCTGTAGTCCCAAGGCAGTGTAGATGTGGTTGGCACGGGGATGTAGCGGTGCCGGAAAGGTAGGAAGCAGACAAGACACAGCGGTGTGCAATTTCTGTACCTTTACTTGATAACTGCAGTCCAGGGTCCTGAGTACAGATGGTAACGGAGCAGGCTAGCCTGGAAGCTATTCAGGGATTCTCTCTCAGCAGATGGGTTGTACAGTCTCCTTACTAGCGCTTATTCGAATGAAGTACTCCCAGTACTGAGTTACACTGGAGTTCCTCCTGACAGATGTTCTCAAGAGCCTTACTTGCACGGCAGACAGCTGTAGCCTATCTCGGGGACTCCTCTCTCCTGAGTCCCTGCTCTCTATCCAAGCTGCTGTTGTGCCTTCAAGTCTTAGATGGGAGTAGGGCATTTACATCCTCCTACTCCTCTGGTGTCTGTTGCAGGACCGTTAGTATCCATACAACCGTGGAGACCAGGCTCCAGTGCATGCGCTCTCACTAGAGACGAGCTCTTCCTCTCAGCTCGATCTCAGCGCTCCTTCCACACGTCTGCACACTTCACCCTCCGCAGACTAACTGACCACCCCTTCCTCTTAGCCCTCAGAGAGCACTCCTCACCCTTAATCCCGGTTCATAGTTCCCCCTGCTGGCCTGGAGTGGAACTGTGTTGCATGCATAGATTGACTGCGAGAGAGACCCGTCATTGCCTCCAAGCCTGGCATTACCCTCCCTTGGAGGAAGGCAAAGCCACTGTGGCAGCCATACACCTGGGGAGCCACATTCCTCCCTAGTGCAAGTCAGCACTCCTGGGCTGAACAAAACATGAAAAACATATAAACAGTTAAACAATAATAATTGTACAAGATTTAAAAATGAAAAAGTTACAAAAACCAAGTGCTTCAAAAATGGTCCTATGATGATAAGTCCAAGCATCAATGTCCATGGTCCATTCCTGGGCAAATGGTGAATTTTACAAGTTGGTGACCACACAAGTCCTGTGGTACAATGTCCATAAAACAAAACTGGCAAATTCCAAAAGAAACTCTTACAGGTTACCTGTAGGCACAAAACTTGAAAACAGTTACATATTTACAGACAGGTTAACAGTTACAATACTCGACTTTATTTTATATTGGACAGTTATATGCGGAATCTAACTGGTAGTATGCCTTGGGTGCTACGAGTAGATCTGCGTAACACTGGTGTTGTAGTGGCCCTTACTGATTGTCTGGTTCTAACTACCGGTGTAGTGTGCAATGCTCTGGATACACTACTGTTGGTTCTATGCAGCACAGGGATACTAGATTGTCTAGGAACTTTTGGACTCATCAGGGGCACAACATGTTCACCACTGGCAGGTCGAGGGTTCTCTGGCTCCACTGCTGGTGTGGCATCTGCTGCCTGATTTTCCTGATCCTCAGGATTTACTCGAGTCACGTCTTCCTGTGCTACCAATTGAGGAAATGTCAACACTGGCACCACTATAGCATAGTTTACTTTAGTCCAATTCGCAGGGAATTCTCCAAGTATTGTGCTGACCTTCTCTTGTTCCACTATGGGTTGGACGTTATCTGGTTCTTTCATTCTTTCCTTCAACAGGTCAGGACATAGTTTCAGGTGATCTCTTGATATTGCTGCTGAGGTTTCTCCTCCATCTTTGCTAATAAGGCATACCTTGGTATTATCAAAGTTTGAGGGCAGAATGGTATAAGGTTCAGCTTCCCATTGATCATCCAATTTGTGCAATCTTCTTTTCCTTTTTAAGACCTGTTCTCCTGGCGACAAAGGAACAGTGGGTGCATTTTGATTGTAAAGCTTCTCCTGCTTTTGTCTTGCCTGGGCTAGACTCTTCTCCACGCATTCTTGAACTCTTCTTTACTGTTGTTGTCTTTCTGTATCCCAGTCAGCATCTGGTGACGCTACTTCAGGCGTGAGGACTCCCATGTCCAAATCAATAGGCAGTTTACCAGGTCTTGCTCTCATTAAGTAGGCTGGGGTACAGTTGGTGGAGTTCACTGGAATATGGTTGTAAAGGTCTACCAGATTTGGCAACTTCTCTGGCCTCAGATTTCTCTCCTCCGAGGGCAAAGTCTTCAGAAGGTTAATCACTACCTGCTTCATCTTCTCGCACATGCCAGTGGTCTGTGGGTGGTACGGTGTTGTCAGGATCTTCTTACAACCATACAGGTTACAGAATTCTTGGAAAACTTCTGCCTCGAAAGCTGGACCTTGATCTGTAAGCACTCTTTCAAGATACCATGTGGTCTACAGAAGTGCTGTTGGAATGCTCTGGCTGCTGCCCTGGCCGTTTGATCTTTGACAGGCACAACTACCAGGAATCTTGAGTAGTGGTCCACGATGGTAAGAGTATAGATGTAGCCTGACCGGCTTGGATCCAGCTTCACATGGTCCAGGGCTACCAACTCAAGGGGCTGTTTGGTGATGATTGGCTGTAGAGGAGCTCTCTGGCTGTTTCGATCCTTTCTGCGCAGGTTACATTGTCCACACTCCCGGCACCACCTCTCAATGGCTTTCCTCATACCAGCCCAGTAGAACCTCTCCCGGAGCAATGCTTCCAACTTCTTCCATCCGAAGTGTCCAGCTCCGTTGTGGTATGCTTCCAGGACCATTGATGCCTCTCTCTTTGGGACTATCACCTGCTAGACCAGCTCATGAGTGTGGGCATTGGTACTCCTCCGACACAGCTTTCCTTCATAGATGAACAGCCGGCCTCTCTCCTTCCACAACTGCTGGGTTTCTTCAGGAACATCCAACTCTGGGCGTGAGTCAGCTTGTGCCAGCAGCTCCTTCACCAGGCAGACTGCAGGGTCACTATGTTGCGTTTCTGCCCAGTCATGATGGGCAATGGATTCAGGGTGACCTCCTTCAAGCCAGACCGTCTGTTCCTCACTCCTTGAGCACGTTGGGCTGCAAGTGGCCGGTGGAAGGGAGGTAACTGTATTTCTTCAAGAGCCTCATGGTCTTCTCCTGCATCTGGCAGATTAGGCATCCTGGACAGCGCATCAGCATTGGCATTCTTCTGCCCTGCCCAGTACTTGATGGTAAACTCATAGTTAGATAGCTGAGCCATCCATCGCTGTTCCAGTGCACCTAGTTTTGCAGTGTCTAAGTGAGACAACGGGTTGTTGTCCGTGAAGATGGTAAACTTGGCTGAGGCTAGGTAATGTTTGAACCTTTCGGTGACAGCCCAGACTATGGCAAGGAACTCCAGCTTGAAAGAACTATAGTTGTCAGGGTTCATTTTGGTGGGACGCAACTTCCTGCTGGCGTAGGAGATCACTCTTTCTTTTCCATTCTGTACCTGCGACAGTACTGCTCCTAGTCCCACATTGCTGGCATCAGTGTACAGCACAAAGGGTTTGTCATAATCTGGGTAGGCCAGAACTTCGTCACCTGTGAGAGCCATCTTCAATCTGGTGAAGGACCTCTCCAACTCCTCAGTCCATTCAAATGTGGAATTCTTCTGTTTGGTTTTCTTGGACTGCCCCACCAGGATATTTTGCATAGGGGTGGCTATTTCAGTAAAGCCTTTGATGAATCTTCGGTAGTAGCCTACCAGTTTAAGGAATTTGCGTACTTCATGGAGGTTGCTGGGCTTCGGCCAGTCCCGGATGACTGTGACCTTTTCAGGATCTGGTGCCACACCTTCTGCACTGACCACATGACCGAGGTACTGTACCTTGGGCTTCAGGAGGTGGCATTTGGAAGGCTTCACCTTCAGGCCAAAATTGGACAAAGCTTCAAACACTTCAGCCAAGTGTTCCAGATGATCTTCATAGGTTTTAGAGAAAACAATGACGTCATCCAGGTACAACAGGACCGTTTCAAAGTTCATATGTCCCAGGCAGCACTCTATCAGCCGTTGAAATGTTCCTGGAGTGGTGCAGAGCCCAAATGGCATATAGTTGAACTTACAGAGACCCATTGGAGTTGTAAATGCTGTATTCTCCTTATCTGCCTCTGACACAGGAACCTGCCAATACCCACTGGTGAGATCCAAGGTGGAAAAGTAGTTAGCAGTTTTAAGTGCAGCTAATGATTCCTCAATTCTAGGTAATGGGTAGGCATCTTTATGTGTAATGCTGTTAATTTTCCTGTAATCAACACACATTCTCATGGTACCATCCTTTTTCTTTACAAAAACTATTGGAGCTGCCCAGGGGCTACAACTGTCTGTGATAACCCCAGCTTCCTTCATCTCTCTCAACATACTCTTAGCACATTGGTATTGTGTTAAGGGTATAGGTCTGTACCTACCCTTTATGGGTGGATGGTCTCCAGTGGGGATTTGATGTTGAAACCCTTTTGCCTGCCCAAAATCTAGTGGGTGTTTGCTGAATACCCGCTCATACTCTTGTGTCACTCTGTAAACCCCATTTTTCTGGTATGAGGGCGTAGAGTCAGTTCCCACCTGCAGTTGCTGACACCACTCCTCTGGCTGCTTCACAGAGTCATTGTCCTCCACCTGGTCGGATGAGACCAAGGGCTCTGCTGCCTGCAATGAGTTATTAACAGTGAGCAGCTTAGCAACTGTTTCGTACCGAGGTATTGTGGCCTCCTCCTCCCCACAATTCAAAAGGCGTACAGGTGCTCTCCCTTTACGTACATCCACCACCCCTCTGGCTGTCAGGACAGTGGGCCTGCTATCAGAATATACTGGTTCTACCAATGCCTGGTAATCCTTCCCTCTGAGACCTATAGCTGCCCGACACCAAACCAGCATTTCACATCTGGGGGGTATTGCAATGGGGAAAGCATCACTCTCTCTGATGCTGCCAATCTCTCCGCCAGAGAGTTCTACCTGTTGTCTTTGCATCAGGGCTCTGATCTCCTTCTGCAGGACTCGTTGTTCACTGGAACCAGCAGTCTCAGCCACCTGTTGCAACAAGACAATAACCTCGAAAAGACAGTTTTCAATTACATTTGTACCAAGAGTCATCATGGGATTACATTCACGTCGATCAATATCAACAACTATCAGACCTTGAGATTTTAGTTCTACCCGACCCACTTTAACAGTAATCTCTTTTTATCCAATCTGCAGCAAACACTGACCATTACTGGCAACTACTGTCAGTTCATCAGTTGGGCCACGGGTAAGTTCAGAATAAGCCCAATACCTCTTGTAAAGAATGTACGGCATAGTGGTCACCTGGGAGCCAGTGTCCAGCAGAGCGTTCATGGGGATGCCGTCAATCACCACAGGAAGGATCGGTCTCCCACATACTTAGCTCTCCAGTTCTTTGGGCCAGGGGATCCTATACCTGAGGGTTGGCCCTCTGCCCCAGGGGTTGCTCGTTTAAAGGACAAAATCTTGCAAGATGACCTGCCTTGTAGCAGCGACGACAGATGGGACGTCCGTCCTGGTCATAGCGATCGTTGTTCCTTCCTCGAAGTGGCGGGGCTCTCCTCCTCCGGAGCCACGGGACATCCTCTGGACTGGAAGCAAGCTGGATCTTTTCTTTAGAGGACACCTGCAGGGACTGCACGGTTTTAGCAAGTGCAGCCATCCCTTTGGTCAACTCCTGGACCTGAAGACGCAGCTCTTCTGTAGGATCTTTATCCAGAGTCTGTGCATCAGCCTCCACAGGGATGGAAGGGAAAGATGTTGCTTCCTGATGGTAGGTGATCTCTGGGCACCTAGGGGGCGCTGGACGGCTGTCAGTTGATTCCTGCAGTACCCAAATAGCCCTGTCCTTAAAATCAGCAAAGTCCAGATCAGGGTTTTGAAGGGTTATGATACACAACTGTCCTCTGTGTGTGCTGGATAGAAGTCCTTCAATGAACTGCTCCTTTAACAGTTTATCCTCCTCCTCTTTATCAGTATCCTGCCAGGCCTTCACTTCTCTCTGCGCTACACCCGTTAGCTGTCCAATCAGGATACTCACTTTATGGCTTTCAGACAGAGTGTATACTTTAAACAAACTGCACAGTCTCTTTAAATTCACTCAGGGTATGTGACTCACCCGAGTACTGCGGTAGCCAAGCCGCTCCCGGTATATAGGGCATAGACAGCGGCATTATGGAGACCGCTGCGTCTCTCAAGAACCTTACTTGCACGGCAGACAGCTGTAGCCTATCTCGGGGACTCCTCTCTCCTGAGTCTCGGCTCACTATCCAAGCTCCTGTTGTGCCCTCAAGTCTTAGATGGGAGTAGTGCATTTACAGCCTCCTACTCCTCTGGTGTCTGCTGCAGAACCGTTAGTATGCATACAACCGTGGAGACCAGGCTCCAGTTCATGCGCTCTCACTGGAGACGAGCTCTTCCTCTCAGCTCGATCTCAGCGCTCCTTCCACACGTCTGCACACTTTCACCCTCCTCAGACTAACTGACCACCCTTTCCTCTTAGCCCTCAGATAGCACTCCTCCCCTTAATCCCGGTTCAGAGTTCCCCCTGCTGGCCTGGAGTGGAACTGTGTTGCATGCATAGATTGACTGCGAGAGAGACCCGTCATTGCCTACAAGCCTGCCATTACCCTCCCCTGGAGGAAGGCAAATGTTATGAGCTCATTTTCTCCTTCACCTCTGATGTCTGATGAACTCCCTCTGCTGGTGAAGGGGGGTGGTGAAGCTGATCTGAATGGGAGAGACTCGTCATTAGATCATTTGGAGGATGATTGGACACCTGGAATTACTGAGTGGATATAAGGCTGCCGACGCCCTGCTGGGTTGCTGGTGATACTTCTCTGCTCAGAGCTCTGGCCTCCAGTTAGTCCAGTCTTCTAAAAGCTAAGTTTTGCTCTTCTGTTTTTCCATGAGATTTTGTCTGGTTTGCTTAGTGAATGTGTTCAGCCAGCTCTTGCTGGACTGGCTGGACTCCATTTTTGTCTCTGATCAGTTGCTCTCTTTTGCTCTGTCTCAGAATATACCTGAGTACTGATATAGTGATTTTGAAGTCTAGTGACTTCAGGGCCTTTTGCTATCAGTTGGTTGGTTTTTTGCGCAATAGCAGACAGCAGCTTTTCTGTCCTGTCCTATCTAGTTAGTAAGGGCCCCATCGTTTGCTCAGCCTGTCTTTCAATCTGTGTTTGTGCTTTCTTCTCTTTTTCACCGTCGATACATGTTGGGGGCTGCCTATTGCTTTGGGGTCTGCTCTGGGGCAGTTTAGATTTCCCCTTTCTTTCTTTAGGTTTATGTAGTTCTCCAGCTGTGATCGAGGGGTCTAGGATAACTGTAGGAACCCCCCACCGCTACTGTTAGTTGTGGTGTATAGGATCAGTGGTCTGCAATCTGCTTGCTCCCAACCTCTCGGTTTTCTGGACTTAGCTTTTACTGTTGTTTTCCTCCTCCGGTGACTCAATCATAGCAGCAAAGCCACTGTGACAGCCATACTCCTGGGGGCGCAACAGACACACCGCGGAGGTACTGGCTTGATTGCAGAATATATCTAAAATGACAGTTTACTATGAAGCCCTGTGGTTGCACTTTACAGGAGTATTAATATGTCAACTTTTGGGCTTTTCAGCAGGTTGTATGCTGCCATGCTACCGTATTATTATCTCAAATGGTACACCTTTGGGACTGCGTGTTATAAGTGCCGCTGCCCAAGATTGTTAGTAGCAAAGATGTTAGCTCTGAATGTTGCTGTCACTGGCACATGCTTTATAGTGCATTAATAGTGAAGAAAAAATGTGTAATTCTAAAGCAGCAAGGAATAGAAACCAGTTACACTATATTACTGATCAATTGCAATGAGTTTGTCCCTGTTCCTGTTGGCACTGCTCTTATATTTCCCACACCTTCATCAATTACATCTCTTCATTATTCACAGACAGCTACACTCATCTTCTTCAGTGCTGTGGTTGTCCAACACACACTATTTGAAGTAGTTATCCAATGTTTTAGATATTTCTAAGTCCTATCTCCTTTGCAGAGCTGTGAGCTTTGACATCCTCTCTCTTTCCCGAATTACCAAAAAATTGCTGCTGCATTTCCAGCCTCGGCCATTATACAAGCTATGAAAACCCTCCTGACGGGCTAAACTATACCATCTGATATGATTGCTGCCAATCACCATGGTCAAGCCTGCGCGCCTGCACCTAAGATATTGTGACCCTTTAACGACTGATGCAATTATCTGCTTTGTGTAAAATGGTAACTGGAATATTTTAAGTGATTTATGCAAATTGAATCTCAAATTGTTTATGTTCACTGGGCCAGGTGAAGTTCATAAAATTTGACATGAATGTGATTTGCAGCAATTTGATTAGCTTATATCTAATCTAAACCCTCAAAGACCATTGTTAAAATGGTTGATCTTGAAATCAGATGTTTCCACAAAATAATATAATATGTAACTTACAGTATCAGTGACTTTTATCATAATTCATATAATTTAGGGCGTTATCTTGGACTTTTTCCCTTTGTTGTCATGTTCATTGACAGCAGCTCTCCACAGTTAGGCACTAGGGATCCAGCTGTCAATCATCATGACATCGTCAGTGACAAAGAAGAGCGAACGACAAGTAACTGCTCAGTTGACGTGAAATCACAGAAGGCAGAAGAATTACCTCCAGGTGGCGGCAGCACAGACAGGTGCTAGCAACTAACTCCCTGTAAGTGCTTAGCCCCATAGAGAAAAAACCTCCTGGATAACCTATTTCAATGATCGCTTGTGTCAGCCCAATGTCCATATTGTTCCACAAGATTTAGAAAGGAGGGGGCAGAATTTTTAGTCTAGTCTTTATCTGGAAGAAACATTTTTCTTTATCAAACATTAAAAAAGAACTTTAAGACATGTAATATAAAAGAAGCATTTTTATTGTTGCTACTTATAGATGTATATGGTGGCATACAATGGTATTTATGATGACTGCAGAAAATACCAGGATGATCACCAGCAGCATGATGAAGGGTCACCACAATTGGTGGTGAAGCCAAATCCTGTAATGTTTGTCATAACTCGTGTGAGTAGTCTTCGGGTTAACTTTCCATCTTTTCTCTTCAGTTCACAGCTCTTCTGCACACTTAGGTTCATGGTATTGAGGGTGAATAAAGTTTTTCAAATTCAACCCATTAGTGATCCAGAGGAAGGCGAAAGAAAAACCCCTATAAGTTATGTGTGAGGTAATTGTCCTCATGTAGGGGAAAAAAATTCCTTCCTGACTCCAAATTTGGCAATCGGAATTAATCCCTGGATTTACCCATGTCCTGTCTATGAGGATATCTTAAGTGTGCCAACGGTCGTATCTGGAGGACAACCTGAAAATTGTCTTTTTTCTTACAGAAAGTTATTAACCCATCGGGATAAGTCACATCCAGGTTTAGCCTTGAGAACGCCCACTAGAGGTTTGAGCAAGCTTTCCTATTTTCAGCTCAGGGACCATCATGGGTTTTCAAAGGCTTCAAGTCAAGTCCGATCTATGGTCCACTATTCCTCGCATTACAGGCTGCATGAGTCCTGTGAAGGTATTCTTCATAGAAACGCGAGATAGGGACACCATAAGAGGTTGTTTTAGTATTTCATGGAATTTATCATTGAGCGTTGTGATGTAATCTCAGGAATGGTCTGTGGAGTTCCTGGGGGCGCAACTTGCATTTCACTGGCTTCCAGCATAATTATTCCAGAGGGGTCTGGAGTACAGGCTTCTGCTCTGATGGCTGTAGAAAGAAAATATCATATTTGACAATTGTTTCTATTGCTGCTTAACATTTAAACATTTTACATGAGTCTTAACGGCAAAAGACTGGGAACTAATTCATTAACAAGCTGTTCACGAGCCTTACTGAAGGGGCGAGACAGAGTAAGATGCGCCTAATTTATTAAGAACAATATGCCACTTAAAGAATTAGGCTCATTTTATCACTGGTGTGCACCTTCTTGCGACTTAACAGAAATCTTACTCCTAGCAAGCACTTGAGTACTTTTCTGTCATAAGATACAACACTAAATTGGCGGACATTTTGAAAAATGTATCGCCACTCCTTGTCACGCCCATGCATTACTCATTTTTGGCGGATGTGGTTGAGACTCATATGCTACCTTTCATAGTGTTTTACAGCAGAAAGTTGGTGAGACAAAACAGGGTAAATGTTTCCTATGTGCCTATGTAGTTACAGAGCCTGGTATAAAGGGTGGGGGTATTTTAAGGGCTTCCAGATCCTCCCAATCTATGTGCTGGAAAAAGGGATGTTGTCTAATGCAGCCATTTATTCCCAGTCGCCTGCTTGGGTCCTCGCACAGTAGCTGTAAAGAAGAAGAAATTCTATAGTTAGTATCTGGATATAAAATATGATGTCAATACTATATGTGATGCTCTCCCATTCCGGTGTCGGTTGTATATCTCTGTGTGAGGCTCTAACAGGTGCCCCCATAGTGTTGATAGCATCCTTCCATGCCACCATCATAAATGACAGATTTTCTCCTCTTTAGCTCTACCCATTTCCACTCTGTAATCTCAGATTAATTGGATCATGATCTATTTTTTGGCGACCATTGTAATAAGGAATCAACATAGAGGCTTGAGCTTACAACAATTTCTCTTACTGAAAACTGCTCCATTATGTTGTGTAACATCCCTGTCCTAAGAACTAAGCATCTGCTCCTGCTCACCTCCTCAATGATATTTTTTGTGTCAGAGTCCAAAGAATATGTGGGCACGTCAGACGAATTCCGATAGCAGCTTCGATCTCCTGTTATCATCTGGTACAGGATGATGCCAAAGGAGAACCAGTCAGCAGCTGCATTGTACTTCTTTCCTGTAATGACCTGTAAAGAAGAAGGGAAGACTCCATTACATGCTATAGACAATGACGCTTTGTATGTTTATATACATGAAGCTCCAACTAGTGTTCCTGATGTATAGAGACTATTGAATCCTCCAATGTCCTGTCTCTATCAATCCCACTAAAGATTATTACTCTACGATCCCTACGCTCACCTCTGGAGCCATGTAGCCCGGTGTTCCTGCTCCTCTAGATACTCCATCCATTTTATTGACAGCCAATCCAAAATCAGCAATTTTTAGATGACCGGAGTCAGCAATCAGAACATTATCTGGTTTTAAGTCTCTGTGTAAGAAAAAGTAAATATATTTATCATGGAACATGTATGATTATACAGAGTGTATAGTATATGTAACAAGTAAAATATGATCATCTACTGTTGTTCTGTAGCCAGTCTTCTGGTGAAGAGAAGCACAGAGATGTGACCACAGTTCAACAGAAAATGTGCATGGAGGGGAAGAAATGGATTTACCGATGGATGAAGCCTTTTTTGTGCAGGAACTGGAGGCCTGATGCTACCTCAGCCGCATAGAATCTGTTGGGGAAGAAATAGGGAAAAATTAAGTTTTGGATCTTACAGATGAAGTCATCTATGATGTATGTAATGGGATAAAGGGGACACAGAGTTATCAGCAATGTTGTAATGAGAGCCTATATGTAATGTACTGTGTCATATATAGAAGATTAGAGGCTCCATAGCAATGATCACTCTGGATGGTCCAAATTTGGAAAGAACCCCATTCATCACCAATGGACTGCCTCTGTGGTAAAACACCTCTATTAATGGGACATAAATAGTTATGGTAATGGTATTATGAAAATTTTCATCAAAATCAGCCTAGAATATAGATATAAAACCATTATGCTTACATTGCAGTGCTAAGTGGGAAACATCCTTGTTTTTGTAGGAAGCTCTTCAGGTTTCCTCCAGAAGCATAGTCCATGGCAAAACACCAGTGCTTCTACAAGAAGATGGTGAAGAAACAGTCATTTACATTTTTTCACATATTCTTTAGATAACCTAGAAAAAGTTTGAAAACAACGATGGTTTTACCTTAGTTTGGAAAGTTATGCAGCTGTTCACCAAGAAAGGATTTTCAGGCTTCAGCTGAAGGAGCTTCTTTTCCATTAGGAGTTGTTCATCTGCTCTAGCTGAAGCTCCTTTGGTCACAATCTTTATCGCCAGCACCTTCTTGGTGATGTTATCAAATGCTTTGAAGACCTATATAGGACAGAGACATGGCGTGTCAGTGGCGTGGATGATTCAGTGATAGGCTCAGTTTTATATTTATTTTTATATTATATAATGCAGCAACTTACTTTTCCAAAGGCACCTTCGCCAATCTTGCTCTGAAACGTAAATCTTTTGGCAGAAATAACGTTTTCGTCACTTGAACAGGTCTGAGGGGCAGTGCTCGGTCCTATTGGCATAAAATAACACATTATTGGTTTATATAGAAGTAAATATTGTATGAACGTACAATGAATAAAACAAGCCCCACATTTCCAGGAACTGTTGAGCAGACTGTAAAAAGCTGCTCTAGTGTATGTGCACACGTTGTTTTTCCTGTTTTTTTCTGTGCAGTTTTGTCTTTCAGAGTTTTTGCTGCAGATTTCACATGCAATAAACAGTGGGGAAAATCTGCAGCAAAACCAATGAAAAAAATCAACAAAAATTCAACAAAAACATGGCAAAAACATATTTATTCTGTGGACCATTTCTCCTGCCAGCACATGAGGTTTTGCAGAGGAATTTTCTGCTTAGAACCCTCAATGTGTTCATATATATTAATAAAATATTGATGCTGATAGCAAGAAAGTTTTGGGGAAAAATTGTTTTAAATCAATTAGAATTGCAACTAAAGATAAATATATTAAAAAAAGTTTGCTAATTTCTTTATTTCCAACATCTCCACTTACAGCTCTATAATAAACCTATCTGTGATTTATAATTGCCTTATTTATAGAAAGCCTTTTTGTCCTACCTGGCCTTGGTTCCTCTTCCTCCCTTGCCTTCGAACCGCTATTTTTAGGCCTTTTTATGGACCCACATGAGCCATCTTCTTCCCTCTTTCTCTTTTCTCCTCCTTTACTGAGGTCTTTACCATGTACCTTATCAGGACATGGTCTCTTGTTTGTAGGCTCCAGTGATTTCGACCCATCTCTTTGCATCTCTCGGTCTCCATGATGCTCTTCAGAATATGTTCTTTTATTTGATGGTCTTGATGTTTTAGACCCATTCTCACTTGCCTTCATATCCCCATGTACCTTCTCGGGACATGGTCTTTTTTTTTCTGGTCCAGACGACATTGACCCATCTCTATGTCTTTTCCTCTGTCCATCTGATTTAGGGCCTTCTTTGTTTTCTTTAGAGAACCCCATTTCAAGAATATCGCAGTGTCAATAGACGCGCAACCGTTCACAGCAATCGCTAGTTGAACAGTGACCCGAATGTTGTCTGAATTCCATTTTAGAACCATGTGATGTCATAGAAAGCATTGTTGCCTCACAGCTCTGGTGGGTGCCCATCATGTATATTGTGACCACTGACCCATTATGATGTAAACACATAACATATGCATAATGAATGAGAACCTTATATGGATATTTCTAGTTATAGAATTTACCTTTATTATATGGTATGAGAGATGTAATATGGATGAACATGGCTGGGCTCCATGTCTGCGCGGTCTTACATGGTGTCAGTTTTGAATACAGTATATGAATTATTTGGTTTACTGTATGCTAGCTCTGTCTTTTGTGGTCTTTAAATAGGAAAAAAAGGAGCCAAATGTGGTTTATCCACACTGCTGGTAGGCAGTGAAGATATAATTGGAATATAATAAAGGATTTTTTATTTCATGTTATTTAGTCAACGCAATTCAAAGTCGTTCCACACTTCTTCCTCAGAACACAAGCTGTAGATCGTTGCTGGGCTGGATGTCTGGAGGGTCTTACACGGTGTAGTTTTTAAATACATTATATGGATTATTTGGCTTATTGTATGTTACCTCTGTTTTTGGTGGTATTCCACATAGATGTAATGTCGCATTGCATCAAGGGATACCACTTTGTATCTTCTAAAGTAAACCATTTGAAGATAAAAGTTGCAATCTCTGACATGGTGCACAGGCCTATACAGGCAGTAGACATCACGTCACAGGATACAACCTGTAATGTAGTTTTTAATTAATTTTTTTGATTAATTTTCTTTTTAATTTATAATGTCTTGATTACATGTTGGCTTCTTCCATCTAATATTTCGATGAATTACATGAGATTAGAAAATTTGCTCCTTTATGTCTGGAATTATGTCTGTAGTTGGGGAACGTTCCGGGGTGACAATTTAGTGAAACCTCGGGAGATGCAGCCTGCAGGGCACTTATATTCCGTATCCAGTACAGAGTGGAATTATTCATTAAACACATTTTCCACTGTTAGGAACGAGGACTCACAATGCTCTAAAATGCCTAAAATAACAAACAAAGTAGATACTCAATTTCTTACCCTTCCCAGTTCAAGAGGTGGCTGTAAGAATTTTGGTTGCATCAGTGACGTCACGTCGACAGCTCACGTCATTGCTGTAAGTAATCACTGGCCATATATCAAAAGGAAAAACCAGATTTGGCTCACCACTGATATCTAATATATATATATCCACCATCACATGAGATTCCGAATATTCAGAAACCCCATCAGCTAGGGATCTTACTATAGTTCCATTAAAACAAGGTCCTGAACTCTCCAGTAAAATCATTCCTCTTTATATGAAATCCATTTAAATTATCTCCATGGCAGAATGGTGAAATATCGTTGACTCTTTTCTACCAACTGGTCTTAATTGTAACTTATCACAGAGTGACCGACAGTTTATAAAACCGCTAACTTCTCCCCTCCAATGACATCACTTAGTTAAGAGTATGCAAATATTATTATGTGAATATTAAATATATTTAAACCCCATTGGAAAATACATGAAGATGCTTTATTGACAGTAGAAATAATTATATTTGACAGATATACATTAGATTGCTGTGGATATTTAATCCTAGTGGTGATCTTGTGTTGAATTTCATGATCCACAGACCTCAGTGCTTCAGTTTTAATCGTCGTTTTCCTCCAATCCTCTCCCCGTCTGGGTCTCTTAACCTTATAAATACAAAGAAGGAGAAAGTGTTCAGGGTGTTCAGGCTTCCTGTATGGAACTGTGAGAAGTGCTTTGCCGCATGTATTAGCATGTTTTTTTTTGTTTTATTTTTATATCAGAAATAGGTTCTGCAATTTTACTTTTCAATTTTCTAGTAGTACAACCATTGCACATAAGATCACACTGTGTACGTAATATTACATGAAGTGTCGCAATTGATAAAGTAATTAATCTGAAATGTCTTTGAGTCCCTGTTTCTTATTATGTCAGCGTATTTCCATACAGTGCATTTACTCCCTCCCCATTTAAAAAAAAAAAAAAAAAAAACCTTCTGGGATAACCAAGTTTTACAAAATTGGCTTTTATTCTCAGATTAGGCGACAAAGATTTTCCTTTTTTTTTTTTACCAATCTATGTTTAATTTTTTTTTGGTGTATAGATAAAAGGCTTAGGTAACATCGATTTCTCTTGGCCCTAATCATCTCTCCATAGGAAATAGTGCAGATAGTATGTCTGGGAGGACAACTAAGGGTTTGTGCACACAGTGCGGATTCTGCTGCGGATCCGCAAGCAATGTACAGTGCAATGTTAATGAATGTAATTAAAGAACCTCAGTGCACATGCTGTGGATTTTGCCGCTCGGATTTGCTGCGGATTTAAATCCTCAGCATGTCAATTCTTTCTGTGGATTCCGCAGCGGTTTGACACCTGTTCCATTGTACAGGTGTCAAAATGCAGGGGCAAACCACAGGCAAATCCGCAGGTAAAACGCAGGTCATTTTACCTGTGGATTTACCTTCAAATCCGTGTGGAAAAATCCCCCGGTGAATCCGCACTGTGAGCACTCACCCTAACTGTCCCTACAATGGTATTACATGAAAAAGATTTTCTACAAATAGTAGTTTATACTTTTTGGTGATTTCTATCACCCATCAAGAACAAATTACAGGTATTGCCATTCATGTATAGTGTGAAATCTGACACGGCCGTTCCATCGCCTGGTATATCTAACCAGGAGCAAAAAGTAGAAGATGTCAATAGTTTGTACAATAGTGTAAGTGTCTTGTTATCTTTTACCTTCTCTTCATATCAATTACATTTATTGGCGAGGGGACTACATTTTGGGCCTTGAAAGCAGATTAGTGACATACATACAGCATAATGTTTGCATCGGCCACCCAGTATTATGTGATCCCGTGTGCAGCAAGTGGCCCCCTGGGGAGAGCAAGATGGTTAACTGTTGCCCCTTCACTTACATATGTAATCATAAAATGTTTAGATATATGTAGTAACAGAAATTTAAAAGAAAACTAGGTTCCCTACAATAATGGATAAATGGTTTAATTTAACTTTTGGGGTGACAAATTCCCTTTAACCCCTTAATGTCCAATGATGAATATATCTGACATTGGATGTGTCATGATCTGACAGTTTTAAATTGCACTGGGTGAACATTTTTTTACTTTGGAAAGTTCCAAGGTGTCTTGACTGTCCCCGGTGGGGGTTAGTGGTATCGCACTTTAGGTTTTTTGTGCACGTAATTAGGTATCAGGTGTGACACCCTATAAAGGTGTGCTAGGGGTGTGCAATCACTGCCTGTGATATTGTGAGATTGGTGTCATTCTGAGTTTGAGAGCCTGGTGGAAGGATGGAGCTGGTGAGGAGTCCTGCGCTGCTTAGCCAGGAGGGACGTGTGTCAGCTATGGTGTCTGGACGAAGGGCTGGCATGGCGTGGTGGGGTCGCAGTGATGGTGTCGGCGGGAAGTGTCTGCATGGACTGGTGGTGTGGCGACTATGGAGAGTGGCACTCACCATGTGGGACTTGGCTGCTGAGCTGGACTCAAGCATGCTTGACTTCGTGGCAGAAGCTGGACTCATCTTGGGGACTCTGTTACTAAGCAGCAGCAACTGGTGGTGGACTCTGCTCCATGGCTGCACTAAGGTGAAGGATCCGGTTATGGTGATGGATCCGGGTGGAGGAGAAGATGCACACAGGTGGTGGGCTCTGTTGCTAGGAGCGTACGCAACAGAGCAAAGCTAAGTGGTGTTTCCCCTGTATTGTCTTCTTTCCTCATGTGTGTTGTTAGTGCAGTGGTGGGATTAGTCTCCGCACCGACCTATTCCCTAGTGAGGGTTTAGGGTCAGGGTGAACAAGGGTTTTAAGGTACGCGTGCGGCGACAGGTGCGGAGCCTGTATAGGGAACGTAAGGAGTGCAGGGACACTGGCTCAGGGGAGCTTAGGAGGTCTCCACGTCCCCCATTCCCTATCGCAGGGCCCACCATTGTTAAAGTTTCCCAGGTTCCCCCTTTATTATTTAAATTCGCCTTACTGGAGGCGGGGTTTCCAGAATGTTTGTATAACGTGTAATACCTAAATTCGCCAGGTGGAGGCGGCGTATCCACCTGCACGTTTTATTATTTAAATGCGCCCCACTGGAGGCGGTGTATCCAGGGTCACGTGTGTTATGGGTTCGCCTTGCGGTATCCGCTGCGCCCAGAGACACGTGACCATGACAGGATGGCTCCGCCTGTTTACTGCGGGCTCCTGCGACGAGACCGCACCTTTTCTGGCACATGACAGCTGATTTGATCAGCTGTCATGTGCCACTTAGCAACCGCAGGTGGAATTGCGATCCACTCACGGCTGTTAACATGTTAAATACCTCTGTCAAACACTGAATGCGGCTTTTAACATGCACTCACTGGAAAAGTGTCAGTTGTGTATTACCGGTGGGCACAATGGCAATGCCCAGGCAATCACTTTGACTTGACAGTGGGAACAATCTCCTTTCCTTGACATACTGACTCAAGATGTGCAAAGTGTGGGTGTGTATGTTTAAGACACAAAATTTACATCCCCGTACTGGTGTGAATGATGTACAGCGCTGCAGAATATGTTGGCACTTTGGGAGCGAGAGGATATAATCACATTCAGATAGAGTTGAGTCAAACGAGTTGGTGTCATGTCGGACGCTATTCACACCACAGCGTCCGGCAGGCAGAGGTAGTTCCACCTCCGTCCACTATAGCCTCAGTGGCGCCGGCTTGATCTTCAGGCTCTCGGGGGTTAACCTTGCTGGAGACCAGGTTGGATGTTTAGTCACGCCCACTGTCTTTAAATAGTCATGCTGGCCTATGGGCGTCGCCGATTATAGCTTGTGTTTCATACCAAGTGGTTCCGGTCTGGAGTGGAGGTGTTGAAGAGAGAGAGATTCGTATCTGGTGGCGTATGATCCGTTGTTATCCTTTCTCCTTCCCATATTTGTGTTTAGTTGTGCCCTGTTCACATTACTGTATATTCCTGTGTGCTTGCGGCGCAATTTGTGTGGGGGCTTTGGTGGTGTATCTCCTCACTGGGTGGAGGGTTGAGGGTTAAGTGCAGGGCTGAGCAGGAGATAAGGAAAGGTTGGAGGCTCAGGCATTTGCACCATCAGCAAAAACCCTGGGTTGAGGGTCAGACAGGGTTTTCCCTAGTTAAAGGGACATCACAGGGGCCCCGGGTATTTCAGCCTTAGTTGAACTAAGCCCCGCAGGACATTATAATCGGCCCACATTTTTCAGGAGTCCATGGATCCCTTAGATTCCATAACCCGCCAGTTGGCGGCGCTGTCCTTACAGGTCTCCGAGTTGAAAGGGGCAGTTCAGCAGCAGGGCCTGGTAGTAGCAAAGGTGCAAACGGCATCTGCAGGTATCGGTGCAGAGCCGAAGATCCCGTTGCCAGAACGATTTTCAAGGGATCGCAGCAAATTTGTCGTATTTCGGGAGGCCTGCAAGTTATACTTCCGCATGCGCCCTATCTCCTCAGGTAATGAGGCTCAGCGGGTAGGGCTGGTGTTGTCATTACTGAGTGGTGACCCCCAAGCATGGGCATTCTCCTTACCAGCTGACTCTGCTACATTTCATTCTGTCGATAATGTTTTTTCTGCCCTCGGGCTCATTTACGATGATCCTGACAGACTGGCTCTAGCGGAATCTAAAATCCGCGCCCTCCACCAGGGGGAGCGCTTGGCAGAGGATTATTGTTCGGAATTTCGCCGTTGGGCCGTAGACACACAGTGGAATGACCCAGCACTGCGGAGCCAGTTTATTCATGGGGTATCAGGGAAGGTTAAACAAGCCCTCCTGATGTATGAGACTCCGGCATCGTTGGAGTCTGCCATGAGTTTGGTGATACGTATTGACCGCCGTTTTTGTCAGGGGGCACAGGAGACGCTTCCTCTGGGGGAAAGCAGAGGTGCAAGTGTGGTTGAAGTAGATGAGTCCACTGAACCTATGCAGATTGCTGGCATGGCACAGGTTAAGCTCCGCGTTCCGGGATTCCGGAAGCCCGGAGCATGTTTCTACTGTGGTAAAAGAGGTCATTATGTTAACGTTTGCCCTGTACTACCTAAGAGGGTCACTCCGGCGGAAAACTGTTAAGCTCAGAGGGTATGGAGGAGGCCCAACTGAGCGTATGCATATCCTCCATGATGGTATCTCAATGTATGCTCCCTGCCAAGGTTATTATCGCAGGCCGAGAGCTACCAATATCAGTGTTTGTGGATAGCGGTTCCGCCACCAATCTCATAGATGAGGAGTTTGCACACACCGCCGGGTTTAAGATTGAAAAACTTCCTCACCCCATACAGGTGGTGACCATTAATGCTGTTCCCCTCCCTCAAGGGGAGATTACGGAGTTTGTGGCAGAGGTGAAACTCCACATTGGGGTCCTACATTCTGAGTCGGTTACATGTAGGGTCCTCCGTAATCTCCCAGCACAAATGGTCCTGGGTTTTCCATGGTTGTCCAGGCACAACCCGGTAATTGATTGGAAAACTCAGGACATAGTCCAATGGAGTGGTTTCTGCCAAGACAATTGCTTGGCCACATGTGTGTCCGCCGTGACGCCTAGCCTGCCGGAGGCTTTGCAGGATTTCGCGGATGTTTTCTCTGAGAGGAGAGAAATTAGTCCAGCTCACCGCACTGCCTTGCTGGTAGGATCCAGATCCTGCGTACGGATTTGACTAGGCAGTCAATCAATAATAGGAAAGAAAAAAGAAGTTCCAGCGCCAGGAATGGAAAATTAAAAATCCATTTTATTGTGCCATTGCATATTAAAATTCCAGCAGGTACAGCATATCTGTCGGATGACTGCAGAACAACGCGTTTCGACGCCTCAGGTCTTAATCATGTTCTGACATTAAATGCAACCAACTTCCTTTTTTTGGATTCTCCCACCTGAAAAAATCAGAAGCACATATGTCGACTGCTCCAAAGCAGCTCCTGCTATTGTAATTGTGGGAGTATCAAACAAAGTAGGAAAGAAAACAGTCAGTATAGACAACACAACATAAACGACATACATAATTTAAAAGGGAGATATATATACTCCTGATGTAAGGTAACAAAGATGAATATAAAGAATAATTACAATGACATATTCCAAAATACATATCACATATTCAAATCCTATACATAATATTCTATAATTATACCACAATGGGGAAAGAGAGAGGAAAAAAAAAAAAACACCTATTCCCCTTTTTTCTCCTTTCTCTTCTTTTCTTATCTCTTTTCCTCTACCAAGAATGGATCCCAAATTAGGAGGGCCCCAATCAAAAATAAAAAACAATCAATATATATAATATTACAAGCCCTAAATGGGAGAATGAAACGAACATATTCAATAATGCAATACAAGATCTTGTCGACTATTCATTCCATCTGGATATCTAGTGCCCAGGGTGAAGATCCAGAAGGATTCCCTATTCAAGAGTTTCCTTCTGTGGTCTCCACCCCGAATCGGTCTGTGCACCTGTTCTATTCCCATGAAATGAAAGCCGCTAACATCCCCTTTGTGAACTGTGGCAAAATGCTTTGATACTGCAGAAACCGCAACAGCATTGTGATTAGACACATCTGAGAGATGCCTCCTGATTCTAACCTTCAAGGGTCCCGTGGTGCAACCAGTGTATTGAATATTACAAATATTGCATGTTATTAAATATACAATATAAGAAGAATTACAATTTATTAAGTTTTTAATGGTAAATGTTTTTTTATTTACTATAGAAAAAAATGTTTTTCCTTTTTGTACAAAATTACAGGTTTTACATCTAGCTGCACCACATTTGTAAAAACCCTTTAGTGTGATCCAGGAGGATCCCTCCGTCTGGCCACTGTCACTTGTAAAAAGACTAGGGGAAAGAATAGTACTAAGTGTAGGTGCCCGTTTAGCAACATACCTAATACTATTCTGAATCACCTGTTTTAAAATAGGGTCCTCATTAAGAATTGGTAAGTATTTTTTCACAATACTAGTAACAGTATTAAACTGATTACTATAATTGGTTGAAAAGACAATATTGTTATTAGATTTATTTTTCATATAAGATGATTTATTTTTAAACAATAAGTCTTCCCTGTTCATTTCCCTTACAATTGATTTATCTCTTTTGAGACTCCAAGGACGATACCCCCTCTTGGAAAGCCTGTTACAAACCTGACTTTCTTCCCTAATATAATCACTGGATTGGGAACAGTTTCGTTTTGTTTGAATCAATTCTCCTACCGGAATATTATTCTTGGTCTGTGCCGCATGGCAGGAATCTGCCGTTAAAATGGAATTAGTGGCAGTAGGTTTGCGGTAAGGAGTGATTATGACAACATCCGAATCACTAATAGATAGGGTCACGTCCAGAAAATTCATTGTAGTCAAATGATGATAAGAGGTAAATTTTAAGTTAAATTCATTAGTATTCAAATATGAAACAAACCCCTGTATACTATCCTCTGGACCACACCAAATCATCAGCAGATCATCCAGATATCTGCCATACCATAGCAGGCATTTGGAAAATGGGTTCTCATTCGAATATAGGAAATCCTCCTCCCACCTCGCCATAACAATATTTGCAAGGGAGGGGGAGAAGCAAGCTCCCATACTAACTCCTCTGCACTGCAAATAAAAATTTTTGTCAAAAGAAAAATAATTTTGCTTTAGGAGAAAATCAATAGATGAGACTATAAAATCTTTTAAACAGGTGTCATAGTCACTAAATCTGTCTAGATGTTGAGATAGACAGCGTAATGCAACATTATGAGGTATAGATGGATATAAAGAAATTACGTCGCATGAGAGCCAAGAGTAATAGGATTTCCAACAAAAATTGTCCAGAGCTTTAACAACCTCTTTGGTATCCCTGATATAACCTGGTATATCAAGAATCAAAGGTTGAAGAAAATGATCTATCCAGCCTCCCAAATTCTCCCCCAATGAGCCAATGCCTGAAACTATTGGTCTCAGTGGGGGAGGAAATACATTTTTATGAACTTTTGGGAGACAATGGTAAATCGGAACCACAGGGTTTTTATTAAATAAAAAATCCTTAGTTTTCTCATTAATAGCACCCACACAGACCCCCTCCTCTAGACATTTCAACAATAAATTATTATAATGTCTAGTGGGGTCCTGATCTAACTCTATGTAGGTGTCTACATCTTGTAGGTCCTGAAGTATCAATTTTTTATATAGACCTGAGTTCAATAGTACAATGGCCCCCCCCCCTTGTCAGCTTCCCTGATTATGAGATCAGGGTTAAGTTTTAACTCTTTCAGGGCTAATCTTTCCCTGTGTGTTAAATTATCTTTAGGTGGGACCATTGTATCGTTCAACTCTATGAGTTCAGTAACAACAAGTTCCTGGAACAAATCCAGTATTGGGGGTCGTGATTGTACCGGGTAATATTCCCGATTAGAAAGTACAGGTTGAGTAAACATAGTAGGTTTAATTGAGGCAGTATCACAATTAACAGAAAGGAGTCTGAGATCCATTATGGCCTTCTGTTCACAAAAGGAAAAAAAAGTGTTATTACAATTAGGAGTGACTATATCAGCATTAGCATTGACATCAAGATCCTGTGGGGAGATCCCATTATTATTATCAAAAAAATGACGTTTTAATGTAATATTACGTGCAAATTTATTCAAGTCCAAAATAGTCTGAAAAATGTTGAAATTTATATTGGGGGCAAATCCCAAACCCCTACTCGGCAAGGAAATCTGCTCTTCAGATAGCACGTAGCTGGACAAATTCCACACGGGAAGAGTTAATGTCTCTGATGTTGGTGATATACAGGAAAAGCAATGTTTCTGATGTTTCCTACCTGCTCTTCTGGTACGTTTTTTGACTTTTTTTGGAACACTTGTGCTGGATTCTTGTTTTTATATTGTTTAGATCTTGTAGTGATGCCAGATATATTTAATGAGGAGTTGGAAAGATCAGTTGCTCCATCTGAAATGGAGGGCAGAGATGTATCACCAGTAGAGTCAAAGTTGTCAAGGTTGACTCGATTAAAACTGGAGTGACGTCTCCTAATAATCGATCTGGGTTTATAATTCCAGGTGTAAATCTCATTTTTGGTATAGTCTGTGGAGTCTCTCATAAACTTCTTCTTTTTAATATCCATAATATTACTCTCCAATTTTGACAATTTAGTTTGTATTTTGTCATAGGAGGTTTTATATGACTCCAAGTTGTTATATTTCTTGAGAGAGTCCTTTATATTAAGTATGTTAGACTTTGTCTGTACCAATTCCAATTCCTCCTGTTTAACAATTAAATGCATCAATTTAATGGAACAGTCACTTAGTATATTATTCCAGTTTGTAATGAACTCAGTGTTGTATTTAGTAGTGGGAAATTTTCTTTAACGTAAACCTCTAGGTATCATACCTTTGTCAATGTATGTCTTTAAAGAGGTAAAGTCCCACCATATCTTGAGTTCTTTGACCATGTTCCGTTCAAGATCCAGCATGTGTTCTTGAAATAAGTCCTGTTCAGATGATGGCAATGCATTTTCCGTTGCATTAAAAATTGATGCCAATTTGGAAAGTCTATTGGTATATTCATCTTGATCCATAAAAGAAAAAGGAGAAAAAAGGGGAATAGGTGTTTTTTGTTTTTTTTTTCTCTCTTTCCCCATTGTGGTATAATTATAGAATATTATGTATAGGATTTGAATATGTGATATGTATTTTGGAATATGTCATTGTAATTATTCTTTATATTCATCTTTGTTACCTTACATCAGGAGTATATATATCTCCCTTTTAAATTATGTATGTCGTTTATGTTGTGTTGTATATACTGACTGTTTTCTTTCCTACTTTGTTTGGTACTCCCACAATTACCATAGCAGGAGCTGCTTTGGAGCAGTCCACACATGTGCTTCTGATTTTTTCAGGTGGGAGAATCCAACAAAAGGAAGTTGGTTGCATTTAATGTCAGAACATGATTAAGACCTGAGGCGTCGAAACGCGTTGTTCTGCAGTCATCCGACAGATATGCTGTACCTGCTGGAATTTTAATATGCAATGGCACAATAAAATGGATTTTTAATTTTCCATTCCTGGCGCTGGAACTTCTTTTTTCTTTTCTCTGAGAGGGGTTGCTCAGAACTGCCTCCACATCGAGCCTATGACTGTGTGATTAGGTTAACCCCTTCACTACCAAGGGTGGTTTGCACGTTAACTACCGGGCCAATTTTTACAATTCTGACCACTGTACCTTTATGAGGTCATAACTCTGGAACGCTTCCATGGATCCCGGTGATTCTGACATTGTTTTCTCGTGACATATTGTACTTCATGTTAGTGGTAAAATTGCATTCAAATAACTTGCGTTTATTTGTGAAAAAAACGGAAATTTGGCGAAAATTTTGAAAATTTTGCAATTTTCCAACTTTGAATTTTTATGCCCTTAAATCACAGCGATACGGCACACAAAAAACTTAATACATAACATTTCCCACATGCTTACTTTACATCAGCACAATTTTGGAACCAAAATTTTTTTTTGTTAGGAAGTTATAAGGGTTAAAAATTGACCAGCGATTTCTCATTTTTGCAACACCATTTTATTTTTAGGGACCACTTCACATTTGAAGCCACTTTGAGGGGTCTATATGATAGAAAATACCCAAAAGTGACACCATTCTAAAAACTGCACCCCTTAAGATGCTTAAAACCACATTCAAGAAGTTTATTAACCCTTTAGGTGCGTCACAGGAATTTTTTGAATATTAAAAAAAAAATGAACATTTAACTTTTTTTCACAAAAAAAATACTTCAGGTTCAATTTTCTTTATTTTACCAAGGGTAACAGGAGAAATTGGACTGCAAAAGTTATTGTGCAATTTGTCCTGAGTACGCTGATACCTGATATGTGGGGGGGAACCACTGTTTCGGCGCATGGCAGACCTCAGTAGGGAAGGAGCGCCGTTTGACTTTTTCAATGCAAAATTGGCTGGAATTCAGATAGGACGCCATGTCGCGTTTGGAGAGCCCCTGATGTACCTAAACAGTGAAAACCCCCCAAGTGACCCCATTTTGGAAACTAGACCCCCCAAGGAACTTATCTAGATATGTGGTGAGAACTTTGAACCCACAAGGGCTTCACAGAAGTTTATAACGTACAGCGGTACAATTAAAAAATCATATTTTTTCCACAAAAATGATCTTTTCACCCCCAATTTTTATTTTTCCAAGGGTAATAGGACCCTAAAAGTTATTGTGCAATTTGTCCTGAGTACGCTGATACCCCATATGTGGGTGTAAATGACTATTTGGGCGCATAGCAGAGCTCGGAAGGGAAGCAGCGCCATTTGACGTTTTTGGCTAGATTTGAGATCGGACACCATGTCGCGATTGGAAAACCCCTGATGTACCAAAACAGTGGAAACCCCCCACAAATGACACCATTTTGGAATCTAGACCCCCCAAGGAACTTATCTAGATGTGTGGTGAGAACTTTGAACCCCCAAGGGCTTCACAGAAGTTTATAGCGTACAGCAGTACAATTAAAATATCATATTTTTTCCACAAAAATGATCTTTTCACCCTCAATTCTTATTTTTCCAAAAGTAACAGGACCCTAAAAGGTATTGTGCAATTTATCCTGAGTACGCTGATACCCCACATGTGGGGGTAAACCACTATTTGGGCGCATGGCAGAGCTCGGAAGGGAAGCAGCGCCATTTGACGTTTTTGGCTGGAATTGAGATCGGACACCATGTCGCGTTAGGAGAGCCCCTGATGTACCAAAACAGTAGAAACCCCCCACAAATGACACCATTTGGGAAACTAGACCCCCCAAGGAACTTATCTAGATGTGTGGTGAGCACTTTGAACCCCCCAGTGCTTCACTGAAGTTTATAACGTCCGGGCGTGAAAATAAAAAAATCGTATTTTTTCCACAAACATCATCTTTTAGTCCCCATTTTTTTATTTTCCCAAGGGTAACAGGAGAAATTGGACCCCAAAAGTTGTTGTCCAATTTGTTCTGAGTACGCTGACACCCCATATGTGGGAGATAACTACTGTATGAGGACACGTCGGGGCTCGGAAGGGAAGTAGTGACGTTTTGGAATGCAGACTTTGATGGAATGGTCTGTGGGTGTCATGTTGCCTTTGGAGAACCCCTAATGTACCTAAACAGTGGAAACCCCCCACAAATGATCCCATTTTGGAAACTAGACCCACTAAGGAATTTATCTAGATGTGTGGTGAGCACTTTGAACCCCCAAGGGCTTCACAGAAGTTTGTAATGCCCAGGCATGAAAATAAAAAAATCGTATTTTTTCCACAAACATGATCAATTAGTCCCCAATTTTTTTATTTTCCCAAGGGTAACAGGAGAAATTGGACCCCAAAAGTTGTTGTCCAATTTGTCCTGAGTACGCTGATACCTCATATGTGGGAGAAAACTACTGTATGGGCACACGTCGGGGCTCGGAAGGGAAGTAGTGACGTTTTGGAATGCAGACTTTGATGGATTGGTCTGCGGGTGTCATGTGCGTTTGGAGAGCCCCTGATGTACCTAAACTATTGAAACTCCCCACAAGTGACCCCATTTTGGAAACTAGACCCCCCACGGAGCTTATCTAGATGTGTGGAGAGCACTTTGAACCCCCAAGTGCTTCACAGAAGTTTATAACGCCTGGGCGTGAAAATAAAAAAAACATTTTTTTCCGCAAAATTATATTTTTGCCCCCAATTTTTTTATTTTCCTAAGGGTAACAGGAGAAATTGGACCCCAAAAGTTGTTTTGTAATTTGTCCTGAGTAGGCTGATACCCTACATGTGGGGGTAAAACACTGTTTGGGCGCATGGCAGAGCTTGGAAGGGAAGGAGCACCATTTGACTTTTTCAACGCAGAATTGGCTGGAATTGAGATCAGACGCCATGTTGCCTTTGGAGAGCACCTGATGTGCCCAAACAGTGGAAACCCCCCAATTATAACTCCAACCCTAACCTCAACACACCCCTAACCCTAATCTGAGCCCTAGCCCTAACCCTAGCCCTAACCCTAACCCTAACCCTAACCCTAACCCTAGCCCTAACCCTAGCCCTAACCCTAGCCCTAACCCTAGCCCTAACCCTAACCCTAGCCCTAACCCTACCCTAACCCTAGCGGGAAAATGGAAATAAATACATTTTCTTTTAGTTTTATTATTTTTCCCTAACTAAGGGGGTGATAACGGGGGGTTTGATTTACTATTTATGGCGGTTTTTATGTTTGGTGGCTGTCGCACGCTAAAAGACGCTTTTTATTGTAAAAATAGTTTTCGCATCACCACATATTGAGAGCTATAATTTTTCCGTATTTTGACCCACCGAGTCATGTGAGGTCTTATTTTTTGCGGGACGAGTTGACGTTTTTATTGGTACCATTTTCGGGCACGTGACATTTTTTGATCGCTTTTTATTTCAATTTTTGGGACGCAGAATGAACAAAAACCAGCGTTTCATGAATTTCTTTTGGGGGGGTGCGTTTACACAGTTCCGCGTGCGGTAAAATTGATAAAGTGGTTTTATTCTTCGGGTCAGTACGGTTACAGCGATACCTCATTTAGGTCGTTTTTTTATGTTTTGTCGGTTTTTTGCAATGAAAACAATTTTATATAAAAAATAATTATTTTTGTATCGCTTTATTCTGCGAGCTATAACTTTTTTATTTTTTTGCGGATGATGCTATATGGCAGCTCGTTTTTTGTGGGACAAGATGACGTTTTCAGCGGTACCATGGATATTTGTATGCGTCTTTTTGATCGCGCGTTATTGCACTTTTTGTTCGGTGGTATGATAATAAATCATTGTTTTTTGCTTTGTTTTTTATTTTTATTTTTTAAGGGGTTCGCTAAAGGGGTTAACTAATGGGACAGTTTTATAGGGCAGGTCATTACGGACGCGGCGATACCAAATATGTGTACTTTTATTGTTTTTGGGTTTTTTTATTTTGAAAAAATGGATTTATTGGGGAATATATTTTTTTTTTTTTACTAATTTATTTAGCGATTTTTTTTTAATTATTTTTAACACTTTTTTTTTTTTTTTTTTTTTACTTTATTACCTTGTCCCAGGTGGGACATCACTGTCCTGTGACAGATCGCTGATCTGTCCCATCACAGATCACTGTGACAGATCAGCGATCTGTCACAGGCACTGCTGCAGACTTCCTCATGCCTGCGCTTTGCAGGCACTGAGGAAGCCAGCTTCCTCAGGCCCCCGAAGGCCCCCGTCGCCATCTTGGATTCGGGGGCCTGGAGGAAAGGAGCCCCCCGCAGCAGCGCTGCACATTGCGCTGCCGTGGGGGGCTCGGGGAAGCACGGAGGGAGCCCCCTCCCTGCCGATGCTTCCCTTTAACCCCCGGTACACCGCGATCGCGTTTGATCGCGGTGTGCAAGGGGTTAACGTGTCGGGGGCGGTCCGTGACCGCCCCTGACACATTGTGCCGGGTGTCAGCTATGATAATTAGCTGACACTCGGCCGCGATCAGCGGCGCTCACCACGTGGGCGCCGCTGATCGCGATGACGTAATATTCCGTCCATGGTAATTAGGTCCATGGTCACATGGACGGAATATTACGTCAATTGTAGGTAAGGGGTTAAAACCCGGGGCCGAATTACCTAAGGCCAGGATGTTTAATATCTCTGGTCCTGAGAGACAAGCTCTGAAAGACTATATCGCGGAGAGTCTGAGCAAAGGGCACATCCGGCCTTCGTCCTCGCCTGTAGCCGCGGGGTTTTTCTTCATTAAGAAAAAAGATGGGGGGTTACGCCCGTGTCTGGATTTCCGAGAATTAAACCAGATTACTATCCGTGATCCCTACCCAATGCCGTTGATCCCGGATTTGTTCAACCAGGTAGCGGGGGCGAAATGGTTTTCCAAGCTGGACCTCAGGGGGGGGTATAACCTCATAAGGGTCCGTCAGGGGGATGAGTGGAAGATGGCGTTTAACACTCCTGAGGGTCATTTCGAGAGTCTGGTTATGCCGTTTGGGTTGACAACCGCGCCTGCCGTTTTCCAACATTTTATTAATGATGTATTTGCTCATGTCCTGGGGAGATTTGTGATTGTATACCTGGATGATATCCTCGTTTTATCGAGCGATCGGGACACTCATTTGGAGCATGTCAGGCAGGTGTTACAGTTACTCCGGGAGAATCAGCTCTATGCTAAGCTGGAAAAATGTTTATTTTTTGTTCAGGAGTTGCCCTTTTTGGGATATATTGTGTCCGCAGCCGGGTTTAAAATGGACACCGCGAAGGTGCAAGCGGTGCTGCAATGGGAGAGGCCGGAGAGTCTGAAAGCACTCCAGCGGTTCCTTGGGTTTGCAAATTATTATAGAAAATTTCTAAAACACTTTTCGACTATCGCTAAACCGCTCACGGACATGACAAAAAAAGGTGCCGATCTGGCTAGCTGGCCTGAGGTGGCTATACGTGCATTTGAGCGTCTGATGAATAGTTTTGCTTCAGCCCCCATTCTGGTGCAACCAGACGTGTCTAAACCTTTTGTGGTGGAGGTTGATGCGTCGGAGGTGGGAGTGGGGGCAGTACTGTCTCAAGGCTCGTCCTTGAGCGAGATGCATCCATGCACCTACTTCTCCAAGAAGCTGTCCCCGGCCGAACGGAATTATGATATCGGCAACAGGGAGTTGTTGGCCATCAAATTGGCTTTTGAGGAATGGCGACACTTCTTGGAGGGGGCGGCTCACCAGGTCACAGTCATCACCGACCATAAGAATCTGCTCTATCTGGAGTCGGCCAAGCGTCTGTCTCCTAGGCAGGCCCGCTGTGCATTGTTTTTTACTCGTTTCAATTTTCTGGTGACTTACCGTCCCGGGGCTAAAAACACCAAGGCGGATGCTTTGTCTAGGTGTTTTCCGGGGGGAGAACCTCGGGAAGAGCCGGTACCCATCCTCCAGGAAGGAGTAGTGGTCTTGGCTCTCACGACTGAGGTAGAGGCGGAGATTGCCGAGGCCCAAGAAGAGGTACCGCCAGGACTTCACGCCAACAAATCATTTGTACCCCTGCATCTTTGGCTTAAGGTGTTGATGGAACATCACGACTCGGTACTGGCTGGTCATCCAGGGGTGAAGGGCACCTTAGAGCTGGTATCGCGTCGTTTCTGGTGGCCCAAAATCCGGCAGGACGTGGTTTCATACGTGGCAGCTTGCATCACGTGCGCGAGGGCTAAGTCACCCCGAACCCCGTCCTGCTGGCACGCTTCAGCCTCTGGGGGTACCCAATAGGCCATGGACAGAAATCTCCATGGATTTCATCACTGACTTGCCAGCCTCGGCGGGGAACACTGTCATCCTGGTGGTGGTTGACCGTTTTTCTAAGATGGCGCATTTTGTGGCATTGTCTTCATTGCCCAATGCTAAGACGTTGGCTCAGGTATTTGTGCAGGAGGTGGTCAGACTCCACGGAGTTCCGTCGGACATAGTATCTGATAGGGGTACGCAATTTGTAGCGAGGTTTTGGAAAGCTTTTTACTCACGTTTGGGGATCAAGTTGTCACATTCATCGGCGTTTCATCCACAGTCTAATGGACAAACTGAGCGCATGAACCAAAATCTAGAGCAGTATTTACGATGCTTTGTGCCCGACAACCAGGAAGAGTGGTCTACTTTCCTTCCTCTGGCCGAATTCGCATTAAATAATCACCGCCAAGAGTCATCGGGAGAGTCTCCGTTCTTTTGTGTTTACGGTCAACATCCTCAGTTTTGTACCTTACGTCAGGGTGACTCGGGGGGTGTCCCGGAGGAGGACCAGCTAGGAGCCCAATTGTCATCGGTCTGGAGGAGGGTGAAACAGCGTTTGTTGAGCATGAGTGCTAGGTACAAACGGGTGGCTGACAGTAGACGCGTGCCAGGTCCGGACCTGTGTGTGGGTGAATGGGTGTGGTTAGCGACGAAGAACATAAAACTCAAAATTCCATCTTTAAAACTGGGTCCAAGGTTTATTGGGCCTTTTAGGATTTCTGCCATCATTAACCCAGTGGCTTATCGGTTGGAACTTCCTGCGGGGTACAAGATACACAACGTGTTTCACAGGGCTTTATTGAAAAAGGTGGTAGGCTCGGTGGACACGACGCCGATGCCACCTCCAGTCATGGTGGATGGCGATTTAGAGTTTGAGGTCGCCAAGGTAGTGGACTCTCGAGTAGTACGCCGTACTCTTCAGTATTTGGTGCACTGGCGGGGGTATGGTCCGGAGGAGAGGTCTTGGGTTCCAGCCTCAGACATACATGCGAATCGGCTGGTCAGTTCCTTTCACCATCGTCATCCGGACAAGCCGGGTCCTATGAGTCTTGAGGGTCCGGGGGTCCCTCCTAGAAGATGGGGTAATGTCATGTCGGACGCTATTCACACCACAGCGTCCGGCAGGCAGAGGTAGTTCCACCTCCGTCCACTATAGCCTCAGTGGCGCCAGCTTGATCTTCAGGCTCTCGGGGGTTAACCTTGCTGGAGACCAGGTTGGATGTTTAGTCACGCCCACTGTCTTTAAATAGTCATGCTGGCCTATGGGCGTCGCCGATTATAGCTTGTGTTTCATACCAAGTGGTTCCGGTCTGGAGTGGAGGTGTTGAAGAGAAAGAGATTCGTATCTGGTGGCGTATAATCTGTTGTTATCCTTTCTCCTTCCCATAATTGTGTTTAGTTGTGCCCTGTTCACATTACTGTATATTCCTGTGTGCTTGCGGCGCAGTGCAGTTTAAGTTCTCCCTGTCTGTCATTATTTGTGTGGGGGCTTTGGTGGTGTGTCTCCTCACTGGGTGGAGGGTGGAGGGTTAAGTGCAGGGCTGAGCAGGAGATAAGGAAAGGTTGGAGGCTCAGGCATTTGCACCATCAGCAAAAACCCTGGGTTGAGGGTCAGACAGGGTTTTCCTTAGTTAACGGGACATCACAGGGGCCCCGGGTATTTCAGCCTTAGTTGAACTAAGCCCCGCGTGACAGTTGGTCAAATAAAAAAGAAGCCGAATTTCGCTGAAGTCGGGTTTCGCCGATCGAAACCCGACCATAGCGTGAGTTTGGCCATGCGGTCGCCGACTCGAGCACCAAAGTCGCGTTTCCCATAATGCTTCCAGCGCCTTTTCTCAGCCAATGATCAAGGACGCACACTGTGGGCAACGTGATGACATAGGCAGTGGCCCCCACCATCTTAGAGAAGGGCATTGCAGTGATTGGTTGGCTTTGTGTGGCGTCACAGTGGCTATAAAAGGCCGTGACCGCCGACCGCCATCTTACTTCTGCCGATCTTAGCATAGGGAGAGGTTGCTGCTGCTTGTTCTCAATAGGGAGAGTGTTTAGGCAGGGAAAAAAAAAACTGTGCTTCTGCTGAGAGCGATTTTCACTGTACAACACAACAGTTAGTGTGCAGTGACGGGAGGATAGTTTTGTGTGCAGCAGCGCTGGTATTTATTTGGCTGCCTTATAAGGGTTCCTGATAGCTGCATTGCTGTGTGCACACTGCTGTGCAGACTGCTTTTTTCAAAGCAAAAATAATTTTATTCCTTTTTTCTGCATAGTTAGCGAGCGTTCATTTTTGCACACACCGTATAGAGGTGTACGCTCTTCACACACTACCGTGTAACCGGCTGTTATCACGGACAAATACATGCTATCTGTGTGTGACTCAGTGACAAGATAGACAGATATTTTCATTTTTCCATACATACACCGTATAGAGCTGTCCGCTTATCAAACAGTATTATGTATCTGCTGTTTGTATTTCGGTCAAATCTATACAGATACAGCGTGTGTGTATGACTCTGTAAATACATATACGGAAATTTCAATTTTTCCATACACCGTATAGACCTGTCCGCTTGTCAAACAGTATCCTAGGTCTGCTGTTTGGTAACGGTCAAATCTATACAGAGACAGCGTCTGTGTGTGACTACGGAAAAAAATAGACGGAGATTTTAAATTTTCCATACATACACCGTATAGAGGTGTACGCTCCTCACACACTACCGTGTACCGGCTGGTATCACCGTCTAATACATGCTATCTGTGTGTGACTCCGTAACAAAATAGATGGAGATTTTCATTTTTCCATACATACAGCAAATAGAGCTGCCCGCTTCTGATACAGTACCGTATATCTGCTGGTCGGATTACGGTCAAATACATGCTGGGAGAGCATCTGTGACTAAGGGAATATATATGGAGATTTAAATTTTTACCTACACCTTATACAGCTGTACGCTCTTCATACGGTACCATATATCTCCTGGTAATTTTGTTACATTTTCACAAACATGAGGAAGTATGGTGGAAGAGGCCGTGAACGTGGGCGGGGGGGGGGGGGTAACTGGTACTGATGGTGGTGGTGGTGCATCTGCTGGTTATCCCAAAAGCACGATAGCAGCTAAGGCAGGAGCTGTTAAGCCTGCGTCATCGTCTGGCACAAGAAGGCCTGTAAGATTCCCTTTTCTGGGAGTAGGAAAACCGCTTTTAAAGCCAGAGCATCAGGAACAGGTTTTGGCGTACATTGCCGATACAGCCACCAGCTCTATTGCCTCCTCTTCTGAACTTTCAAAACCTGCAAGCACTGAGTCGTCAGTGCAGGGTTCTGGTCAGGAAAACCATCTTTCCTTGTGTCCTTCACCCCCACCAAAAGTGAAGGATGCAGCAGCCCACACTTCAGATTACTCTATTGAGCTCTTTTCACATACCATGCCTGGGTTATCCAGTCAAATCCTGAATTCCCCAGTCCTAGATGAATCTGACATGGAGTGCAATGAAGCACAGCCACTGCTAGATGATTCTGCTGGTACATTGACCCACAGCACTACATTGCCCTCGCAGTCTACTGAGCCAGATGAAACTCAGGTGCCCCTTCCCGCATACTATACCACCTTACACGGTGACACAGAGGAAGGTGGAGATGAAATTGAAGAGGATGACCCAGTTGTTGACTCGGATTTGCATCCATTGGGGGAAGAGGGTGCCGCTGGCAATAGTTCAGATAAGGAGAACGATCCGCAGCAGGCATTGACATCGCAGCAGTGGTTATCTGGCAGGACCGTAGCTGTCCAAAAACGTGGACCAAAAACCAAAAGAGTTGCAGGACAGCTTGGCCAGACGGTCAAATTAGCACAGCGTGCAAGCCCTGAAAATGTATACCATAGTAGGAAGAGAGCAGTGTGGCACATATTTGTCCAAAATCCTACTGATGAGACAAAAGTTACCTGTAAGAAGTGCGGAAGGACCTTTAGCCAAGGGAACAATCTCAGAAATTTGAATGCCAGTTGCATGCTTAGACATTTAACCACCATGCACTTGCAAGCGTGGACGGACTACAAAACCTCAGGTAGCATATGTGCACCTATTTCGACTGAAGGTAGCCAGCAACGCTCCATCGCTTCCCCCACTGTAAGACCACTGCCACTGGTAAGCATACCACCAGCAATAAATTTTGAGGTGTTGTCACAAGGCCAAAGCACTCAGGGAATCACAATGGTTTTGCAACGAAACACTAAATCTAGGCCATCACCACCAATACCATCACCATCACCAACCCCCTCTCAGTCCGTCCGACCCACCGCTAGTTCCCCCATATGCAGTTCTCAAGTCCAGCTCACCCTATCAGACACTCTGAGTAGGGCAAGAAAGTACTCATCCTCTCATCTGCGTACACTGGCTTTGAACGCCTACATTGCCAAACTGATCTCATTAGAGATGATGCCCTACCGTTTGGTTGAAAGCGAAGCTTTCCACAAGCTCATGGCCTACAATGTCCCATGCTATGACCTATCCAGTCGGCACTTCTTTTCTTGAAAAGCCATCCCTGCCCTCCTCCTGCATGTGAAAGACCGCATTGTCCATGCACTCAAACAATCAGTGAGTGGAAAGGTGCACCTCACAACAGATGCATGGTCCAGTAGGCATGGCCAGGGCCGTTACGTGTCCATCACTGCGCACTGGGTTAATGTGGTGGATGCAGGCTCCACAGGGGACAGCGGCGGTGGAACAGTGCTGCCTATCCCACGGTATAGGAAAGAGTTGGCTGTAGGCTTCATCCAGAAGCGAAAGCTTGTCGACAGAGCGCAGTCGCACGGGCACTCCATCCGCAGCTGCCAGTGTTGCACACGAGGTGGCCCACTATCGAACAGTTAGTGGTAAGCGGCAGCAGGCTGTTTTAACAATGATGTGTTTGGGCGACAACAGACATGGGTCGCCCTCCCAGGGCTGTGGGGTACTCGGTACCGGGCAGGTATCAGCAGGATGTGTCACAGCAGCGGTGACCCGGACCGTGGCCCTGGGCGCCCAAGTAATAGGAAGATGTGAATGGTGGAATGTAGTTAGATGAATAGTTCGTGACGCCACCTGTGGTGCTCGGCAAGGGAGGTGTTAAGCCGATGCTGCATGCAGATCCGCTGGGACTGATGGTATGGTGCAGCAAAAATGTAAAAGCTCCCCACAGGTGAAGCTGTATTCCCAGGGTAGTGTAGATGTGGTTGGCACGGGGATGTAGCGGTGCCGGAAAGGTAGGAAGCAGACAAGACACAGCGGTGTGCAATTTCTGTACCTTTACTTGATAACTGCAGTCCAGGGTCCTGATTACAGATGGTAACGGAGCAGGCTAGCCTGGAAGCTATTCAGGGATTCTCTCTCAGCAGATGGGTTGTACAGTCTCCTTACTAGCGCTTATTCGAATGAAGTACTCCCAGTACTGAGTTACACTGGAGTTCCTCCTGACAGATGTTCTCAAGAACTTTACTTTCACAGCAGACAGCTGTAGCCTATCTCGGGGACTCCTCTCTACTGAGTCCCAGCTCTCTTTCCAAGCTGCTGTTGTGCCTTCAAGTCTTAGATGGGAGTAGGGCATTTACATCCTCCTACTCCTCTGGTGTCTGTTGCAGGACCGTTAGTATCCATACAACCGTGGAGACCAGGCTCCAGTTCATGCGCTCTCACTAGAGACGAGCTCTTCCTCTCAGCTCGATCTCAGCGCTCCTTCCACACGTCTGCACACTTCACCCTCCGCAGACTAACTGACCACCCCTTCCTCTTAGCCCTCAGAGAGCACTCCTCCCCTTAATCCCGGTTCATAGTTCCCCCTGCTGGCCTGGAGTGGAACTGTGTTGCATGCATAGATTGACTGCGAGAGAGACCCGTCATTGCCTCCAAGCCTGGCATTACCCTCCCTTGGAGGAAGGCAAAGCCACTGTGGCAGCCATACTCCTGGGGAGCCACATTCCCCCCTAGTGCAAGTCAGCACTCCTGGGCTGAACAAAACATGAAAAACATATAAACAGTTAAACAATAATAATTGTACAAGATTTAAAAATGAAAAAGTTACAAAAACCAAGTGCTTCAAAAATGGTCCTATGATGATAAGTCCAAGCATCAATGTCCATGGTCCATTCCTGGGCAAATGGTGAATTTTACAAGTTGGTGACCACACAAGTCCTGTGGTACAATGTCCATAAAACAAAACTAGCAAATTCCAAAAGAAACTCTTACAGGTTACCTGTAGGCACAAAACTTGAAAACAGTTACATATTTACAGACAGGTTAACAGTTACAATACTCCACTTTATTTTATATTGGACAGTTATATGCGGAATCTAACTGGTAGTATGCCTTGGGTGCTACGAGTAGATCTGCGTAACACTGGTGTTGTAGTGGCCCTTACTGATTGTCTGGTTCTAACTACCGGTGTAGTGTGCAATGCTCTGGATACACTACTGTTGGTTCTATGCAGCACAGGGATACTAGATTGTCTAGGAACTTTTGGACTCATCAGGGGCACAACATGTTCACCACTGGCAGGTCGAGGGTTCTCTGGCTCCACTGCTGGTGTGGCATCTGCTGCCTGATTTTCCTGATCCTCAGGATTTACTCGAGTCACGTCTTCCTGTGCTACCAATTGAGGAAATGTCAACACTGGCACCACTATAGCATAGTTTACTTTAGTCCAATTCGCAGGGAATTCTCCAAGTATTGTGCTGACCTTCTCTTCTTCCACTATGGGTTGGACGTTATCTGGTTCTTCCATTCTTTCCTTCAACAGGTCAGGACATAGTTTCAGGTGATCTCTTGATATTGCTGCTGAGGTTTCTCCTCCATCTTTGCTAAAAGTCATACCTTGGTATTATCAAAGTTTGAGGGCAGAATGGTATAAGGTTCAGCTTCCCATTGATCATCCAATTTGTGCAATCTTCTTTTCCTTTTTAAGACCTGTTCTCCTGGCGACAAAGGAACAGTGGGTGCATTTTGATTGTAAAGCTTCTCCTGCTTTTGTCTTGCCTGGGCTAGACTCTTCTCCACGCATTCTTGAACTCTTCTTTACTGTTGTTGTCTTTCTGTATCCCAGTCAGCATCTGGTGACGCTACTTCAGGCGTGAGGACTCCCATGTCCAAATCAATAGGCAGTTTACCAGGTCTTGCTCTCATTAAGTAGGCTGGGGTACAGTTGGTGGAGTTCACTGGAATATGGTTGTAAAGGTCTACCAGATTTGGCAACTTCTCTGGCCTCAGATTTCTCTCCTCCGAGGGCAAAGTCTTCAGAAGGTTAATCACTACCTGCTTCATCTTCTCGCACATGCCAGTGGTCTGTGGGTGGTACGGTGTTGTCAGGATCTTCTTACAACCATACAGGTTACAGAATTCTTGGAAAACTTCTGCCTCGAAAGCTGGACCTTGATCTGTAAGCACTCTTTCAGGATACCCATGTGGTCTACAGAAGTGCTGTTGGAATGCTCTGGCTGCTGTCCTGGCTGTTTGATCTTTGACAGGCACAACTACCAGGAATCTTGAGTAGTGGTCCACGATGGTAAGAGCATAAATGTAGCCTGACCGGCTTGGATCCAGCTTCACATGGTCCAGGGCTACCAACTCAAGGGGCTGTTTGGTGATGATTGGCTGTAGAGGAGCTCTCTGGCTGTTTCGATCCTTTCTGCGCAGGTTACATTGTCCACACTCCCGGCACCACCTCTCAATGGCTTTCCTCATACCAGCCCAGTAGAACCTCTCCCGGAGCAATGCTTCCAACTTCTTCCATCCGAAGTGTCCAGCTCCGTTGTGGTATGCTTCCAGGATCATCGATGCCTCTCTCTTTGGGACTATCACCTGCTAGACCAGCTCATGAGTGCGGGCATTGGTACTCCTCCGACACAGCTTTCCTTCATAGATGGACAGCCGGCCTCTCTCCTTCCACAACTGCTGGGTTTCCTCAGGAACATCCGACTCTGGGCGTGAGTCAGCTTGTGCCAGCAGCTCCTTCACCAGGCAGACTGCAGGGTCACTATCTTGCGTTTCTGCCCAGTCATGATGGGCAATGGATTCATGGTGACCTCCTTCAAGCCAGACCGTCTGTTCCTCACTCCTTGAGCACGTTGGGCTGCAAGTGGCCGGTGGAAGGGAGGTAACTGTATTTCTTCAAGAGCCTCAAGGTCTTCTCCTGCATCTGGCAGATTAGGCATCCTGGACAACGCATCAGCATTGGCATTCTTGTGCCCTGCCCAGTACTTGATGGTAAACTCATAGTTAGATAGCTGAGCCATCCATCGCTGTTCCAGTGCACCTAGTTTTGCAGTTTCCAAGTGAGTCAACGGGTTGTTGTCCTTGAAGATGGTAAACTTGGCGGAGGCTAGGTAATGTTTGAACCTTTTGGTGACAGCCCAGACTATGGCAAGCAACTCCAGCTTGAAAGAACTATAGTTGTCAGGGTTCATTTCGGTGGGACGCAACTTCCTGCTGGCGTAGGAGATCACTCTTTCTTTTCCATTCTGTACCTGCGACATTGTTGGCATCAGTGTACAGCACAAATGTTTTGTCATAATCTGGGTAGTCCAGAAATTCATCACCTGTGAGAGCCATCTTCAATCTGGTGAAGGACCTCTCCAACTCCTCAGTCCATTCAAATGTGGAATTCTTCTGTTTGGTTTTCTTGGACTGCCCCACCAGGATATTTTGCATAGGGGTGACTATTTCAGTAAAGCCTTTGATGAATCTTCGGTAGTAGCCTACCAGTTTAAGGAATTTGCGCACTTCATGGAGGTTGCTGGGCTTCGGCCAGTCCCGGATGACTGTGACCTTTTCAGGATCTGGTGCCACACCTTCTGCACTGACCACATGACCGAGGTACTGTACCTTGGGCTTCAGGAGGTGGCATTTGGAAAGCTTCACCTTCAGGCCAAAATTGGACAAAGCTTCAAACACATCAGCCAAGTGTTCCAGATGATCTTCATAGGTTTTAGAGAAAACAATGACGTCATCCAGGTACAACAGGACCGTTTCAAAGTTCATATGTCCCAGGCAGCACTCTATCAGCCGTTGAAATGTTCCTGGAGTGGTCCAGAGCCCAAATGGCATATAGTTGAACTTACAGAGACCCATTGGAGTTGTAAATAGTGTTGAGCATTCCGATACCGCAAGTATCGGGTATCGGCCGATACTTGCTGTATCGGAATTCCGATACCGACATCCAATATTTTTTCAATATCGGGCATCGGAATCGGAAGTTCAAAGTTGATTGCCAGCCGAAATGACGTCATCATGATGCGCGGTGTGTGCGCATCATGATGCGCCGTCATTTCGGGCCTTCCGGGGGTCTCTGCCGGCCTGCCGGGGGGCTGTGCCGGCCTGCCGGGGGGCTGTGTGGACTGCCCGGGGTCTGTACCGGCCTGCCGGGGGGCTGTGCCGGCCTGCCGGTGGTCTGTGCACCCTGTGGGGGTCTGTACCGGCCTGCTGGGGGGCTGTGCCGGCCTGCCGGGGGGCTGTGCTGATGTCCGGGGGTCTGTGCAGTCATTGTCCGATGGGACTACAAGCCCATCTGGCGATGCCTGCTACCATGACAGTGATTGACACATTAGCCAATGATGGGACAGTAGTAGTCCCATCATCCGGCTAATGTGTTAAATGTTTAAAAAAAAAATATATATATACTACATACATACTACATGCATGCTTCATACATACTACATGCTACATATATACTACATGCATGCTACATACATACTACATGCTACATACATACTACATATATACTACATGCATGCTACATACATACTACATGCTACATACATACTACATACATACTACATGCATGCTACATACATACTTCATGCTACATACATACTACATATATACTACATGCATGCTACATACATACTACATGCTACATACATACTACATACATACTACATACATACTACATGCATGCTACATACATACTACATGCTATATGCATGCTTCATACATACTACATGCTACATACATACTACATACATACAACTTGCATGCTACATACATACTACATGCTACATACATACCACATATATACTACATGCATGCTACATACATACTACATGCTACATACATACTACATGCATGCTACATACATACTACATGCATGCTACATACATACTACATGCTACATATATACTACATGCATGCTACATGCATACTACATGCTACATACATACTACATATATACTACATGCATGCTACATACATACTACATGCTACATACATACATACTACATGCATGCTACATACATACTACATGCTACATATATACTACATACATACTACATATATACTACATGCATGCTACATACATACTACATGCTACATACATACTACATACATACTACATGCATGCTACATACATACTACATACATGCTACATACATACTACATGCATGCTACATACAATACATTCATACAATACATACATAGACATACAGTACATATAACATAGAGTAACATACTTACCAATACTTGTCACATTGTTCCCCGAAGCCATTGTCGTCTACGGAATAAATATTAACATAACAAACCACAAAAATACTCACCCATGATCCGAAGCAGTCCACGAGTGTGTCCCACGACGATCTTGGGTAGAGAACTGCAGCATCAGCTGATGCTGCCGCTCTCTACGGGCTGCAGGAATCCAATGACGGAAGGTAGGTATCCTTCCGCACTGTATTCCTCCGCCACTTAAAAAAAAAAAGTCCCTAGTCTCACTTTATGGTAAAAGCTGTGTGGGATTCCCACACAGCTTTTACCATAAAGTGAGACTAGGGACTTTTTTTTTTTAAGTGGCGGAGGAATACAGTGCGGAAGGATACCTACCTTCCGTCATTGGATTCCTGCAGCCCGTAGTTAGAGGCAGCATCAGCTGATGCTGCAGTTCTTTACCCAAGATCGTCGTGGGACACACTCGTGGACTGCTTCGGATCATGGGTGAGTATTTTTGTGGTTTGTTATGTTAATATTTATTCCGTAGACGACAATGGCTTCGGGAAACAATGTGACAAGTATTGGTAAGTATGTTACTCTATGTTATATGTACTGTATGTCTATGTATGTATTGTATGTATGTAGTATGTATGTAGCACGCATGTAGTATGTATGTAGTATGTATGTAGCATGCATGTAGTATATGTAGTATGTATGTAGCATGTAGTATGTATGTAGCATGCATGTAGTATATATGTAGTATGTATGTAGTATGTATGTAGTATATATGTAGTATGTATGTAGTATATATGTAGCATGTAGTATGTATGTAGCATGCATGTAGTATGTATGTAGTATGTATGTAGCATGCATGTAGTATATATATAGTATGTTTGTAGCATGTAGTATGTATGTAGCATGCATGCAGTATGTATGTAGCATGCATGTAGTATATATGTAGTATGTATGTAGCATGCATGTAGTATGTATGTATGTAGTATTTTTTTTTTTTTTTATTTTTTTTTTTTTTACATTTAACACATTAGCCGGATGATGGGACTACTACTGTCCCATCATTGGCTAATGTGTCAATCACTGTCATGGTAGCAGGCATCGCCCGATGGGACTTGTAGTCCCATCGGACGATGCCTGCACAGACCCCCGGACATCAGCACAGCCCCCCGGCAGGCCGGTACAGACCCCCACAGGGTGCACAGACCACCGGCAGGCCGGCACAGCACCCCGGCAGGCCGGTACAGACCCCGGGCAGTTCTCACAGCCCACCGGCAGGCCGGCACAGCCCCCCCGGCAGGCCGGCAGAGACCCCCGGAAGGCCCGTACAGACCCCCGAGAGGCTGTACAAGGGCAGGAAAGGGTTTTTCCAATTCCGATACCGGAAGTCTCATAGACTTGAATGGGACTTCCGGTATTGGCATCGGCGATACCGATACTTTTTTTAAAGATCGGCCGATCCATTCCGATCCGATATTTTGAAGTATCGGACGGTATCGCTCAACTCTAGTTGTAAATGCTGTTTTCTCCTTATCTGCCTCTAACACAGGGACCTGCCAATACCCACTGGTGAGATCCAAGGTGGAAAAGTAGTTAGCAGTTTTAAGTGCAGCTAATGATTCCTCAATTCTAGGTAATGGGTAGGCATCTTTATGTGTAATGCTGTTAATTTTCCCGTAATCAACACACATTCTCATGGTACCATCCTTTTTCTTTACAAAAACTATTGGAGCTGCCCAGGGGCTACAACTGTCTCTGATAACCCCAGCTTCCTTCATCTCTCTCAACATACTCTTAGCACATTGGTATTGTGTTGGGGGTATAGGTCTGTACCTCTCCTTTATGGGTGGATGGTCTCCAGTGGGGATATGATGTTGAACCCCTTTTGCCTGCCCAAAATCTAGTGGGTGTTTGCTGAATACCCGCTCATACTCTTGTGTCACTCTGTAAACCCCATTTTTCTGGTATGAGGGCGTAGAGTCAGTTCCCACCTGCAGTTGCTGACACCACTCCTCTGGCTGCTTCACAGAGCCATTGTCCTCCACCTGGTCGGATGAGACCAAGGGCTCTGCTCCCTGCAATGAGTTGTTATTAACAGTGAGCAGCTTAGCAACTGTTTCGTACCGAGGTATTGTGGCCTCCTCCTCCCCACAATTCAAAAGGCGTACAGGTACTCTCCCTTTACGTACATCCACCACCCCTCTGGCTGTCAGGACAGTGGGCCTGCTATCAGAATATACTGGTTCTACCAATGCCTGGTAATCCTTCCCTCTGAGACCTATAGCTGCCCGACACCAAACCAGCATTTCACATCTGGGGGATGTTGCAATGGGGAAAGCATCACTCACTCTGATGCTGCCAATCTCTCCGCCAGAGTGTTCTACCTGTTGTCTTTGCATCAGGGCTCTGATCTCCTTCTGCAGGACTCGTTCACTGGAACCAGCAGTCTCAGCCACCTGTTGCAACAAGACAATAACCTCGGAAAGACAATTTTCAATTACATTTGTACCAAGAGTCATCATGGGATTACATTCACGTCGATCAATATCAACAACTATCAGACCTTGAGATTTTAGCTCTACTCGACCCACTTTAACAGTAATCTCTTTACATCCAATCTGCGGCAAAGACTGACCATTACTGGCAACTACTATCAGTTCATCAGTTGGGCCACGGGTAAGTTCAGAATCAGCCCAATACCTCTTGTAAAGAATGTACGGCATAGTGGTCACCTGGGAGCCAGGGTCCAGCAGAGCGTTCATGGGTTTGCCGTCAATCACCACAGGAAGGATCGGTCTCCCTCCCACATACTTAGCTCTCCAGTTCTTTGGGCCAGGGGATCCTATACCTGGGGGTTGGCCCTCTGCCCCAGGTGTTGCTCGTTTAAAGGACAAAATCTTGCAAGATGACCTGCCTTGTAGCAGCGACGACAGATGGGACGTCCGTCCTGGTCATAGCGATCGTTGTTCCTTCCTCGAAGTGGCAGGGCTCTCCTCCTCCGGAGCCACGGGACATCCTCTGGACTGGAAGCAAGCTGGATCTTTTCTTTGGAGGACACCTGCAGGGACTGCACGGTTTTAGCAAGTGCAGCCATCCCTTTGGTCAACTCCTGGACCTGAAGACGCAGCTCTTCTGTAGGATCTTTATCCAGAGTCTGTGTATCAGCCTCCACTGGGATGGAAGGGAAAGATGTTGCTTCCTGATGGTAGGTGATCTCTGGGCTCCTAGGGGGCGCTGGATGGCTGTCAGTTGATTCCTGCAGTACCCGAATAGCCCTGTCCTTAAAATCAGCAAAGTCCAGATCAGGGTTTTGCAGGGTTATGATACGCAACTGTCCTCTGTGTGTGCTGGATAGAAGTCCTTCAATGAACTGCTCCTTTAACAGTTTATCCTCCTCCTTCACACTGTCAGGATCAACTTGCTTAACTGCTCGCAGCGCCTCCTGCAGGTTGAGAGCATAGTCCCTTATACTGTCTTGCGCCTTCTGTTTACAGCCAAAGAACCTCATCTTGATTTCAGCTGCAGTGCAGGTGTCAAAGGTGCTTCTCAGCTTGGCCAGGATCTTTGCAATAGTCTCTTTATCAGTATCCTGCCAGGCCTTCACTTCTCTCTGCGCTATACCCGTTAGCTGTCCAATCAGGATACTCACTTTATGGCTTTCAGACAGAGTGTATACTTTAAACAAACTGCACAGTCTCTCTTTAAATTCACTCAGGGTATGTGACTCACCTGAGTACTGCGGTAGCCAAGCCGCTCCCTGTTATGAAAGAGTCACCGTAGGAGGCAAACACAAAAATAGTAGCTAAGTCCAGAAAACCAGAGAGGTTGGCAGCTATCGGATTGCAGACCCCTGAACCTATCCACAACAACTAGCAGTAGCCGTGGGGGGTTCCTACGGTGCCCTAGACCCCTCGATCACAGCCGGAGAACTATATAGCCTATAGACAGAAAGGGGGAAAAACTAAACTGCCCCAGAGCAGACCCCAAAGCAATAGTCAGCCCCCAACATATAATGACGGTGAAGCAAGATGAGAACACTAACACAGATAGAAAGATAGGTTGAGCAAATGATGGGGCCCAAGCTAACTACATAGGACAGGATAGGAAAGCTGCTGTCTGCCATCCGCAAAAACCCTATCAAAATTAGACAACCGACTGATAGGAAAAACATGCCCTGAAGACGCTAGCCTTCAAAAATGCTATATCAGTACTCAGGTATTTTCTGAAGACAGAGCAAAAAGGAATTCAGCTACCCAGCAGGGAATGGCAGAAATCCAGAAAAACAAAGTAAAACAAGGTCAAAACACAAATGCAAACGAAGAGCAGAAAACTTAGCTTTAGAAGAGGAGGACTTCAGACTGGTCTCTAAGAATCCCTCAGAGAAATCACCCGCAGGGCAGATGGGCGTCGGCAGCCTTATATCCAGTCCGTAACTCCACTCAGCCAGTCATCCTCATTAGGCTCAGGTGCTTGATAATCAGGCTCACTACCTTCCTTTACCAGAAGAGGGAGTTCACCAGACCTCAGTAGCAAAGGGGAAAATGAACTCACAACAGTACCTCCCCCTTGAGGAGGGGTCACCGAACCCTCAACCACACCACCAGGGCGATCAGGGTGAGCCCGATGAAAGGCAAGCACCAATCTTTTGGCATGAATATCAGAGGCAGAGACCCAGGAATTTTCCTCCTGACCATAACCCTTCCACTTAACCAAATACTGGAGTCTCCGTCTAGCCAGACGGGAATCCAGTATTTTCTCTACCTCATATTCCATGTTACCTTCAACCAATACAGGGTCAGGAGGTGCCACCCCAGGAACAACTGGTTCAACAAACCTCTTCAACATGGACTTATGGAACACATTATGGATTTTAAATGTGACAGGAAGAGCCAAACGAAAAGAGACCGGATTTATAATCTCCAAAATCTTGTAAGGTCCAATGAATCTAGGCTTAAACTTAGGAGAAGCCACCTTCATAGCAATATTTTTTGATGATAACCACACCATATCACCAACCTTAAAATGGGTGACCAATGGTCCTATGTCGGTTGGAAAACCGCTGGGCCTTTTCCTGGGAGAGAGATAACTTATCCACCACTTGGTCCCAGATCTGGTGCGTTTTCTCCACCACAGTGTCAACACCTGGGCAGGCAGAAGGCTCCACTTGCCCTGAAGAAAATCGAGGATGAAACCCAAAGTTAAAAAAAAAGGTGACATCAAAGTGGCAGAACTAGCTCTATTATTTAAAGCAAATTCGGCCAAGGGCAAAAATGAAACCCAATCATCCTGATCGGCGGAAATAAAACATCTTAAATACGACTCCAAGGTCTGGTTTGTTCTCTCTGTCTGCCCATTGGTCTGAGGGTGAAAAGCAGAGGAGAAGGACAACTGAATTCCCAGCTTGGAACAGAAAGTCCTCCAAAATCTAGACACAAACTGAACTCCTCTGTCAGATACAATGTTCTCAGGAATCCCGTGCAAGCGAACCACCTGTTGCAAAAACAGGGGCACCAACTCAGAGGAAGACGGTAACTTAGGGAGTGGTACAAGATGAACCATCTTAGAGAACCTATCACAAATCACCCAAATAACAGTCATTCTTTGAGAGACAGGCATATCAGAGATGAAATCCATTGAAATATGGGTCCATGGCCTCCTGGGGACCGGCAAAGGCATCAACAACCCACTAGAGCGAGAACAAGATTTAGACCGGGAGCAAGTCCCACAGGACTGCACAAAATTCCTGACATCATGAGACAAGGCGGGCCACCAAAAAGACCGACTCACAAGATCTCTAGTACCAAAAATACCTGGATGACCAGCCAATGCAGAGCAATGAACTTCAGACATCACTCTCTTCTTCCACTGGTCAGGAACATACAACTTTCCACTGGGACAACGCTCAGGTTTGTCCTCCTGGAACTCTTCTAGAGCACGTCTCAAATCGGGCGAGATGGCAGAAAGAACTACCCCTTCGCCTAAGATGGTAGAAGGCTTGGTTACCACAGGAGAATCAGCAAAGAAGCTCCTAGAGAGGGCGTCTGACTTGACATTCTTAGTTCCAGGAAGAAAAGAGACCACAAAATCAAAACGTGTAAAAAAAACAAGGCCCACCTAGCCTGTCTAGGGTTCAAGCGCTTAGCCGACTCTAGGTAAATCAAATTCTTGTGGTCAGTGAGGACCACGACTTGATGTTTAGCTCCCTCCAACCAATGTCTCCACTCCTCAAATTCCCATTTCATGGCCAACAGTTCCCGATTCCCCACATCATAGTTACGTTCAGATGGAGAGAACTTTCGGGAAAAGAAAGCACAGGGATTAATTTTAGATGTTACAGGATCCTTTTGGGACAAAACAGCTCCTGCACCAATCTCAGAAGCATCCACCTCTACCTGCAACAGGAGTGAGACATCAGGTTGCCGCAAAACCGGAGCGGAGGTGAATCTTCGCTTCAGCTCCTGAAAGGAAGAAACAGCCTCCGGAGACCAATTCAACACATCAGCACCCTTCTTAGTCAAATCAGTCAATGGCTTGGCAATACTAGAAAATTTTGCTATAAATTTCCGATAAAAATTAGAAAAACCCAAAAACTTCTGGAGGGCCTTCAAAGTGGGCTGAACCCAATCGTAAATGGCCTGTACCTTGGCCGGGTCCATTTCAATAGTTGACGGAGACAAAATAAATCCCAAAAAAGAAATCCTCTGTGCTCCAAAAAGGCATTTCGATCCTTTCACATACAGGGAATTCTCCCTCAAGATCCGGAACACAGTCCGAATATGTTCCACATGAGAATCCCAATCCTTGGAGAAGATCAAAATATCATCCAGATAGATAATCAAAAATTTATCGACAAAGTCTCGGAAAATATCGTTCATGAAGCACTGGAAGACAGAAGGGGCATTAGTGAGCCCAAAAGGCATCACCAGGTACTCAAAATGTCCCTCCGGAGTATTAAACGCCGTCTTCCATTCATCCCCATGCTTAATGCGGATAAGATTATACGCCCCCTTGAGGTCAAGCTTGGTAAACCAGCAAGCACCTTTAACTCTAGAGAATAGATCCGAAATCAGGGGTAACGGATACTGATATTTAACAGTAATTTTGTTGAGGGCACGATAATCAATACAAGGTCTCAATGATCCATCCTTTTTGGCCACAAAAAAAAAACCGGCACCTAAGGGTGACGAGGATGGTCTAATATGACCCTTCTCCAACGCCTCCTTAATATAGGATCGCATAGCCTCGTGCTCGGGTACAGATAAATTGAAGAGCCGACCCTTGGGAAATTTACACCCCGGGCTCAGTTCAATTGCACAGTCATAACTCCTATGAGGAGGCAAAGACGCAGACTCATTCTCACTAAATACATCATAAAAGTCCGCCAAATAGTCAGGAACATCATGCGACTGAGGAGAGGTGGAAAACACCGGAGCCTCACTAAAGGCACACCGACAACCCCAACTCACCACAGACACAGATTTCCAATCCAAAACTGGATTATGAATTTGTAACCAGGGAAACCCCAGAACAATGGTATCATGCAGATTATGCAACACCAAAAATCTGCAATTTTCCTGATGGTCTGGGGCGACCCGCATTACCACCTGGGTCCAAAACTGAGGTTTATTTTTTGCCAAAGGGGTAGCATCAATCCCCCTCAAAGGGATAGGCGTCTGCAGAGGTGTCATCGGAAATCCACAACATTTAGCAAAATCCAAGTCCATTAGGTTTAGGGCTGCTCCCGAATCCACAAAAGCCTTGGCGGAAAATGTGGACAGGGAGCAGATCAGAGTAATTGCCAGAAGAAACTTAGGTTGAACACCACCAACAGAAAACGTGTGTGCAAAGCGTTTCTCTCGTTTAGGACAGACAGAAATAATATGCGAGGCATCTCCACAGAAAAAACACAACTTATTACGCCTTCTGAACTCCTGACGCTGCTCCCTGGACAGAACTCTATCACACTGCATAGGTTCAGACATTTGTTCAACAGGTGGCAGTGTTTCCTGTATAATTTTACGTTCACGTAAACGCCGATCAACCTGAATGGCTAATGACATAGAATCGTCCAGACCAGAGGAAACAGGAAATCCCACCATAGTATCTTTTACGGCTTCTGACAAACCCTTCCGAAAGAGAGCAGCCAAGGCACTATCATTCCAGGTAGTAATGACCGCCCACTTTCGGAATTTTTGACAGTACAATTCTGCAGAATCTCGACCCTGGTTCAATGCCAGCAGGGTCTTTTCAGCCTGATCAATAGCATTAGGTTCGTCTTACAACAACCCCAAGGCTTGAAAAAACGCATCCACATCAGTCAGAACAGGATCATCTGGTTTCGAAGAAAATGCCCAATCCTGGGGATCACCACGCAGCAAAGAGATGACAATTTTAACCTGCTGCGCGGAGCTCCCTGACGAGTTAGGCTTCAAGGCAAAAAATAATTTACAATTATTTTTGAAATTGAAAAATTTAGACCGATCCCCAAAAAATACATCAGGTGTAGTGATCTTTGGTTCAGCAGCATGTGAATGAGCAAGGTAGGCGGAAATTCCCCGCACTTCCGCAGCGAGCTGCTCCACACGATCAGACAATTGCTTTATCTCCATTGATAGAAAAAAAAAATTCCCCCTATGGCCTCAGAGATATAGAGGAAAAAATATACACACTTTTTTTTTTTTTTTTTACAATTGTTTCCTGCTATTGAATACCCTAGGATCTGCGGTATGGCGGGTGATTCTGTTATGAAAGAGTCACCGTAGGAGGCAAACACAAAAATAGTAGCTAAGTCCAGAAAACCAGAGAGGTTGGCAGCTATCGGATTGCAGACCCCTGAACCTATCCACAACAACTAGCAGTAGCCGTGGGGGGTTCCTACGGTGCTCTAGACCCCTCGATCACAGCTGGAGAACTATATAGCCTAAAGACAGAAAGGGGAAAAACTAAACTGCCCCAGAGCAGACCCCAAAGCAAAAGGCAGCCCCCAACATATAATGACGGTGAAGCAAGATGAGAACACTAACACAGATAGAAAGATAGGTTGAGCAAATGATGGGGCCCAAGCTAACTACATAGGACAGGATAGGAAAGCTGCTGTCTGCCATCCGCAAAAACCCTATCAAAATGAGCCAACCGACTGATAGGAAAAGCAGGCCCTGAAGACGCTAGGCTTCAAAAATACTATATCAGTACTCAGGTATTTTCTGAAGACAGAGCAAAAAGGAATTCAGCTACCCAGCAGGGAATGGCAGAAATCCAGAAAAACTAAGTAAAACAAGGTCAAAACACAAATGCAAAAGAAGAGCAGAAAACTTAGCTTTAGAGGAGCAGGACTTCAGAATGGTCTCTAAGAATCCCTCAGAGAAATCACCAGCAGGGCAGAAGGGCGTCGGCAGCCTTATATCCAGTCCGTAACTCCACTCAGCCAGTCATCCTCATTAGGCTCAGGTGCTTGATAATCAGGCTCACTACCTTCCTTTACCAGAAGAGGGAGTTCACCAGACCTCAGTAGCAAAGGGGAAAATGAACTCACAACAGCTCCCGGTATATAGGGCATAGACAGCGGCATTATGGAGACCGCTGCGGCTCTCAAGAACCTTACTTGCACGGCAGACAGCTGTAGCCTATCTCGGGGACTCCTCTCTCCTGAGTCTCGGCTCACTATCCAAGCCGCTGTTGTGCCCTCAAGTCTTAGATGGGAGTAGGGCATTTACAGCCTCCTACTCCTCTGGTGTCTGTTGCAGAACAGTTAGTATCCATACAACCGTGGAGACCAGGCTCCAGTTCATGCACTCTCACTGGAGACGAGCTCTTCCTCTCAGCTCGATCTCAGCGCTCCTTCCACATGTCTGCACACTTTCACCCTCCTCAGACTAACTGACCACCCTTTCCTCTTAGCCCTCAGAGAGCACTCTTCCACTTAATCCCAGTTCAGAGTTCCCCCTGCTGGCCTGGAGTGGAACTGTTGCATGCATAGATTGACTGCGAGAGAGACCCGTCATTGCCTCCAAGCCTGGCATTACCCTCCCCTGGAGGAAGGCAAAGCCACTGTGACAGCTATACTCCTGGGGGCGCAACAGACACACCGCGGAGGTACTGTCTTGATTGCAGAATATATCTAAAATGACAGTTTGCTATGAAGCCCTTTGGCTGCACTTTACAGGAGTATTAATATGTCAACTTTTGGGCTTTTCAGCAGGTTGTATGCTGCCATGCTACCTCATTATTATCTCAAATGGTACACCTTTGGGACTGCGTGTTATAAGTGCCGCTGCCCAAGATTGTTAGTAGCAAAGATGTTAGCTCTGAATGTTGCTGTCACTGGCACATGCTTTATAGTGCATTAATAGTGAAGAAAAAATGTGTAATTCTAAAGCAGCAAGGAATAGAAACCAGTTACACTATATTACTGATCAATTGCAATGAGTTTGTCCCTGTTGGCACTGCTCTTATATTTCCCACACCTTCATCAATTACATCTCTTCATTATTCACAGACAGCTACACTCATCTTCTTCAGTGTTGTGGTTGTCCAACACACACTATTTGAAGTAGTTATCCAATGTTTTAGATATTTCTAACTCCTATCTCCTTTGCAGAGCTGTGAGCTTTGACATCCTCTCTCTTTCCCGAATTACCAAAAAATTGCTGCTGCATTTCCAGCCTCGGCCATTATACAAGCTATGAAAACCCTCCTGACGGGCTAAACTATACCATCTGATATGATTGCTGCCAATCATCATGGTGAAGCCTGCGCGCCTGCACCTAAGATATTGTGACCCTTTAACGACTGATGCAATTATCTGCTTTGTGTAAAATGGTAACTGGAATATTTTAAGTGATTTATGCAAATTGAATCTCAAATTGTTTATGTTCACTGGGCCAGGTGAAGTTCATAAAATTTGACATGAATGTGATTTGCCGCAATTTGATTAGCTTATATCTTATCTAAACCCTCAAAGACCATTGTTAAAATGGTTGATCTTGAAATCAGATGTTTCCACAAAATAATATAATATATAACTTACAGTATCAGTGACTTTTATCATAATTCATATAATTTAGGGCGTTATCTTGGACTTTTTCCCTTTGTTGTCATGTTCATTGACAGCAGCTCTCCACAGTTAGGCACTAGGGATCCAGCTGTCAATCATCATGACATCGTCAGTGACAAAGAAGAGCGAACGACAAGTAACTGCCCTGTTGACGTGAAATCACAGGAGGCAGAAGAATTACCTCCAGGTGACGGCAGCACAGACAGGTGCTAGCAACTAACTCCCTGTAAGTGCTTAGCCCCATAGAGAAAAAACCTCCTGGATAACCTATTTCAATGATCGCTTGTGTCAGCCCAATGTCCATATTGTTCCACAAGAGTTAGAAAGGAGGGGGCAGAATTTCTAGTCTAGTCTTTAACTGGAAGAAAAATTTTTCTTTATCAAACATTAAAAAAGAAGTTTAAGACATGTAATATAAAGGAAGCATTTTTATTGTTGCTACTTATAGATGTATATGGTGGCATACAATGGTATTTATGATGACTGCAGAAAATACCAGGATGATCACCAGCAGCATGATGAAGGGTCACCACAATTGGTGGTGAAGCCAAATCCTGTAATGTTTGTCATAACTCGTGTGAGTAGTCTTCGGGTTAACTTTCCATCTTTTCTCTTCAGTTCACAGCTCTTCTGCACACTTAGGTACATGGTATTGAGGGTGAATAAAGTTTTTCAAATTCAACCCATTAGTGATCCAGAGGAAGGCGAAAGAAAAACCCCTATAAGTTATGTGTGAGGTAATTGTCCTCATGTAGGGGAAAAAAATTCCTTCCTGACTCCAAATTTGGCAATCGGAATTAATCCCTGGATTTATCCATGTCCTGTCTATGAGGATATCTTAAGTGTGCCAACGGTCGTATCTGGAGGACAACCTGAAAATTGTCTTTTTTCTTACAGAAAGTTATTAACCCATCGGGATAAGTCACATCCAGGTTTAGCCTTGAGAACGCCCACTAGAGGTTTGAGCAAGCTTTCCTATTTTCAGCTCAGGGACCATCATGGGTTTCCAAAGGCTTCAAGTCAAGTCCGATCTATGGTCCACTATTCCTCGCATTACAGGCTGCATGAGTCCTGTGAAGGTATTCTTCATAGAAACGCGAGATAGGGACACCATAAGAGGTTGTTTTAGTATTTCATGGAATTTATCATTGAGCGTTGTGCTGTAATGTCATGAATGGTCTGGAGTTCCTGGGGGCGCAACTTGCATTTCACTGGCTTCCAGCATAATTACTCCAGAGGGGTCTGGAGTACAGGCTTCTGCTCTGATGGCTATAGAAAGAAAATATTATATTTGAGAATTATTTCTGTTGCTGCTTAACATTTAAACATTTTACATGAGTCTTAACTGCAAAAGACTGTGGCCTAATTCATTAACAAGCTGTTCACGAGCCTTACTGAAGGGGCGAGACAGAGTAAGATGCGCCTAATTTATTAAGAACAATATGCCACTTAAAGAATTAGGCTCATTTTATCACTGGTGTGCACCGTCTTGCGACTTAACAGAAATCTTACTCCTAGCAAGCACTTGAGTACTTTTCTGTCATAAGATACAACACTAAATTGGCGGACATTTTGAAAAATGTATCGCCACTCCTTGTCACGCCCATGCATTACTCATTTTTGGCGGATGTGGTTGAGACTCATATGCTACCTTTCATAGTGTTTTACAGCAGAAAGTTGGTGAGACCAAACAGGGTAAATGTTTCCTATGTGCCTATGTAGTTACAGAGCCAGGTATGAAGGGTGGGGGTATTTTAAGGGCTTCCAGATCCTCCCAATCTATGTGCTGGAAAAAGGGATGTTGTCTAATGCAGCCATTTATTCCCAGTCGCCTGCTTGGGTCCTCGCACATTAGCTGTAAAGAAGAAGAAATTCTATAGTTAGTATCTGGATATAAAATATGATGTCAATACTATATGTGATGCCCTCCCATTCCGGTGTCAGTTGTATATCTCTGTGTGAGGCTCTAACAGGTACCCCCATAGTGTTGATAGCATCCTTCCATGCCACCATCATAAATGACAGATTTTCTCCTCTTTAGCTCTACCCATGCCCGCTCTGTAATCTCAGATTAATTGGATCATGATCTATTTTTGGCGACCATTGTAATAAGGAATCAACATAGAGGCTTGAGCTTACAACAATTTCTCTTACTGAAAACTGCTCCATTATTTTGTGTAACATCCCTGTGCTAAGAACTAAGCATCTGCTCCTGCTCACCTCCTCAATGATATTTTTCGTGTCAGAGTCCAATGAATATGTGGGCACGTCAGACGAATTCCGATAGCAGCTTCGATCTCCTGTTATCATCTGGTACAGGATGATGCCAAAGGAGAACCAGTCAGCAGCTGCATTGTACTTCTTTCCTGTAATGACCTGTAAAGAAGAAGGGAAGACTCCATTACATGCTATAGACAATGACGCTTTGTATGTTTATATACATGAATCTCCAACTAGTGTTCCTGATGTATAGAGACTATTGAATCCTCCAATGTCCTGTCTCTATCAATCCCATTAAAGATTATTACTCTACGATCCCTACGCTCACCTCTGGAGCCATGTAGCCCGGTGTTCCTGCTCCTCTAGATACTCCATCCATTTTATTGACTGCCAATCCAAAATCAGCAATTTTTAGATGACCGGAGTCAGCAATCAGAACATTATCTGGTTTTAAGTCTCTGTGTAAGAAAAAGTAAATATATTTATCATGGAACATGTATGATTATACAGAGTGTATAGTATATGTAACAAGTAAAATATGATCATCTACTGTTGTTCTGTAGCTTGTCTTCTGGTGAGGAGAAGCACAGAGATGTGACCACAGTTCAACAGAAGAAAATGTGCATGGAGGGGAAGAAATGGATTTACCGATGGATGAAGCCTTTTTTGTGCAGGAACTGGAGGCCTGATGCTATCTCAGCCGCATAGAATCTGTTGGGGAAGAAATAAGGAAAAAATTAAGTTTTGGATCTTACAGATGAAGTCATCTATGATGTATGTAATGGGATAAAGGAGACACAGAGTTATCAGCAATGTTGTAATGAGAGCCTATATGTAATGTACTGTGTCATATATAGAAGATTAGAGGCTCCATAGCAATGATCACTCTGGATGGTCCAAATTTGGGAAGAGCCCCATTCTTCACCAATGGACTGCCTCTGTGGTAAAACACCTCTTTTAATGGGACATAAATAGTTATGGTAATGCTATTATGAAAATGTTCATCAAAATCAGCCTAGAAAATAGATATAAAACCATTATGCTTACATTGCAGTGCTAAGTGGGAAACATCCTTGTTTTTGTAGGAAGCTCTTCAGGTTTCCTCCAGAAGCATAGTCCATGGCAAAACACCAGTGTTTCTACAAGAAGATGGTGAAGAAACAGTCATTTACATTTTTCACATATTCTTTAGATAACCTAGAAAAAGTTTGAAAACAACGATGGTTTTACCTTAGTTTGGAAAGTTATGCAGCTGTTCACCAAGAAAGGATTTTCAGGCTTCAGCTGAAGGAGCTTCTTTTCCATTAGGAGTTGTTCATCTGCTCTAGCTGAAGCTCCTTTGGTCACAATCTTTATCGCCAGCACCTTCTTGGTGATGTTATCAAATGCTTTGAAGACCTATATAGGACAGAGACATGGCGTGTCAGTGGCGTGGATGATTCAGTGATAGGCTCAGTTTTATATTTATTTTTATATTCTATAATGCAGCAACTTACTTTTCCAAAGGCACCTTCGCCAATCTTGTTCTGAAACGTAAATCTTTTGGCAGAAATAACGTTTTCGTCACTTGAACAGGTCTGAGGGGCAGTGCTCGGTCCTATTGGCATAAAATAACACATTATTGGTTTATATAGAAGTAAATATTGTAGGAACGTACAATGAATAAAACAAGCCCCACATTTCCAGGAACTGTTGAGCAGACTGTAAAAAAGCTGCTCTAGTGTATGTGCACACGTTGTTTTTTTGTCCTGTTTTTTTCTGTGCAGTTTTGTCTTTCAGAGTTTTTGCTGCAGATTTCACATGCAATAAACAGTGGGGAAAATCTGCAGCAAAACCAATGAAAAAATTCAACAAAAACATGGCAAAAACATATTTATTCTGTGGACCATTTCTCCTGCCAGCACATGAGGTTTTGCAGAGGAATTTTCTGCTTAGAACCCTCAAAGTGTTCATATATATTAATAAAATATTGATGCTGATAGCAAGAAAGGTTTGGAGAAAAAATTGTTTTAAATCAATTAGAATTGCAACTAAAGATAAATATATATTAAAAAAAGTTTGCTAATTTCTTTATTTCCAACATCTCCACTTACAGCTCTATAATAAACCTATCTGTGATTTATAATTGCCTTATTTATAGAAAGCCTTTTTGTCCTACCTGGCCTTGGTTCCTCTTCCTCCCTTGCCTTCGAACCGCTATTTTTAGGCCTTTTTATGGACCCACATGAGCCATCTTCTTCCCTCTTTCTCTTTTCTCCTCCTTTACTGAGGTCTTTACCATGTACCTTATCAGGACATGGTCTCTTGTTTGTAGGCTCCAGTGATTTCGACCCATCTCTTTGCATCTCTCGGTCTCCATGATGCTCTTCAGAATATGGTCTTTTATTTGATGGTCTTGATGTTTTAGACCCATTCTCACTTGCCTTCATATCCCCATGTACCTTCTCGGGACATGGTCTTTTATTTTCAGGGCCAGATGACATTGACCCATCTCTATGTCTTTTCCTATGTCCATCTGATTTAGGGTCTTCTTTGCTTTCTTTAGAGAACCCCATTTCAAGAATATCGCAGTGTCAATAGACGCGCAACCGTTCACAGCAATCGCTAGTTGAACAGTGACCCGAATGTTGTCTGAATTCCATTTTAGAACCATGTGATGTCATAGAAAGCATTGTTGCCTCACAGCTCTGGTGGGTGCCCATCATGTATATTGTGACCACTGACCCATTATGATGTAAACACGTAACATATGCATAATGAATGAGAACCTTATATGGATATTTCTAGTTATAGAATTTTCCTTTATTATATGGTATGAGAGAAGTAATATGGATGAACATGGCTGGGCTCCATGTCTGCACGGTCTTACATGGTGTCAGTTTTGAATATAGTATATGAATTATTTGGTTTACTGTATGCTAGCTCTGTCTTTTGTGGTCTTTAAATAGGAAAAAAAGGAGCCAAATGTGGTTTATCCACACTGCTGGTAGGCAATAAAGATATAATTGGAATATAATAAAGGATTTTTTATTTCATGTTATTTAGTCAACGCAATTCAAAGTCGTTCCACACTTCTTCCTCAGAACACAAGCTGTAGATCGTTGCTGGGCTGGATGTCTGGAGGGTCTTAGACGGTGTAGTTTTTGAATACATTATATGGATTATTTGGCTTATTGTATGTTACATCTATTTTTGGTGGTATTCCACATAGATGTAATCTCGCATTGCATCAAGTGATACCACTTTGTATCTTCTAAAGTAATCCATTAGAAGATAAAAGTTGCAATCTCTGACATGGTGCACAGGCCTATACAGGCAATTGACATCACGTCACAGGATATATCTGTAATGTAGTTTTTAATTAATTTTTTTGATTAATTTTCTTATTAATTTATAATGTCTTGATTACATGTTGGCTTCTTCCATCTAATATTTCGATGAATTAGTTAGGGAACGTTCGGGGTGACAATTTAGTGAAACCTCGGGAGATGCAGCCTGCAGGGCACTTACATTCCGTATCCAGTACAGGGTGGAATTATTCATTAAACACATTTTCCACTGTTAGGAACGAGGACTCACAATGCTCTAAAATGCCTAAAATAACAAACAAAGTAGATACTCAATTTCTTACCCTTCCCAGTTCAAGAGGTGGCTCTAAGAATTTTGGTTGCATCAGTGACGTCACGTCGACAGCTCACGTCATTGCTGTAAGTAATCACTGGCCATATATCAAAAGGAAAAACCAGATTTGGCTCACCACTGATATCTAATATATATATATCCACCATCACATGAGATTCCGAATATTCAGAAACCCCATCAGCTAGGGATCTTACTATAGTTCCATTAAAACAAGGTCCTGAACTCTCCAGTAAAATCATTCCTCTTTATTTGAAATCCATTTAAATTATCTCCATGGCAGAATGGTGAAATATCGTTGACTCTTTTCTACCAACTGGTCTTAATCGTAACTTATCACAGAGTGACCGACAGTTTATAAAACCGCTAACTTCTCCCCTCCAATGACATCACTTAGTTAAGAGTATGCAAATATTATTATGTGAATATTAAATATATTTAAACCCCATTGGAAAATACATGAAGATGCTTTATTGACAGTAGAAATAATTATATTTGACAGATATACATTAGATTGCTGTGGATATTTAATCCTAGTGGTGATCTTGTGTTGAATTTCATGATCCACAGACCTCAGTGCTTCAGTTTTAATCGTCGTTTTCCTCCAATCCTCTCCCCGTCTGGGTCTCTTAACCTTATAAATACAAAGAAGGAGAAAGTGTTCAAGGTGTTCAGGCTTCCTGTATGGAACTGTGAGAAGTGCTTTGCCGCATGTATTAGCATGTTTTTTTTTGTTTTATTTTTATATCAGAAATAGGTTCTGCAATTTTACTTTTCAATTTTCTAGTAGTACAACCATTGCACATAAGATCACACTGTGTACGTAATATTACATGAAGTGTCGCAATTGATAAAGTAATTAATCTGAAATGTCTTTGAGTCCCTGTTTCTTATTATGTCAGTGTATTTCCATACAGTGCATTTACTCCCTCCCCATTTAAAAAAAAAAAAAAAAAAAAACCTTCTGGGATAACCAAGTTTTACAAAACTGGCTTTTATTCTCAGATTAGGCGACAAAGATTTTCCTTTTTTTTTTAGCAATCTATGTTTAATTTTTTTTTGTTGTATAGATAAAAGGCTTAGGTAACATCGATTTCTCTTGGCCCTAATCATCTCTCCATAGGAAATAGTGCAGATAGTATGTCTGGGAGGACAACTAAGGGTTTGTGCACACAGTGCGGATTCTGCTGCGGATCCGCAAGCAATGTACAGTGCAATGTTAATGAATGGAATTTAAGAACCTCAGTGCACATGCTGCGGATTTTGCCGCTCGGATTTGCTGCGGATTTAAATCCTCAGCATGTCAATTCTTTCTGCGGATTCCGCAGCGGTTTGACACCTGTTCCATTGTACAGGTGTCAAAATGCAGGGGCAAACCACAGGCAAATCCGCAGGTAAAACGCAGGTCATTTTACCTGTGGATTTACCTTCAAATCCGCGTGGAAAATTCCGCCGGTGAATTCGCACTGTGAGCACTCACCCTAACTGTCCCTACAATGGTATTACATGAAAAAGATTTTCTACAGATAGTAGTTTATACTTTGTGGTGATTTCTATCACCCATCAAGAACAAATTACAGGTATTGCCATTCATGTATTGTGTGAAATCTGACACGGCCGTTCCATCGCCTGGTATATCTAACCAGGAGCAAAAAGTAGATGTCAATAGTTTGGACAATAGTGTAACTGTCTTGTTACCTTTTACCTTCTCTTCATATCAGTTACATTTATTGGCGAGGGGACTAAATTTTGGGCCTTGAAAGCAGATTGGGGACATACATACAGCATGATGTTTGCATCGGCCACCCAGTATTATGTGATCCCGTGTGCAGCAAGTGGCCCCCTGGGGAGAGCAAGATGGTTAACTGTTGCCCCTTCACTTACATATGTAATCACAAAATGTTTAGATATATGTAGTAACAGAAATTTAAAAGAAAACTAGGTTCCCTACAATAATGGATAAATGGTTTAATTTAACTTTTGGGGTGACAAATTCCCTTTAACCCCTTAATGTCCAATGATGAATATATCTGACATTGGATGGCTCCGCCTGTTTACTGCGGGCTCCTGCGAAGAGACCGCACCTTTTCTGGCACATGACAGCTGATATGATCAGCTGTCATGTGCCACTTAGCAACCGCAGGTGTAATTGCGATCCACCCACGGCTGTTAACATGTTAAATGCCTCTGTCAAACTCTGAATGTGGCTTTTAACATGCACTCACTGGAAAAGTGTCAGTTGTGTATTACCGGTGGGCACAATGGCAATGCCCAGGCAATCACTTTGACTTGACAGTGGGAACAATCTCCTTTCCTTGACATACTGACTCAAGATGTGCAAAGTGTGGGTGTGTATGTTTGAGACACAAAATTTACATCCCCGTACTGGTGTGAATGATGTACAGCGCTGCAGAATATGTTGGCACTTTGGGAGCGATAGGATATAATCACATTCAGATAGAGTTGAGCCAAACGGGTCGGTCAAATTCAAAAGTCGCCAAATTTTGCTGAAGTCGGGTTTCACCGATTGAAACCCGACCATAGCGTGAGTTCAGCCATGCGGTCGCCGACTCGAGCGCCAAAGTCGCGTTTCCCATAATTCTTCCAGCGCCTTTTCTCAGCCAATGATCAAGGACGCACACTGTGGGCAACATGATGACATAGGCAGTGGCCCCCACCATCTTAGAGAAGGGCATTGCAGTGATTGGTTGGCTTTGTGTGGCGTCACAGTGGCTATAAAAGGCCATGACCGCCGACCGCCATCTTCCTTCTGCCAATTCTTAGCATAGGGAGAGGTTGCTGCTGCTTGTTCTCAATAGGGAGAGTGTTTAGGCAGGGAAAAAAAAACTGTGCTTCTGCTGATAGCGATTTTCACTGTACAACACAACAGTTAGTGTGCAGTGACAGGGGAGGATATTTTTGTGTGCAGCAGAGCTGGTATTTATTAGGCTGCCTTATAAGGGTTCCTGATAGCTGCATTGCTGTGTGCACACTGCTGTGCAGACTGCTTTTTTCAAAGCAAAAGTAATTTTATTCCTTTTTTCTGCATAGTTAGCGAGCATTCATTTTTGCGCACTCCGTATAGAGGTGTGCGCTCTTCATACACTGCCATGTACCGGCTGTTATCACGGACAAATACAAGCTATCTTTGTGTGACTCCGTGAAAAGATAGACAGATATTTTCATTTTTCCATACATACACCGTATGGAGCTATCCGCTTCTCAAACAGTATTGTGTATCTGCTGTTTGTATTTCGGTCAAATGTATACAGATACAGCGTGTGTGTGTGACTCTGTAAATACATATACGGAAATTTCAATTTTTCCATACACCGTATAGAGCTATCCGCTTGTCAAACAGTATCCTATATCTGCTGTTTGATAACGGTCAAATCTATACAGAGACAGCGTCTGTGTGTGACTACGGAAAAAAATAGACGGAGATTTAAAATTTTCCATACATACACCGTATAGAGGTGTACGCTCCTCACACACTACCGTGAACCGGCTGGTATCACCGTCTAATACATGGTATTTGTGTGTGACTCCGTAACAAATTAGACAGAGATTTTCATTTTTCCATACATACACCAAATAGAGCTGCTAGCTTCTGATACAGTACCGTATATCTGCTGGTCGGATTACGGTCAAATACATGCTGGGAGAGCATCTGTGACTAAGGAAATATATATGGAGATTTAAATTTTTACCTACACCTTATACAGCTGTACACTCTTCATACAGTACCATATATCTCCTGGTAATTTTGCTACATTTTCACAAACATGAGGAAGTATGGTGGAAGAGGCCGTGAACGTGGGCGGTGGGGTAACAGGTACTGATGGTGGTGGTGGTGGTGCATCTGCTGGTTATCCCAAAAGCACGATAGCAGCTAAGGCAGGAGCTGTTAAGCCTGCATCATCGTCTAGCACAAGAAGGCCTGTGAGGTTCCCTTTTCTGGGAGTAGGAAAACCGCTTTTAAAGCCGGAGCATCAGGAACAGGTTTTGGCGTACATTGCCGATACAGCCACCAGCTATATTGCCACCTCTTCTGAACTTTCAAAACCAGCAAGCACTGAGTCGTCAGTGCAGGGTTCTGGTCAGGCAAAACATCTTTCCTTGTGTCCTTCACCCCCACCAAAAGTGAAGGATGCGGCAGCCCACACTTCAGATTACTCTATTGAACTCTTTTCACATACCATGCCTGGGTTATCCAGTCAACTTCTAAATTCCCCAGTCCAAGATGAATCTGACATGGAGTGCACTGATGCACAGCCACTGCTAGATGATTCTGCTGGTACATTGACCCACAGCACTACATTACCCTTGCAGTTTACTGAGCCAGATGAAACTCAGGTGCCCCTTCCCGCATACTATACCATCTTACACGGTGACACAGAGGAAGGTGGAGATGAAATTGAAGAGTATGACCCAGTTGTTGACTCGCATTTGCATCCATTGGGGGAAGAGGGTGCCGCTGGCAATACTTCAGATAAGGAGAAGGATCCGCAGCAGGCATTGACATCGCGGCAGTGGTTATCTGGCAGGACTGTAGCTATCCAAAAACGTGGACCAAAAACCAAAAGAGTTGCAGGACAGCTTGGCCAGACGGTCAAATTAGCACAGCGTGCAAGCCCTGAAAATGTATACCATAGTAGGAAGAGAGCAGTGTGGCACATATTTGTCCAAAATCCTACTGATGAGACAAAGGTTACCTGTAAGAAGTGCGGAAGGACCTTTAGCCGAGGGAACAATCTCAGAAATTTGAATACCAGTTGCATGCTTAGACATTTAACCACCATGCACTTGCAAGCGTGGACGGACTACAAAACCTCAGGTAGCATATGTGCACCTATTTCGACTGAAGGTAGCCAGCAACGCTCCATCGCTTCCCCCACTGTAAGACCACTGCCACTGGTAAGCATACCACCAGCAATAAATGTTGAGTTGTTGTCAGAAGGCCAAAGCACTCAGGGAATCACAATGGTTTTGCAACGAAACACTGAATCTAGGCCATCACCACCAATACCATCACCATCACCAACCCCCTCTCAGTCCGTCCGACCCACCGCTAGTTCCCCCATATGCAGTTCTCAAGTCCAGCTCACCCTAGCAGACTCTCTGAGTAGGGCAAGAAAGTACTCATCCTCTCATCTGCGTACACTGGCTTTGAATGCCTACATTGCCAAACTGATCTCATTAGAGATGATGTCCTACCGTTTGGTTGAAAGCGAAGCTTTCCACGAGCTCATGGCCTACACTGTCCCATGCTATGACCTACCCAGTCGGCACTTCTTTTCTTGAAAAGCCATCCCTGCCCTCCTCCTGCATGTGAAAGACCACATTGTCCATGCACTCAAACAATCAGTGAGTGGAAAGGTGCACCTCACAACAGATGCATGGTCCAGTAGGCATGGCCAGGGCCGTTGCGTGTCCATCACTGCACACTGGGTTAATGTGGTGGATGCAGGCTCCTCAGGGGACAGCGGCTGTGGAACAGTGCTGCCTAACCCACGATATAGGAAAGAGTAGGCTGTAGGCTTCCTTCAGAAGCGAAAGCTCGTCGACAGAGCGCAGTCGCACGAGCACTCCATCCGCAGCTGCCAGTGTTGCACACGAGGTGGCCCACTATCGAACAGTTAGTGGTAAGCGGCAGCAGGCTGTTTTAATGATGATGTGTTTGGGCGACAACAGACATGGGTCACCCTCCCAGGGCTGTGGGGTACTCGGTACCGGGCAGGTATCAGCGGGATGTGTCACAGCAGCGGTGACCCGGACCGTGGCCCTGGGCACCCAAGTAATAGGAAGATGTGAATGGTGGAATGTAGTTAGATGAATAGTTCGTGACGCAACCTGTGGTGCTCGGCAAGGGAGGTGTTAAGCCGACGCTGCATGCAGATCTGCTGGGACAGATGTTATGGTGTAGCAAAGATGTAAAAGCTCCCCACAGGTGAAGCTGTAGTCCCAGGGCAGTGTAGATGTGGTTGGCACGGGGATGTAGTGGTGCCGGAAAGGTAGGAAGCAGACAAGGCACAGCGGAGTGCAATTTCTGTACCTTTACTTGATAACTGCAGTTCAGGGTCCTGATTACAGATGGTAAAGGAGCAGGCTAGCCTGGAAGCAATTCAGGGATTCTCTCACAGCAGATGGGTTGTACAGTCTCCTTACTAGCGCTTATTCGAATGAAGTACTCCCAGTACTGAGTTACACTGGAGTTCCTCCTGACAGATGTTCTCAAGAACCTTACTTGCACGGCAGACAGCTGTAGCCTATCTCGGGGACTCTTCTCTCCTGAGTCCCGGCTCACTATCCAAGCTGCTGTTGGGCTCTCAAGTCTTAGATGGGAGTAGGGCATTTACAACCTCCTACTCCTCTGGTGTCTGTTGCAGGACCGTTAGTATCCATACAACCGTGGAGACCAGGCTCCAGTTCATGCGCTCTCACTGGAGACGAGCTCTTCCTCTCAGCTCAATCTCAGCGCTCTTTCCACACGTCTGCACACTTCACCCTTAGCAGGCTAACTGACCACCCCTTCCTCTTAGCCCTCAGAGAGCACTCCTCCACTTAATCCCAGTTCAGAGTTCCCCCTGCTGGCCTGGAGTGGAACTGTGTTGCATGCATAGATTGACTGCCAGAGAGACCCGTCATTGCCTCCAAGCCTGGCATTACCCTCCCCTGGAGGAAGGCAAAGCCACTGTGGCAGCCATACTCCTGGGGGCGCAACAGACACACCGCGGAGGTACTGGCTTGATTGCAGAATATATCTAAAATGACAGTTTACTATGAAGCCCTGTGGTTGCACTTTACAGGAGTAAACTACATGTCAACTTTTGGGCTTTTCAGCAGGTTGTATGCTGCCATGCTACCTCATTATTATCTCAAATGGTACACCTTTGGGACTGCGTGTTATAAGTGCCGCTGCCCAAGATTGTTAGTAGCAAAGATGTTAGCTCTGAATGTTGCTGTCACTGGCACATGCTTTATAGTGCATTAACAGTGAAGAAAAAAATGTGTAATTCTAAAGCAGCAAGGAATAGAAACCAGTTACACTATATTACTGATCAATTGCAATGAGTTTGCCCCTGTTCCTGTTGGCACTGCTCTTAGATTTCCCACACCTTCATCAATTACTTCTCTTCATTATTCACAGACAGCTACACTCATCTTCTTCAGTGCTGTGGTTGTCCAACACACACTATTTGAAGTAGTTATCCAATGTTTTAGATATTTCTAACTCCTATCTCCTTTGCAGAGCTGTGAGCTTTGACATCCTCTCTCTTTCCTGAATTACCAAAAAATTGCTGCTGCATTTCCAGCCTCGGCCATTATACAAGCTATGAAAACCCTCCTGACGGGCTAAACTATACCATCTGATATGATTGCTGCCAATCATCATGGTGAAGCCTGCGCGCCTGCACCGAAGATATTGTGACCCTTTAACGACTGATGCAATTATCTGTTTTGTGTAAAATGGTAACTGGAATATTTTAAGTGATTTATGCAAATTGAATCTCAAATTGTTTATGTTCACTGGGCCAGGTGAAGTTCATAAAATTTGACATGAATGTGATTTGCAGCAATTTGATTAGCTTATATCTTATCTAAACCCTCAAAGACCATTGTTAAAATGGTTGATCTTGAAATCAGATGTTTCCACAAAATAATATAATATATAACTTACAGTATCAGTGACATTTATCATAATTCATATAATTTAGGGCGTTATCTTGGACTTTTTCCCTTTGTTGTCATGTTCATTGACAGCAGCTCTCCACAGTTAGGCACTAGGGATCCAGCTGTCAATCATCATGACATCGTCAGTGACAAAGAAGAGCGAACGACAAGTAACTGCTCTGTTGACGTGAAATCACAGGAGGCAGAAGAATTACCTCCAGGTGGCGGCAGCACAGTCAGGTGCTAGCAACTAACTCCCTGTAAGTGCTTAGCCCCATAGAGAAAAAACCTCCTGGATAACCTATTTCAATGATCGCTTGTGTCAGCCCAATGTCCATATTGTTCCACAAGATTTAGAAAGGAGGTGGCAGAATTTTTAGTCTAGTCTTTATCTGGAAGAAAAAATTTTCTTTATCAAACATTAAAAAAGAACTTTAAGACATGTAATATAAAGGAAGCATTTTTATTGTCGCTACTTATAGATGTATATGGTGGCGTACAATGGTATTTATGATGACTGCAGAAAATACCAGGATGATCACCAGCAGCATGATGAAGGGTCACCACAATTGGTGGTGAAGCCAAATCCTGTAAAGTTTGTCATAACTCGTGTGAGTAGTCTTCGGGTTAACTTTCCATCTTTTCTCTTCAGTTCACAGCTCTTCTGCACACTTAGGTACATGGTATTGAGGGTGAATAAAGTTTTTCAAATTCAACCCATTAGTGATCCAGAGGAAGGCGAAAGAAAAACCCCTATAAGTTATGTGTGAGGTAATTGTCCTCATGTAGGGGAAAAAAATTCCTTCCTGACTCCAAATTTGGCAATCGGAATTAATCCCTGGATTTACCCATGTCCTGTCTATGAGGATATCTTAAGTGTGCCAACGGTCGTATCTGGAGGACAACCTGAAAATTGTCTTTTTTCTTACAGAAAGTTATTAACCCATCGGGATAAGTCACATCCGGGTTTAGCCTTGAGAACGCCCACTAGAGGTTTGAGCAAGCTTTCCTATTTTCAGCTCAGGGACCATCATGGGTTTTCAAAGGCTTCAAGTAAAGTCTGATCTATGGTCCACTATTCCTCGCATTACAGGCTGCATGAGTCCTGTGAAGGTATTCTTCATAGAAACGCGAGATAGGGACACCATAAGAGGTTGTTTTAGTATTTCATGGAATTTATCAATGAGCGTTCTGGTGTAATCTCATGAATGGTCTGTGAAGTTCCAGGGGGCGCAACTTGCATTTCACTGGCTGCCAGCATAATTACTCCAGAGGGGTCTGGAGTACAGGCTTCTGCTCTGATGGCTGTAGAAAGAAAATATCATATTTGACAATTGTTTCTGTTGCTGCTTAACATTTAAATATTTTACATGAGTCTTAACTGCAAATGACTGTGGCCTAATTCATTAACAAGCTGTTCACGAGCCTTACTGAAGGGGCGAGACAGAGTAAGATGCGCCTAATTTATTAAGAACAATATGCCACTTAAAGAATTAGGCTCATTTTATCACTGGTGTGCACCGTCTTGCGACTTAACAGAAATCTTACTCCTAGCAAGCACTTGAGTACTTTTCTGTCATAAGATACAACACTAAATTGGCGGACATTTTGAAAAATGTATCGGCACTCCTTGTCACTCCCATGCATTACTCATTTTTGGCGGATGTGGTTGAGACTCGTATGCTACCTTTCATAGTGTTTTACAGCAGAAAGTTGGTGAGACCAAACAGGGTAAATGTTTCCTATGTGCCTATGTAGTTACAGAGCCTGGTATGAAGGGTGGGGGTATTTTAAGGGCTTCCAGATCCTCCCAATCTATGTGCTGGAAAAAGGGATGTTGTCTAATGCAGCCATTTATTCCCAGTCGCCTGCTTGGGTCCTCGCACAGTAGCTGTAAAGAAGAAGAAATTCTATAGTTAGTATCTGGATATACAATATGATGTCAATACTATATGTGATGCTCTCCCATTCCGGTGTCAGTTGTATATCTCTGTGTGAGGCTCTAACAGGTACCCCCATAGTGTTGATAGCATCCTTCCATGCCACCATCATAAATGACAGATTTTCTCCTCTTTAGCTCTACCCATGCCCGCTCTGTAATCTCAGATTAATTGGATCATGATCTATTTTTTGGCGACCATTGTAATAAGGAATCAACATAGAGGCTTGAGCTTACAACAATTTCTCTTAATGAAAACTGCTCCATTATTTTGTGTAACATCCCTGTCCTAAGAACTAAGCATCTGCTCCTGCTCACCTCCTCTATGATATTTTTCGTGTCAGAGTCCAAAGAATATGTGGGCACGTCAGACGAATTCCGATAGCAGCTTCGATCTCCTGTTATCATCTGGTACAGGATGATGCCAAAGGAGAACCAGTCAGCAGCTGCATTGTACTTCTTTCCTGTAATGACCTGTAAAGAAGAAGGGAAGACTCCATTACATGCTATAGACAATGACGCTTTGTATGTTTATATACATGAATCTCCAACTAGTGTTCCTGATGTATAGAGACTATTGAATCCTCCAATGTCCTGTCTCTATCAATCCCACTAAAGATTATTACTCTACGATCCCTACGCTCACCTCTGGAGCCATGTAGCCCGGTGTTCCTGCTCCTCTAGATACTCCATCCATTTTATTGACGGCCAATCCAAAATCAGCAATTTTTAGATGACCGGAGTCAGCAATCAGAACATTATCTGGTTTTAAGTCTCTATGTAATAAAAAGTAAATATATTTATCATGGAACATGTATGATTATACAGAGTGTATAGTATATGTAACAAGTAAAATCTGATCATCTACTATTGTTCTGTAGCCAGTCTTCTGGTGAGGAGAAGCACAGAGATGTGACCACAGTTCAACAGAAAATGTGCATGGAGGGGAAGAAATGGATTTACCGATGGATGAAGCCTTTTTTGTGCAGGAACTGGAGGCCTGATGCTATCTCAGCCGCATAGAATCTGTTGGGGAAGAAATAAGGAAAAAATTAAGTTTTGGATCTTACAGATGAAGTCATCTATGATGTATGTAATGGGATAAAGGGGACACAGAGTTTTCAGCAATGTTGTAATGAGTGCCTATATGTAATGTACTGTGTCATATATAGAAGATTAGAGGCTCCATAGCAATGATCACTCTGGATGATCCAAATTTGGAAAGAACCCCATTCTTCACCAATGGACTGCCTCTGTGGTAAAACACCTCTATTAATGGGACATAAATAGTTATGGTAATGCTATTATGAAAATTTTCATCAAAATCAGCCTAGAATATAGATATAAAACCATTATGCTTACATTGCAGTGCTAAGTGGGAAACATCCTTGTTTTTGTAGGAAGCTCTTCAGGTTTCCTCCAGAAGCATAGTCCATGGCAAAACACCAGTGTTTCTACAAGAAGATGGGGAAGAAACAGTCATTTACATTTTTTCATATATTCTTTAGATAACCTAGAAAAAGTTTGAAAACAACGATGGTTTTACCTTAGTTTGGAAAGTTATGCAGCTGTTCACCAAGAAAGGATTTTCAGGCTTCAGCTGAAGGAGCTTCTTTTCCATTAGGAGTTGTTCATCTGCTCTAGCTGAAGCTCCTTTGGTCACAATCTTTATCGCCAGTGTCTTCTTGGTGATGTTATCAAATGCTTTGAAGACCTATATAGGACAGAGACATGGCGTGTCAGTGGCGTGGATGATTCAGTGATAGGCTCAGTTTTATATTTATTTTTATATTATATAATGCAGCAACTTACTTTTCCAAAGGCACCTTCTCCAATCTTGTTCTGAAACGTAAATCTTTTGGCAGAAATAACGTTTTCGTCACTTGAACAGGTCTGAGGCGCAGTGCTCGGTCCTATTGGCATAAAATAACACATTATTGGTTTATATAGAAGTAAATATTGTAGGAACGTACAATGACTAAAACAAGCCCCACATTTCCAGGAACTGTTGAGCAGCCTGTAAAAAGCTGCTCTAGTGTATGTGCACACGTTGTTTTTCCTGTTTTTTTTCTGTGCAGTTGTGTCTTTCAGAGTTTTTGCTGCAGATTTCACATGCAATAAACAGTGGGGAAAATCTGCAGCAAAACCAATGAAAAAAATCAACAAAAATTCAACAAAAACATGGAAAAGCATATTTATTCTGTGGACCATTTCTCCTGCCAGCACATGAGGTTTTGCAGAAGAATTTTCTGCTTAGAACCCTCAATGTGTTCATATATATTAATAAAATATTGATGCTGATAGCAAGAAAGGTTTGGGGAAAAAATTGCTTTAAATCAATGAGAATTGCAGCTAAAGATAAATATATATAAAAAAAAAGTTTGCTAATTTCTTTATTTCCAACATCTCCACTTACAGCTCTATAATAAACCTATCTGTGATTTATAATTGCCTTATTTATAGAAAGCCTTTTTGTCCTACCTGGCCTTGGTTCCTCTTCCTCCCTTGCCTTCGAACCGCTATTTTTAGGCCTTTTTATGGACCCACATGAGCCATCTTCTTCCCTCTTTCTCTTTTCTCCTCCTTTACTGAGGTCTTTACCATGTACCTTATCAGGACATGGTCTCTTGTTTGTAGGCTCCAGTGATTTCGACCCATCTCTTTGCATCTCTCGGTCTCCATGATGCTTTTCAGAATATGTTCTTTTATTTGATGGTCTTGATGTTTTAGACCCATTCTCACTTGCCTTCATATCCCCATGTACCTTCTCGGCACATGGTCTTTTATTTTCAGGGACAGATGACATTGACCCATCTCTATGTCTTTTCCTCTGTCCATCTGATTTAGGGTCTTCTTTGTTTTCTTTAGAGAACCCCATTTCAAGAATATCGCAGTGTCAATAGACGCGCAACCGTTCACAGCAATCGCTAGTTGAACAGTGACCCGAATGTTGTCTGAATTCCATTTTAGAACCATGTGATGTCATAGAAAGCATTGTTGTGTCACAGCTCTGGTGGGAGCCCATCATGTATATTGTGAACACTGACCCATTATGATGTAAACACATAACATATGCATAATGAATGAGAACCTTATATGGATATTTCTAGCTTTAGAATTTATTATATGGTATGAGAGAAGTAATATGGATGAACATGGCTGGGCTCCATGTCTGCACGGTCTTACATGGTGTCAGTTTTGAATACAGTATATGAATTATTTGGTTTACTGTATGCTAGCTATGTCTTTTGTGGTCTTTAAATAGGAAAAAAAGGAGCCAAATGTGGTTTATCCACACTGCTGGTAGGCAATGAAGATATAATTGGAAAATTAATAAAGGATTTTTTATTTCATGTTATTTAGTCAACGCATTTCAAAGTCGTTCCACACTTCTTCCTCAGAACACAAGCTGTAGATCGTTGCTGGGCTGGATGTCTGGAGGGTCTTACACAATGTAGTTTTTGAATACATTATATGGATTATTTGGCTTATTGTATGTTACCTCTGTTTTTGGTGGTATTCCACATAGATGTAATGTCGCATTGCATCAAGGGATACCACTTTGTATCTTCTAAAGTAATCCATTTGAAGATAAAAGTTGCAATCTCTGACATAGTGCACAGGCCTATACAGGCAGTAGACATCACCTCACAGGATACAACCTGTAATGTAGTTTTTAATTCATTTTTTTGATTAATTTTCTTATTAATTTATAGTGTCTAGATTACATGTTGGCTTCTTCCATCTAATATTTCGATGAATTACATGAGATTAGAAAATTTGTTCCTTTTATGTCTTGAATTACGTCTGTAGTTGGGGAACGTTCGGGGTGACAATTTAGTGAAACCTCGGGAGATGCAGCCTGCAGGGCACTTACATTCCGTATCCAGTACAGGGTGGAATTATTCATTAAACACATTTTCCACTGTTAGGAACGAGGACTCACAATGCTCTAAAATGCCTAAAATAACAAACAAAGTAGATACTCAATTTCTTACCCTTCCCAGTTCAAGAGGTGGCTCTAAGAATTTTGGTTGCATCAGTGACGTCACGTCGACAGCTCACGTCATTGCTGTAAGTAATCACTGGCCATATATCAAAAGGAAAAAACAGATTTGGCTCACCACTGATAGATAGATATATATATATATATATATATATATATATATATCCACCATCACATGAGATTCCGAATATTCAGAAACCCCATCAGTTAGGGATCTTACTATAGTTCCATTAAAACAAGGTCCTGAACTCTCCAGTAAAATCATTCCTCTTTATTTGAAATCCATTTAAATTATCTCCATGGCAGAATGGCGAAATATCGTTGAATATTTTCTACCAACTGGTCTTAATCGTAACTTATCACAGAGTGACAGACAGTTTATAAAACCGCTAACATCTTGTGTTGAATTTCATGATCCACAGTGTTTCATTTTTAATCGTCGTTTTCCTCCAATCCTCTCCCCGTCTGGGTCTCTTAACCTTAATAAATGCAAAGAAGGGGAAAGTGTTCAGGCTTCCTGTATGGAACTGTGAGAAGTGCTTTTCTGCAACTGAAGTATTAGTAATTTTTTTGTTTTATTTTTATATCAGAAATAGTTTCTGCAATTTTACTTTTCAATTTTCTGGTAGTACAACCATTGCACATAAGATCACACTGTGTACTTAAAATTACATGGTGTCGCAATTGATAAAGTAATTAATCTGAAATGTCTTTGAGTCCCTGTTTCTTATGTCAGCGTATTTCCATACAGTGCATTTATTCCCTCCACATTTAAAAAAAAAAAAAAAACCCTTCTGGGATAACCAAGTTTTACAAAATTGGCTTTTATTCTCAGATTAGGTGACAAAGATTTTCCTTTTTTTTTAGCAATCTATGCTTGATTTTTTTTGTTGTATAGATAAAAGGCTTAAGCTGGAGTCACACATAGCGACTTACCAGCGATCCCGACAATGTTATCAACGTGTCAGGATCACTGGTAAGTCGCTATGTGATCGCTGGTGAGCTGTCAAACAGACAGCTTCACAAGCGATCAGCACAGCGACGTCGCGCGCGCGCGGCATCACTGTGTTCGTTAGCGCTGATGCCATATTCATGTCAAAAATAGAATTAAAATAAAAAATATTGTTATTCTCACCTTCCGACGTCCCGCGCAGCATTCCCGCCTCTCTCCACGCTCTGGTCCCAGTAATCCTTTGTGAGAATTACCGCGATGACGTCCGTTCTCACGGGATCGCGAAGTCTCGCGGTCATTCTTGCAAAGGATTACTGGGACCGGGAGCGTGGAGAGACACGGGAAGACAGCTTGGGACGCGGGAAGCCGAGAATAACAATATTTTTTTTTTTTTTTTATTATGTTACAGCTGATCGCTGGTCTCCCGCCTGTCACACGCAGCGATGCGTGCTGGCCAGCGGGAGATCAGCGACGAAAAAATGTCCAGAGGTTTCTTGCAGCGATCAGCGTTACCGGCAGGGGGGGCAGTCGCTGATCGCTGTCACACACAGCGATCTCACTGGTGAGATCGCTGTTGTGTCACAAAAGTTGTGACTCAGTAGCGATCTCGCTAGCGAGATTGCTATGTGTGACGGGGCCCTTAGGTTACAGCGATTTCTCTTGGCCCTAATCATCTCTCTATAGGGAATAGTGCAGATAGTATGTCTGGGAGGACAACTAAGGGTGTGTGCACACGGTGCGGATTCTGCTGCGGATTTGCCTCTGTGGATTCTGCAGCGGTTTGACACCTGCTCCATTGTACAGGTATCAAAATGCAATAGTTTGTACAATAGTGTAATTGTCTTGTTATCTTTTACCTTCTCTTCATATCAATTACATTTAATGGCGAGGGGACTAAATTATGTGCCTTGAAAGCAGATTGGGGACATACATACAGTATATTGTTTGCATCGGCCACCTGGTATTGTGTAATCCTGTGTGCAGCGAGTGGCCCCCTAGGGAGAGCAAGATGGTTAACTGTTGCCCCTTCACTTACATACGTAATAACAAAATATTTAAATATTAGCTGAAGAGCCCGGTGCTGCCCGGGCATAGTAACTAACTACAGTTAGTTATAACAAATTATAATGATTATATATATATATATATATAAATAAAGCTGAGTGTATAGCCCCGCCCACTCCGCATAGCCACATTCACTATAATATCCCACACAATCCCGTCAGCTAGAGCCACCGGACTACTACCCCTAATATCCCACATCGTCCCGTCAGCTAGAGCCACCGGACTACTACCCCTAATATCCCACATCATCCCGTCAGCTACAGCCACCGGACTACTACCCCTAATATCCCACATCATCTCGTCAAAGCCACCGAACTACTACCCCTAATATCCCACATCATCCCATCAGCCAGAGCCACCCGACAACTACAGCTAATATCCCGTCAGCCTGAGCCACCGCACTACTACCTCTAATATCCCACATCATCCCGTCAGCCAGAGCCACCGGACTACTACCCCTAATATCCCACATCATCTCATCCTGTCAGCCAGAGCCTCCGGACTACTACCCCTAATATCCCACATCATCCCGTCAGCCTGGGGTCAGAACCAGAGCGCTGAGTGGAACGGTCCTAACTTCCATACCGGGGATCCCTTTAAGAGAGGCTTGGTGTCAGAACCAGAGCACTGAGTGGATTTGCCCTGACTTCCATACCAATGATCCCTATAATAGAAGCATGGGGTGAGAATCAGAGTGATTTACCCTAACTTCCATATCGGAGATCCCTTTGAAGAGAGGCCTGGGGTCAGTACCAAAGCACAGAGTGGATTTGCCCTCACTTCCATACCAGGGATCCCTTTAATAGGGGTCTTGGGTCAGAACCAGAGCACTGAGTGGATTTGCCCTAACTTCCATAGCGGGGATCCCTTTAAGATAGCCTGGGATCGGAGCCAGAGCGCTGAGTGGATTTGCCCTCACTTCCATAGTGGGGATCCCTTTAAGATAGCCTGGGATCAGAACCAGAGCGCTGAGTGGATTTGCCCTCACTTCCATAGTGGGGATCCCTTTAAGATAGCCTGGGATCAGAACCGGAGCGCTGAGTGGATTTGCCCTCACTTCCATACCAGTGATCCCTTTAATAGAACCCTGGGGTCAGAATCAGAGCGCTGAGGGATTTGCACTAACTTCCATACAGGAGATCCTGTAAGAGAAGCCTGTGGTCAGTACCAGAGCATTTGAAGGCAATTGACCTGACTTCCACACCGGGGATCCCTTTAAGAGAGGCCTGGGGTCAGTACCAAAGCGATTCATGGATTTGCTCTGACTTCCATACCGGAGATCCCTTTAATTAAAGCCCGGAGTCAGTACCAAAGCGCAGAGTGGATTTGCCCTAACTTCCATACCAATGATCCCTTTAACCCCTTTACCCCCAAGGGTGGTTTGCACATTCATGACCAGGCCAATTTTTACAATTCTGACCACTGTTCCTCTATGAGGTAATAACTCTGAAACGCTTCCATGGATCCTGGTGATTCTGACATCGTTTTCTCGTGACATATTGTACTTCATGTTAGTGGTAAAATTTAATTGATATAACTTGCATTTATTTGTGAAAAAAATGGAAATTTGGCGAAAATTTAGAAAATTTCGCAATTTTCCAAATTTGAATTTTCATGCCCTTAAATCACAGAGATAAGGCACACAAAAAACTTAATATATCATATTTCACATATGTTTACTTTACATCAGCACAATTTTGGAACCAAAATTTTTTTTGTTAGGAAGTTATAAGGGTTAAAAGTTGACCAGCGATTTCTCACTTTTGCAACACCATTTTATTTTTACGGACCACATCACATTTGAAGTCACTTTGAGGGGTCTATATGATAGAAAATACCCCAAAGTGACACCATTCTAAAAACTGCACCCCTCAAGGTGCTCAAAACCACATTCAAGAAGTTTATTAACCCTTCAGGTGCTTCACAGAAATTTTTTGAATATTTAAAAAAAAGTGAACATTTAACTTTTTTCACGAAAAAATTAATTCAGGTCCAATTTTTTTATTTTATCAAGGGTAACAGGAGAAATTGGACTGCAAAAGTTATTGTGCAATTTGTCCTGAGTACGCTGATACCTGATATGTGGTGGGGAACCACTGTTTCGGAGCATGGCAGAGCTCAGAATGGAAGGAGCGCCGTTTGACTTTTTCAATGCAAAATTGACTGGAATTCAGATTGGACGTCATGTCACGTTTGGAGAGCACCTGATGTGCCTAAACAGTGGAAATTCCCCACAAGTGACCCTATTTTGGAAACTAGACCCCCAAGAAACTTATCTAGATATGTGGTGAGAACCTTGAACCCACAAGCGCTTCACAGAAGTTTATAACGTACAGCCGTACAATTAAAAAGTCCTATTTTTTCCACAAAAATGATCTTGTCACCCTCAATTCTTATTTTTCCAAGGGTAACAGGGCCCTAAAACTTATTGTGCAATTTGTCCTGAGTACGCTGATACCCCATATGTGGGTGTAAACGACTATTTGGGCGCATGGCAGAGCGTCATTTGACTTTTTTGGCTGGAATTGAGGTCGGACGCCATGTTGTGTTTGGAGACCACCTGATGTGCCCAAACAGTGGAAACCCCACAATTCTAATTCCAACCCTAACCCCAACACACTCCTAACCCTAATCTCAGCCCTAACCCTAGCCCTAACCTTAACCCTAATGGGAAATGGAAATAAATACTTTTTTTATTTTATTATTTTTCCCTAACTAAGGGGGTGATAAAGGAGGGTTTGATTTACTATTTATGGCGGGTTTTTATGTTTGGCAGCTGTCGCAGGCTAAAAGATGCTTTTTATTGTTAAAATAGTTTTTGCATCACCACATTTTGAGAGCTATAATTTTTCCATATTTTGACCCACCGAGTCATGTGAGGTCTTATTTTTTGCGGGATGAGTTGAGGTTTTCATTGGTACCATTTTCGGGCATGTGACATTTTTTGATTGCTTTTTATTCCGATTTTTGGGATGCAGAATGAGCAAAAACCAGCATTTCATGAATTTCTTTTGGGGGGGTGCGTTTACACCGGTCCGCGTGCGGTAAAATTGATAAGGCGGTTTTATTCTTCGGGTCAGTACGATTACATCAATAACTCATTTATGTCATTTTTTTATGTTTTGGCGCTTTTATGCAATGAAAACAATTTTAAATAAAAAATTATTATTTTTACATTGCTTTGTTCTGCGAGCTATAACTTTTTTATTTTTTTGCTGATAATTCTGTATTGTGGCTCGTTTTTTGCAGGACAAGATGACGTTTTCAGCGGTACCATGGTTATTTATATCCGTCTTTTTGATCGCGTGTTATTGCACTTTTTGTTTGGCGGTATGATACTAAAGCATTATTTTTTGCTTTGTTTTTATTTTTATTTTTTAAGGGGTTCGCTAAAGGGGTTAACTAGTGGGACATTTTTATAGGGCGAGTAGTTACAGACGTGGTGATACTAAATATGTGTACTTTTATTGTTTGTTTGTTTTTTATTTCCAAAAAATGAATTTATTAGGGAATTTTTTTTTTTTTTTTAGCGATTTTTTTTATAAATTATTTTTAGTTTCTCTTTTTTTTTAACTTTATTACATTGTCCCGGGGGGGACATTATTGAAATATGTCAGATCGCTGATCTGACACCTTGCACAGCAGTGTGTCAGATCGGCAATATGCAGGCACTGCTGGAGGCTTTCTCATGCCTGCGCTCTGCAGGCACTGAGAAAGACGCCTCCCTGCAGGCCCCCGAATGTCCCCGCCACCATATTGGATCCGGGGACCTGCAGGCAAGGAGGCCTCCGCAGCAGCGCTGCACATCGCGCTGCTGCGGGGTCTCAGGGAAGCACGGAGGGAGCCCCCTCCCTGCCGATTCTTCCCTAAACCCCTGGTACACTGCGATCGTGTTTGATCGCAGTGCGCCAGGGTTAACGTGCTGGGGGTGGTCTGTGACTGCCCCTGACACATAGTGCCAGGTGTCAGCTGTGATAATCAGCTGACACCGGGCCGCGATCAGTGGCTCTTCCCCTGTGAGCGCCGCTGATCGCTATGACGTACTATCCCATCCTTGGGAATTAAGTCCCAGGGCACATGGATGGAATAGAACGTCATATGTCAGAAAGGGGTTAAGAGACCCTGGGGTCAGAACCACAGAGCTGAGTGGAACGGTCCTAACTTCCATACCGGGGATCCCTTTAAGAGAGGCCTTGGGTCAAAACCAAAGCGCTGGATGGATTTGCTCTGACTTCCATACCAATGATCCCTTTAAGAGGGAAGATGTGACTCTGGGATGGAGGATGTGTTATGGGTATATAGGCACGGGAGGGGGATATTCATTTCTGTAATGTGCTCGCTGCTCCTTTCAGGGGAGCAGACCATGGGAGCTTATGTTCCCATGGATGCTAGATTTCTCCCACCATGTCAGTGAGTGCTGAGGTATTGTCAAGTGGGAAAATTTGCTCATAGCAACCAATCACAGCTTAGCTTCTTTTAACCAGCTCTGGTGAAATGAGAGATGCTTAGTGATTGGTTGCTATGAGCAACAGTTTTACTTGAAACCAATCACAGCTCAGCTTCTTTTAAACAGCTCTGGTGAAATGAAAGATGCTTCGTGAAGTGATTGGTTGGTGATACACACACACACACATTAAGTTTTATATATATAGATGTGTAGTAACAGAAATTTAAAAGAAAACTAGGTTCCCTACAATAATGAATAAATGGTTTAATTTAACTTTTGGGTGACATTCCCTTTAACCCCCTTAATGTCCAATGACGAATATATCCGACATTGGACGCCTCCCCCTGTTTGTTGCAGGCTCCGGCGATGAGACCGCACCTTTTCTGCCATATGACAGCTGATCTGATCAGCTGTCATGTGCCCCTAACAGCCGCAAGTGGAATCGTGATCCACCCACGGCTGCTAACATGTTAAATGCCTCTGTCAGACTCTGACTGCGGCTTTTAACATGCACAAACTGGAAAATCATCAGTTGTGTATTACCGGTGGGCACAATGGCAAGGCCCAGGCAATCACTTTGACTTGACAGTGGGAACAATCACCTTTCCGTGACATACTAACTCATCAAGATGCGCAAAGTCTGAGTGTGTATGTTTGAGACATGAAATTTACATTCCCCGTACTGGTGTGAATGATGTACAGCGCTGCAGAATATGTTGGCACTTTGGGAGCGATAGGATATAATCACATTCAGAGTTAGGAGGAGAAAGGTTATGGATGGCTTTGTAGGTCAGTGTTAGTAGTTTAAACTGGATACACTGGAAAATTGGGAGACAGTGAAGGGAATTGCAAAGAGGGGAAGCAGGAGTGTAGCGAGGAGAGAGATTAATTAGTCAGGCAGCAGAGCTAAGGATGGACTGGAAACGTGCGAGGGTGTTAGCAGGTAGGCCACAGAGGAGGATGTTGCAGTAGTCGAGATGATTAGGGCATGCACAAGCATTTTGATAGAGTGAGGGTTGAGGAAAGGACGGATTCTGGAAATATTTTTGAGCTGGAGGTGGCTCATAGGCTGTCACATTGTAGAAGGATCACCTTTAGTCTCATTTGCACAAGGAAAGACTAGAAGCAATGGGATGAAACTGAATGGGAGGGAACACAGATTTGATTTTAGAAAAAACTTTGACAGAGTGATCAATGAGTTGAACAGGCTGCCACGAGAGGTGGTGAGTTCTCCTTCCATGGAAGTCTTCAAACAGAGGCTGGACAGACATTTGTCTGGGATGATTTAGAGAATCCTGCTTTGAGCAGGGGGTTGGACCAGATGGCCCAGGAGGTCCCTTCCAACTCTACCATTCTATGATTCTATATGCATTATAAGAGTCAGTGATAAGCGGTCATAGAGGAGCGCTTAGGAAGCAACCCAGGGGCAGACAAAGATGTCAGGTCTCCACCGCAGCTCCAGCCGAAAACCTCCAGTGGAGGCTAGGAGCAATGAGAAAATGGAAACGGTCAGGTGGAAGTTCCACCTGATGAAGACGGATCCTCCGTCGAAACGCGTTGTGGTTTAAACCCATCTCTTGTCTGAGTCTTTTTCCTGCGCTCCCAAGACCATTTCCATTTTCTCATCTATATACATTAAAGTATAGCTGTGATAAAAAAATAAATCAGCAATAATTCTTACAACTGAGCAAATACAAAGCCAAGAACATCATTCATCCTGTTAAATAATATCTTTAGGTCAAATGTAAGAAGGATGATCTTTCTACTTATCAATAGGAGTACTATTTACAATCTGTAGTGTGTCAACACATGAGCTGACAAATTATGTACAAGCTTTTCACACAGGGTACATTATTAATGGTCATTTGTCACTTGGGTGCAGTCTTTTACATTAAAAATTAAATGAAACCTATTGCTCAGCCCACTTAATGGCCAATGCAGCGGCTAAAATTTAACATATTTTTTCCAAATCACCAAAACTCTTGGAACAACTTTGACTGAATTGTTTTTAATGCAGAAACAATATGGTAAGAAGCATAACACAGGCCTATGGGAGCCTCATAATTAATACAGCGAGCTGTGGGGACATCATATTATCTATAGGGGATCTTGGGGTCTCATCCTGTACATCTAGTGGTGACATTAAAACTATATATAAGACGCTGTGGAGTGTCATTGGGTCGCCCTCCCAGGGCTGTGGGGTACTCGGTACCGGGCCGGTCTCTCACAGGGGAATGTCACAGCAGCGGTGACCCGGTCCGTGGCCCTGGGCGCCCATGTAAAAGGGGTTAAGTGATGGAATAAAGTTTGAGTGTATGATTCGTGACACCACCTGTGGTGTTCGGCAATGAAGATGTTAAGCCGACGCTGCAGACAGATCCTCTGGGACAGATGGTGTGGTGCAGCAATGATGTTGTGGCCCTCCACAGGTAGGGCAGTAGTCCCAGGGCAGTGTATGTGAAGAGATAGGGGAGAGACGTAGATGGTGCAGTGTCAGGCACAGACATCATCACATTGTATATAGGGGCCTGTCGGTGCTTCAAAATGTATATAGAGAATAATGACATCATATTTTATATATGGAGCTCTGGGGGCCTCTTAATGGGTATAGGAGTTGTAGGGAACATCATATTGTATATGAGTCCTCATAATGATTTTAGCTGTAGGGACCTCATACTGCATGTACAGGGGCTCCGGGGTCCTCATAATGTATATAAAAAACTGTGGGGGCCATTATAATATATAGGGTACTTAAATGGGATAGTTAGGGGTATTTGTTGCTTGAAGTGGGCATTTAGGATATTATAATATAACCTTCAAAGGTGCATATCAATCATTATTAATTGCCAGGTAGCACAATGGGGGTTTTACTACTTTCTATGCGACACTATTATATTTCGAGGCACCCACCATTTTGGTACACCGTCTATGTGCTGGAAAAGTGAGAAGTGAACTGTGTCTTTGTTGTAATCTCTGCCGACGAGTTGCAACTGGAAGAAGTCTGTCATGTTGGTCTGGGCCAGATGGAAAAGATGAGAACAATGAATGACTCCCATTAGAAAAAACCACCTGTAAGTCACTACACTGTAGGTAGCTGTAATGTAATATGGATGGCAGGACTGGCATCTACCATTGTTTATATTTTTTTTATTTAGTAACAGCTTAATGTATTTCAATCATTATGTTCTGGTACATGTACCAGGGCCGGACTGGGACAAAAAAGCAGCCCTGCCACACAAACCCCACCAGCCCACAAACTATAACACTCCTCACCCCCATCAGTGAATTTTGCTATACTCTGTGGTGCCCCTCACTCTCCTAAAAGGAGATATTTGAAGAGCCACATGTGAATGGTGCCACAGTGCGTATGATCGACCACAGCTGCATTTACATGGTGCTCTACAGAGCTCTGATTTTCAGGATCATGGAAGTCCCAGCAGTCGGATCTCCAGCAATTGGAAAGTTATCCCCTATCCAGAGGAGAGGGGATTTCTTGGGATAATCCATTTAAACAGCTTTTCCAATATTTTATTTTTATTTGGCCATAGTAATATTGAAAATACTAAACCAACATTGACCCTTCCAAAGTCTAATGTCGCCTCTTCGACAACAGGACAGGAGAAGTGGTATTGTGAGGTGTATACAGGGCCGGCTCCAGGTTTCTGTGGGCCCCGGGTGAAAGTCTCAGTGGGCCTCTTTAACACGTACCCCAATTCATAATGCACAGATACAGCAAAAAAATGTAGGTATACAATGCCAAAGAGTTCACTTCTTACATTACATGAGTGATAACTATTGTACATTCTACAAGAGGTCATAAATCAGACAGTATAGTTCTCCATACAGTATTCTGGGCACCACATAACCCCCCATACAGAATAATGAACCCCATATATTGCTCCATACAGTATAATGAGTCCCATGTATTGCTCCGTACTGAATAATGAGCCCCATATATTGCTCCATACAGTATTATGGGCACCACATAGCCCTCCACAAATTATAATGAACTCCATATATTGCTCCATACAGTATAATGAGCCCCATATATTGCTCCATACAGAATAACTCCATATTTTGCTCCATACAGTATTATGGGCACCACATGTCATCCATACAGTATTGTGGGCACCACATAGCCACCACACATTATAATGAGCCCCATATATTGCTCAATACAGTATAATGAGCGCCATATATTTCTCCATACAGTATAGTGAACCCCATATATTGTTCCATACAGAATAACTCCATATATTGCTCCATATAGTATTATGGGCACCACATAGTCATCCATACAGTATTGTGGGCACCACATAGCCCCCACACATTATAATGAGCCCCATATATTGCTCCATACAGTATAAGCCCCATATATTTCTCCATACAGTATGAGGCCCATATAGTGCCCCATACAGAATAATGAGCCCCATATATTGCTCCATACAATATTATGGGCACCACATAGTTATCTATACAGTATTGTGGGCACCACATAGCCCCCACACATTATATTGAACCCCATATATTGCTCCATACAGTATAATGAGCCCCATATATTGCTCCATACCGAATAATGAACCCCATATATTGCTCCATACAGTATTATGGGCACCACATAGCCCTCCACACATTATAATGAACCCCATATATTGCTCCATACAGTATAATGAGCCCCATATATTGCTCCATACAGAATAATAAGCCCCATATATTGCTCCATACAGTATTATGGGCACCACATAGTGCTCCATACAGAACATGCCCCATATATTGCTGCATACAGAAAAATGAGCCCCATATATTGCCCCATACAGAATAATGAGCCCCATATATTGCTGCATACAATATTATGGGCACCACATAGTCATCTGTACAGTATTGTGGGCACCACATAGCCCCCACACATTATAATGAACCCCATATATTGCTTCATACAGTATAATGAGCCCCATATATTGCTCCATACTGAATAATGAACCCCATATATTGCTCCATACAGTATTATGGGCACCACATAGCCCTCCACACATTATAATGAACCCCATATATTGCTCCATACAGTATAATGAGCCCCATATATTGCTCCATACAGAATAATAAGCCCCATATGTTGCTCCATGCTGTATTATGGGCACCACATAGTGCTCCATACAGAACATGCCCCATATATTGCTACATACAGAATAATGAGCCCCATATATTTCTCCATACAGTATTATGGGTACCACATAGCCCTCCAAACAGAATAATGAGCCCCATATATTTCTCTATACAGAATAATAAGCCCCATATATTGCTCCATACAGTATTATGGGCACCACATAGTCCTCCATACAGTATTGTGGGCACCACATAACGCTCCATACAGAATAACAAGCCCATATATTGCTCCATACAGAACAATGACCCCCATATATTGCTCCATACAGTATTATGGGCACCACATAGTCCTACATATAGTTTTGTGGGCACCATATAGCTCTCCATACAGAATAACACGCCCCATATATTGCTCCACACAGTATTTTGGGTACTATATAGTGCTCCCTACAGTATAATGTGCCCCATATAATGCTCCATACAGTTAAAATGAGCCCTATATATTGCTCCAAACAGAATGGGCCCTATATTAGTCTCCATATGAGGCTCCATATATACTGGGCGCCATATGATGCTCCAGTATATAATGGGCCCCATATGATGCTCCAAGGTATGATGGGCCCCATATATTGCTCAAAACATTAAAAACAAAAAGAAAACCTGAAATCCTCACCTCTCCTTGCTGGCCACTGCTCTGCTCTGAACTCCTAAACTTCGGCGTCTTCCGGCTCTCTGCACTGTGACTGTTCAGGCAGAGGGAGCACAGATGTGACGTTATTGTACCATCTGACCTGAAACGTCACAGTCAGATGACGCCGCAGCGGAGGAGCGGGAAGAGGTAAGTATCACAAGTGTTGGGGCCCTGAGCAAGCGGGGAGGGGTGGACTTTTTATTAGCCCATGTGGCAACTTTTCAGTTCCACAGCAGAGAAAGGTTATGTTATGGATTTGAAACGTTGCCACATGGGTTATTAAAGAGTCTGCCACTTTTTTCAAAACTTATCGGAGGATAGGAGAAGTATATACAGCTCCACAATATATACTGTTAAGGAATATTGAGTGGAGCTGTGTATATAATATAGTGTAGAGATGTGCCAGTGTATATAGTGTGGATTCCACACTATATACTATATACACAGCAACATACTATATAAACATCTGTACATTCTATACTATATATACACAACTCTACATTATACACTATATTAAGACAGCATTATACTATATACTATATTATGTTGCATATATCATATAGGTGAGTGCTGTATATACATTATATAGGTGATACTGTGACTGATGTGTATAGGTGCAGTATCACCTATGTAACATATCTACAGCAGTATCACCCATAGATTGTACTAGCTGAAGAGCCCGGCGCTGCCCGGGCATAGTAACTAACTGTGGTTAGTTATAGCAAATTATAATTATCCTCCATCCCATAGTCCCATGCCCATATACCCATCATACATATCCACGATCCCATAGGCCCATGCCGATATACCCATCATACATATCCTCCATTCCATAGTCGAGTGCCCATATACCCATCACACATCCTCCATCCCACATCCACAATATATACTGTGTTAAGGAATATTATTATTATTATTATTATTATTATTTATTGTTATAGCGCCATTTATTCCATGGCGCTTTACATGTGAGGGGGGTATACATAAAAACAAGTACAATAATCTTAAACAATACAAGTCATAACTGGTACAGGAGGAGAGAGGACCCTGCCCGCGAGGGCTCACAATCTTCAAGGGATGGGTGATAATACAGTAGGCGAGGGTAGAGCTGGTCGTGCAGCGGTTTGGTCGATCGGTGGTTACTGCAGGTTATAGGCTTGTCGGAAGAGGTGGGTCTTCAGGCTCTTTTTGAAGGTTTCGATGGTAGGTGAGAGTCTGATATGTTGTGGTAGAGAGTTCCAGAGTAGGGGTGATGCGCGAGAGAAATCTTGTATGCGATTGTGGGAAGAGGAGATAAGAGGGGAGTAGAGAAGGAGATCTTGTGAGGATCGGAGGTTGCGTGCAGGAAAGTACCGGGAGACGAGGTCACAGATGTATGGAGGAGACAAGTTGTGGATGGCTTTGTATGTCATGGTTAGGGTTTTGTAATGGAGTCTCTGGGCAATTGGGAGCCAGTGAAGGGATTGACAGAGGGGAGAAGCTGGGGAATAGCGGGGGGACAGGTGGATTAGTCGGGCAGCAGAGTTTAGAATAGATTGGAGGGGTGCGAGAGTGTTTGAGGGGAGGCCGCAGAGCATGAGGTTGCAGTAGTCAAGGCGAGAGATGATGAGGGCATGGACTAGGGTTTTTGCAGATTCTTGGGTGAGGAATGAACGGATGCGTGAAATATTTTTGAGTTGAAGTCGGCAGGAAGTGGAAAGGGTTTGAATATGTGGTTTGAAGGAGAGATCAGCATCAAGGATTACTCCGAGGCAGCGAGCTTGTGGGACTGGGGAGAGTGGGCAGTCATTTACTGTAATTGATAGGTTCGTAGGGGGGGTCACGTGAGATGGGGGAAAGATGATGAATTCTGTTTTGTCCATGTTGAGTTTCAGATATCTAGTGGAGAAGAAGGATGAAATAGTGGACAGACATTGAGGGATTCTGGTTAGTAGGGAGGTGATATCTGGTCCAGAGATGTAGATCTGTGTGTCATCAGCATAAAGATGATACTGAAAGCCATGAGATTCTATGAGCTGTCCCAGGCCAAAGGTGTAAATAGAGAACAGCAGGGGCCCTAGGACTGAACCTTGTGGGACTCCGACAGATAGGGGGCGAGGTGAGGAGGTGGTGTGTGAGTGGGAGACGCTGAATGTCCGGTCTGTTAGGTATGATGAGATCCAGGAGAGGGCCAAGTCTGTGATGCCGAGGGATGAGAGGGTCTGTAATAATAGGGAATGGTCCACTGTGTCAAAGGCAGCCGACAGGTCCAGGAGGAGGAGGACAGAGTAGTGTCGCTTGCTCTTGGCAGTTAAGAGGTCATTGGTGACCTTAGTAAGGGCAGTTTCAGTGGAGTGGTGTGACCGGAAGCCAGATTGTAAGCGGTCGAAGAGGGAGCAAGAAGAGAGATGGGAGGACAGTTCAAGGTAGACGTGTTGTTCCAGTAGCTTGGAGGCGTATGGGAGAAGTGATATAGGGCGATAGCTAGATACAGAGGATGGGTCAAGAGAGGGCTTTTTGAGGATAGGTGTGATGGAGGCATGTTTAAAGCTTGAGGGGAAAACACCAGTTGTTAGTGATAGGTTGAAGAGATGGGTTAGGGTTGGGATGAAGACTGTGGTGAGGTTTGGGATGAAGTGGGATGGGATCGGGTCGAGTGCACAGGTGGTGAGATGTGATCTTGAGAGTAGAGTGGAGAGTCGATCTTCTGTAATGGTGGAGAAGTTGGTTTTGAAGGTGGAGGGCTGGGAAGTCGGGAGGAAGGGCTCTGGGGGTTGTTGACCAAAACTGTCCCAGATGTTATCAATTTTCTGCTTGAAAAATGAGGCAAAATCTTCAGCTGAGATGAGTGGGGAGGGAGGAGGTGCTGGGGGGCGGAGGAGAGAATTGAAGGTGTTGAATAACTGTTTAGGGTTGTGAGACAGGGAGGATATGAGAGATGAGAAGTAGGTTTGTTTAGCTGTGGCGAGTGTGGTCTTGAAAGTAGTGAGGGACTGTTTGAATGCGATGAAATGCTCGTTGGAGTGGGATCTTTTCCATCTGCGCTCAGCAGCCCTGGAAGCTCGCCTCAGCTCTTTGGTCAGGCTGGTGTGCCAGGGCTGTCTGTTGATTTTGCGAGTTTTGGTATGTGTAAGTGGGGCAGCGGATTCCAAAGCTACAGCTATTGTGGTGTTATATAGAGCGGCAGCGTCATCCGCATTGTGTAAGGAACTTATATCTGTAAGAGGGAGGAGGGATTCGGAGAATGAGTGTAGGTCAAGGTGTTTAAGATTCCTGCGAGGGTGTGAAAGTTTGTGGGGTGGGGATTGTAGACATGGAGTGAAGAGGGAGGAGAATGTGAGCAGGTTGTGGTCAGAGAGAGGAAGAGGTGAGTTAGAGAGGTTAGATAGGGAGCAGAGGCGGGTGAAGATGAGGTCCAGTGTGTGGCCATCTTTGTGGGTGGCTGTAGAAGACCATTGAGTGAGGCCGAAGGAGGAAGTGAGAGATAGAAGTTTAGTGGCAGCTGAGAGGGAAGTGTCAATGGGGATGTTGAAGTCGCCCATGATGATAGTAGGGATGTCCGCGGAAAGGAAATGAAGTAACCAGGTGGTGAAGTGGTCAAAGAAGGTGGTGGCTGGCCCTGGGGGGCGGTAGATGACAGCCAGTTGGAGGTTGGAGGGGGAGTAGATGCGCACAGAGTGCACCTCAAAGGAAGGGAGGGTAACAGAGGGTGGCAGTGGGATTGGGGTGAAGGAGCAGGTATCTGACAGGAGAAAACCAACTCCTCCACCATGTTTGCTGCTGGGGCGGGGGGTGTGAGAAAGGTGGAAGCCGCCATACGAAAGTGCAGCAGGAGAGGCTGTGTCAGAAGGGGTGAGCCAGGTTTCGGTGATGGCGAGGAAGGAGAGTTTGGTAGTAACAAAAAGATCATGGATGTAGGAAAGCTTGTTGCAGACAGAGCGAGCGTTCCACAGAGCTCCTGTTAGTGGGACTGGGGAAGCGGGGGCTGGGTGAATGGGTATAAGGTTGGAGAGGTTACGGAAGGTTGTGATAGAGCGTGGATGGGAGGTAGAAATGACTGTGGGAATGTGGTGAGGAGGACCAGGATTTGGAGAGATATCACCAGCAGTGAGAAGGAGCAGAGAAAGTGTTACCAGGTGGGAGCAGGAGAGGGCATGAGGGGGCTGTCTGTGTTTGGAAACAGAGGATTGTATGTTAAGGGACAGTTTTGAGGCGGAGGTGAGGTGGATGGGGAGGATTGAAGAAGAGATGAACAGTTCCTTACTAGGAGTAGGGATTAGGGGAATTAGCAGAAAGTGAAGGATTATTGGGGTGAAAGTGAAAACAAACAGAAACATTGTTTACAGTGACTGTGTCCAGTTACCTTCAGTTCCCTTCTGGTTCAATTCTGGTTTTAATTCTTAAATTAATCTTCACACTTCTAGCACACACTTATATTGAGTGGAGCTGTGTATATAATATAGTGTAGAGATGTGCCAGTGTATATAGTGTGGATTCCACACTATATACTATATACACAGCAACATACTATATAAACATCTGTACATTCTATACTATATATACACAACTCTACATTATACACTATATTAAGACAGCATTATACTATATACTATATTATGTTGCATATATCATATAGGTGAGTGCTGTATATACATTATATAGGTGATACTGTGACTGATGTGTATAGGTGCAGTATCACCTATGTAACATATCTACAGCAGTATCACCCATAGATTGTACTAGCTTGAAGAGCCCGGCGCTGCCCGTGCATAGTAACTAACTGTGGTTAGTTATAGCAAGTTATAATTATCCTCCATCCCATAGTCCCGTGCCCATATACCCATCATACATATCCACGATCCCATAGGCCCATGCCCATATACCCATCATACATATCCTCCATTCCATAGTCGAGTGCCCATATACCCATCACATATCCTCCATCCCATAGTCCCATGCCCATATACCCATCATGCATATCCTCAATCCCATAGTCCCGTGCCCATATACCCATCATACATATCCACCATCCCATAGTCCCGTGCCCATATACCCGTCATACATATCCTCCATCCCCTAGTCCAGTGCCCATATACCCATCACACATCCTCCATCCAATAGTCCCGTGCCCATATACCCATCATACATATTCTCCATCCCTTAGTCCAGTGCCCATATACCCATCACACATCCTCCATCCCAGAGTCAACCATTATGACATCATAATGAGTGGCGCGGCTTGCAACCTATGATGACATCAGCGTCACCATGGCAACCATTATGACATCATAATGAGGGGCGGGGCTTGATACACATACACTTTTTCCCCATTATGTAGATAGGGGCAAAATTGTTTGGTGAATTGGAACGCGTGGGGTTAACATTTCACCTCACAACATAGCCTAGGACACTCTCGGGGTCCAGACGTGTGACTGTGCCAAATTTTGTGGCTGTAGCTGCGACGGTGCGGATGCCAATCCCGGACATATACACATACATACATACACACACTTGAACTTTATATATTAGACTAGCTGAAGAGCCCGGCGCTGCCCGGGCATAGTAACTAACTGTGGTTAGTTATAGCAAATTATAATTATCCTCCATCCCATAGTCCCGTGCCCATATACCCATCATACATATCCACGATCCCATAGGCCCGTGCCCATATACCCATCATACATATCCTCCATCCCATAGTCCAGTGCCCATATACCCATCACACATCCTCCATCCCATAGTCCCTTGCCCATATACCCATCACACATCCTCCTTCCCATGGTCAACCATTATGACATCATAATGAGCGGCGGGGCTTGCAACATATGATGACATCAGTATCGCCATGGTTGAGTGCCCATATACCCATCACACATCGCCCATCCCATAGTCCCATGCCCATATACCCATCACACATCCTCCATCCCATAGTCCCATGCCCATATACCCATCATACATATCCTCCATCCTATAGTCCCGTGCCCATATACCCATCATACATATCCACCATCCCATAGTCCCGTGCCGATATACCCGTCATACATATCCTCCATCCCATAGTCCAGTGCCCATATACCCATCACACATCCTCCATCCCATAGTCCCATGCCCATATACCCATCATACATATCCTCCGTCCCATAGTCCAGTGCCCATATACCCATCACTCATCCTCCATCCCATAGTCAACCATTATGACATCATAATGAGCGGCGGGGCTTGCAACCTATGATGACAACAGCATCGCCATGGCAACCATTATGACATCATAATGACGGGCGGGGCTTGATACACACACTTTTTCCCCATTATGTAGATAGGGGCAAAATTGTTTGGTGAATTGAAATGCGCGGGTTTAAAATTTCGCCTCACAACATAGCCTAGGATGCTCTCGAGGTCCAGACGTGTGACTGTGCCAAATTAAGTGGCTGTAGCTGCGACGGTGCGGATGCCAATCCCGGACATACACACATACATACATACACACACTTGAGCTGTATATATTAGACTAGCTGAAGAGCCCGGTGCTGCCCGGGCATAGTAACTATCTGTGGTTAGTAATAGCAAATTATAATTATCCCCCATCCCATAGTCCCGTGCCAATATAAACATCATACATATCCACGATAGCATAGGCCCGTGCCCATATACCCATCATATATATCCTCCATTCCATAGTCGAGTGCCCATATACCCAACACATCCTCCATCCCATAGTTCCATGCCCATTTACCCATCACACATCCTCCATCCCATAGTCCCATGCCCATAGATCCATCATACATATTCGCCATCCCATAGTCGAGTGCCCATATACCCATCACACATCCTTAATCTCATAGTCCCATGCCCATATACCCATCATACATATCCTCCATCCCATAGTCCCGTGCTCATATACCCATCATACATATCCGCCATCCCATAGTCCCATACCCCTATACCCATCATACATAGCTTCCATCCCATAGTCCAGTGCCCATATACCCATCACAGATCGTCCGTCCCATAGTCCCGTGCCCATATACCCATCATACATATCCTCCATCCCATAGTCCAGTGCCCATATACCCATCACACATCCTCCATCCCAAAGTCCCATGCCCATATACCCATCATACATATTCGCCATCCCATAGTCGAGTGCCCGTATACCCATCACACATCCTTCATCTCATAGTCCCATGCCCATATACCCATCATACATATCCTCCATCCCATAGTCCCGTGACCATATACCCATCATACATATCCGCCATCCCATAGTCCAGTGCCCATATACCCATCACACATCCTCCATCCCATAGTCATCCCATATGGCATCATAATGAGCGGCGGGGCTTGCAACCTATGATGACATCAGCGTCACCATGACAACCATTATGACATCATAATGAGGGGCGGGGCTTGATCCACACACACTTTTTCCCCATTATGTAGATAGGGGCAAAATTGTTTGGTGAATTGGAATGCGCGGGGTTAAAATTTTGCCTCACAACATAGCCTAGGACACTCCCAGGGTCCAGACGTGTGACTGTGCCAAATTTTGTGGCTGTAGCTGCGACGGTGCGGATGCCAATCCCGGACATATACACATGCATACATGCATACAGTTGTGGCCAAAAGTATTGACACCCCTGCAAGTGTGATTTAGTTATTGCCAACACCTGTTAGGTGCCACAGGTAAGTTACAGGTGCTGTTAATTGCACAAATTAGAGAAGCATCACATGATTTTTCGAACAGTGCCAATACTTTTGTCCACCCTCTTTTTTATGTTTGGTTTGGAATTATACCCAATTTGGCTTTAGGACAATTCTTTTTGTGTTTTTTCATTTAAGACAACTTAACTGAAGATAATAATACCAAAGAATTTGTGTTTGCAATCATTTTCAGGAAGAAACTGAGTATTATCTGACAGAATTGCAGGGGTGTCAATCCTTTTGGCCACAACTGTACATACACACACTTGAGCTTTATATATTAAATATACAGTTTACAGGTGATAGTGCTAGTGCTGTACATACATAAAACAAAGTTTCTATATTGGGACTCACCCAGGTCCCTGAGATGGAGAGGATGAACATCTGAGGTGCATTCATCGTTGGGCGTGCACAGGAGCGGGTCTCTGGCTTGGACAGTAAGTAGAGCAGGGGGCATATAGGGGGCACAGGAATCACAGGGGTGCACATAGCTGGGGCCACAGAGATCACACGGGGGCACATAGCTGGGGCCAGAGAGATCACGGGGGGCACATAGCTGGTGCCATAGAGGTCACGGGGGGCAAATAGCTGGAGCCACAGAGATCACAAGGGGGCACATAGCTGGCACCAGAGAGATCACAGAGGGGCACATAGCTGGAGCCACAGAGATCACAGGGGGGCATGCAGCTGGAGACAGAGAGATCACAGGGGGGCACGTAGCTGGAGCCACAGAGATCACGGGGGGGGGGGCACATGGCTGGAGCCGGAGCCAGAGAGATCACAGGGGAGCACATAGCTTGGGCCATAGAGGTCACAGGGGGGCACACTTTTCTGGAGCCACAGAGATCACAGGGGGTCACATAGCTGGGGTCACAGAGATCACAGGGGGTCACATAGTTGGGGTCACAGAGATCAAGGGGGGCATGTAGCTGAGGCTAGAGAGATTACAGGGGGTGGGGGCACTTGGCTGGAGCCACAGAGATCATGGGGGGAACTTAGCTGGGGCCAGAGAGATCACAGGGGGGCACATAGCTTGGGCCATAGAGGTCACAGGGGGGCACATAGCTGGAGCCACAGAGATCACAGGGGGTCACATTGCTGGGGTCACAGAGATCACAGGGGGTCACAGAGATCACAGGGGGTTGCATAGCTGGGGTCACAGAGATCACAGGGGGCACATAGCTGGGGCCATAGATGTCACAGGGGGCACATAGCTGGAGCCACAGAGGTCACAGGGGGCACATAGCTGGGGTCACAGAGATCACAGGGGGTCACATAGCTGGAGCCAGAGAGATCACAGGGGGGGGCACATAGCTGGTGCCAGAGAGATCACATGGGGGGCACATAACTGGAGGGCACAGAAATCACAGGGGGAACAGAGATCATGGGGGGACATATAGCTATGGGGCACAGATTACAGGGGGGAGCTCATAGCTGGGGCCATAGAGATTACAGGGGGGGTCACAAAGCTGGGGCCATAGAGATTACAGGGGTGTCACATAGCTGGGGCCTTAGAGGTCACGGGGGGCACATAGCTGGGAGGCACATAGTGGGGGAGCCACAGAGATCACAGGAGGACATATATATCACAGAGTGGCACTTAGCTGAGGGGCACAGATCTCCAGCAAACAGTCACAGAGCTGCCGGCACAGAGATCTCTCTGGCAGCAGCAGCTCCTCTAGTTCCGGGACAGTAGCAACTAGAATGGAGTTGATTGTATGAGGTAATGATGTCACTGGAAGGTGCGGGACTAGCGCTGTCTAGATTGGAGTGGCTAAAATGACGAGGATCACAAAAAATCAACTCCAATCTAGACTGTGCTAGTCCCGCCCCTTCCGGTGACATCATCACCTCATACAATCCACTCCATTCTAGTTGCAGGTCCATTCGTGCTGGCAGATTTAAAGGGCTGGCGGACAGAAAAACGGGCCGGTAGTCGGATCAGCGGGCATCACCGGCCCGCGGCCTACTACGATGGAAAACGTCGCGGCCCAGCGGGAAAATGCCCGGTAGGTTACATTGCCAATCCGGGCCTGTCATGTACCGTGGTTTCATTGGTCTTTGTACAGTGTGTTATGGTGCGGGAACAGTCATATTATAGTGGTGATGGTAGTGTACATTGTGTGGTAGTATTATTTTGGCCTTGTATAGTAGTAATTTCGGTAATATTGATCTTTGTATAGTGTGTTTTAGGGTTAGCAACAGTGGTATACTGTAATTATATATGTATAGCTATGTATTGACCGATGCACAGTGACACCATCTGCAGCAAGATGATGCTGCAGCTCTTTGGAGGTGGTCTGTGGATTGTCCTTGACTGTTCTCAGCATTCTTCTTCTCTGCCTTTCTGATATTTTTCTTGGCCTGCCACTTCTGGGCTTAACAAGAACTGTACCTGTGTTCTTCCATTTCCTTACTATGTTCCTCACAGTGGAAACTGACAGGTTAAATCTCTGAGACAACTTTTTGTATCCTTCCCCTGAAAAGCTATGTTGAATAATCTTTGTTTTCAGATCATTTGAGAGTTGTTTTGAGGAGCCCATGATGCCACTCTTCATAGGAGAATCAAATAGGAGAACTACTTGCAAGTGGCCACTTTAAATACCTTTTCTCATGATTTGACACACCTGGCTATGAAGTTCAAAGCTCAATGAGGTTACAAAACCAATTTAGTGCTTCAGGAAGTCAGTAAAAAGTAGTTAGGAGTGTTCAAATCAAGAAAACGATAAGGGTGCCCATACTTTTGCACCGGTCAAATTTTGTTTAAATGCAGATTGCACATTTTCTGTTAGTACAATAAACCTCATTTGAATCCAGAAATATAACTGAGTCCATCAGTTATTAGATATATGAAACTGAAATACCTGTTGCAAAAAACAAAATTGTTATAAAGAAAAAAGGTTAACATTAATAGGGGTGCCCAAACTTTTACATATGACTGTATATAAAAAGTATATAGTACAGTAAAGGGTGTTTTACTGGATGGGAGATACATTTCTCCCAGCAGGTTAATGCTTGGCCAGGTTTTTCCCTAAAGACAGGACCTGCGATGATGTCATGGTCACGTGATCAGCTCATGTGATGTTTACCTCACTTGTAGGAGGGGTTATGGGCTATGTGGGCCCGTCCCGTGTAAGGGGTGAGTCTGGGACCAGTGGTTCTCCAAGCTGGAGTATATTTATGTTTTTCCTTACTTTCTATTAATATGCTGTTTGCAACGTGACATTAAACCACTGATATTGGACTTTAAGCCTGTGTGTTGCCTCGTTACTGCAGCCCTGCCATTACCTACCAGAGCGAATCCCTACAATTGGTGGAGAATGCGGGTAAACGCAGTGAGGCCAGGCTGTTTTTGCTTATTTTTGATTTGTACCCCAGCCTATGTCCTGGGTGAAACTAGTGGCACAGACCTAGGTGGGGAACTTTCCAGAAATGGAGGCCACGGTAAAAACACTCATAGAGTCCATGCGACAGCAGCGGCAGGCTATGCAGCAGATGGCTACACAGCAGCAGCAGGCTATGCAGCAGCAGCAGGAGGCCATGCAGCAGCAGCAGGATGCCATGCGACAGCAGGCTATGCAGCAGCAGCAGGAAACCAATCAGCTGTTGATACAGCATATCACAACAGCGCAGACAAAAGGAACTAACCAGGGAATCCATGATGTCCAGAAAGCGGTTCGTACAGCGGTTCCCAAAATGGAGAAGTCAGACGATGTGGAGGCGTACCTGGAGATGTTCGAAGGAGTCGCTGAGAGAGAGAAGCTACCCCGGGACCAGTAGGCAGAAATCATTGCTCCGTTTCTGGCCCCAGGACCTTTGAAAGCGTATCAGGACCTACCCACGGAGCAAAGGGCGGAATACACGGTCATCAAGGGTGAGATACTGGCACGTCTTGGGGTAAATGTGTTAGCTCGGGCCCAGCGGGTACACCAGTGGGAGTTTACCCCCTCCAAACCGGCTCGGTCCCAGTATTACGACCTGATGCACCTGTTACGAAAGTGGTTGCAGCCTGAGGTGTTGTTCCCCACGGCCATGCTGGACCGCATAGTGACTGATAAGTTTTGGAGGGCTTTGCCCCCCCTCCCTCCAGACATGGGTCAGACAGGCATCCCCTACTAATGCCATGCAGGTGATAGACCTCATAGAAAGGTATGGGGCTACCAAAAAGCTACAGGGAGGGACTCCCCGGAAGGTAACAGGAAGGTTCCTTAAGTCGCCACCCCTTGTTCGGCGAGCGGAGCCCAGGAAGGCCGCTCAGGACTTATCTAGGGAAGTAAGGAGTCCCATAATCTGCTGGCGGTGCCCGGAACCAGGTCATATGAGAGCTGATTGCCCCATCTGGCTGAGCCCATGGACACAAACTTTGGGTACCGCCAGTCTCACTATGCCGAACCGATGTGTGCAATGGGCACCCAGAAAGGTCCCAATATGGAACATTTGTGTCGGGTTGAAGTGGAAGGCACCCCGGCTGTGGCCTTATTGGACTCAGGGAGTCTTGTTACCCTGGTACAAGCCAGCTGGATGCAAACCAGCGAGTATACGGGTCGGAAAATAGGGGTGTTGTGTATACATGGGGACTTAAAAGACTATCCCACCACACTAGTGGTGATAAACACGCCAGCGGGAAGGCCGTGCCATGAAGTGGGGGTTGTGACTTATCTGCACTAAGAAGTGATAATTGGAAGAAACTTTCATTTATTTTCTGTGCTGTGGCCATCTGTTGTCCCACCCAAGGAGCAACTGCCGGCACCAGAGGCAACCAGGTTACATTCTCCAGAAGTAGGGCATGAACCTGGTGGCCTGGAGGAAGATGTGCTGCGGTAGGGGTAACCTTCCCTTCGATGGAGGAGGAGAAGAATTCTCCCATAGAAGTAATGGCTGGAGAGGTGGAAGACTTGCCGCCGGGACCCGAGTTGTCATATTTGAATGTAGCAGATGACAATTTTGGTACGGCGCAACTCCGAGACCCTACTTTGGCCCAGGCCAGAGAAAATGTACTGTTTGTTAATGGGGAACCCCAACAACCTGGGGCAGCTACAGTGTTGCCACGCTTTGAGCTGAAGCAAGATTTGTTGTACCAAGTGGAGAAAATACGTGGGGAAATGGTAGAACAGTTACTGGTACCTCAGGCATATCTTAGGCTGATAATGGACTTAGCGCATGTACTTGGGGGGCATTTGGGCCAAAAGAAAACCCTAGACCGAATTCTCCAGCGGTTCTACTGGCTAGGGGTCCATGAAGAAGTTAAACTGTACTGTAATTCCTGTCCAGTGTGCCAGGTAACCTGTCCCCAGCCTCACTTTCAGAGTCCCTTGGTGCCTTTACCAATCATAGAGGTACCCTTCGAGAGAGTGGCAATGGATCTGGTCAGGCCTCTCAATAAGTCGGCAAGGGGACATCAAAACATCTTGGTAGTTCTAGATTATGCTACCCGATATCCTGAGGCCATTCCTCTGCGCCACACAACAGCTAAGCTTATAGCAAAGGAACTCATGGGTATGTTTTCGCGGGTGGGAATTCCTCAAGAAATTTTAACATACCAGGGAACCCACTTTATGTCAAAAATTATGAAGGAACTCTGCCATTTGCTAAATGTTAAACAGTTGCGCACATCGGTCTATCATCCCCAAACAGATGGTCTGGTAGAAAGATTCAATAAGACGCTGAAGAACATGTTAAAAAAGGCAGTTTTCAAAGATGGGAAGGACTTATTGCCATATTTGTTGTTTGCAGTGCAGGAGGTACCTCAGGCATCTACGGGATTCTCGCCCTTTGAACTATTGTATGGCAGACATCCACGGGGCTTACTTGATATAGCCAAAGAGGCCTGGGAGAACCAACCTACCCCCCACAAAAGTGTGATAGAACATGTTGCAAAAATGCAAGAAAGAATGGAGACAGTCCTACCCTTAGTCCGGGAACATATGGAGGCAGCACAACAGTCACAGAGTCGGGTCTATAACCGGGGGGCTCGGGTAAAAACCTTTAGCCCTGGGGAGCGGGTGTTGGTACTTGTGCCTACTGTAGATAGCAAATTTCTTGCAAGGTGGCAGGGACCCTACGAGATCATGGAAAAGGTGGGGCCAGTAGACTACAAGGTACACCAGCCAGGACGGAGAACGCCAGAACAGGTTTACCATGTTAATTTGCTTAAACCATGGAAAGATAGAGAAAACCTTGGTGGGGATAGTCCGCGGCCTGCATTTCAGATGGAGAAGGCTCCATCACCTCGGGGCGAGGCAGGAGAAGCCCAACCCGCAGTCAAAATTGCAGACAGTTTGTCTCCTAGACAGGTTCAGGAGGTCCAGGAGTTCATTAGCCGAAATACAGATGTTTTTTCGGAGCTTCCCGGACTCACCTCCCTAATCCAACATGACATAGTCACGGCACCACAGGCCAAAGTCCGACTAAAGCCATATCGGGTGCCTGAGGCCCGGCGACAAGCCGACTCAGAAGAGGTAAAAACTATGCTACAGTTAGGGGTCATAGAAGAGTCCCAAAGTGAGTGGGCCAACCCAATAGTCCTAATACCCAAGCATGATAGGTCTCTAAGATTCTGTAATGATTTTAGAAAACTTAATGACATTTCAAAGTTCGACGCCTACCCTTTGCCTTGGGTTGATGAGTTGATAGAGCGATTTGTGCAGGCACGGTATTTTACAACTCTGGACCTCACAAAAGGTTATTGGCAGGTACCCCTAACAGAGGCGGCAAAGGAAAAAACGACCTTTGTAACATCTGAGGGGCTGTTCCAGTATATGGTGTTACCCTTTGGGTTGCATGGCGCACCAGCAACGTTCCAGCGATTAATAGAAATCGGACTTTAAGCCTGTGTGTTGCCTCTTTACTGCAGCCCTGCCATTACCTACCAGAGCGAATCCCTACTATATATATATATATAGTATGATGATTTATTACTGATTGTTTACATGTATAGTTTATTATTGCTGCTATATGTATAGTTTTACTAGGGAATGTGTGTAGTACTTAATTACAGCCACTAGATGGGGGCATTTTGGGCTATAGTGGTTCAGATAGGAATCTCACATAGTGTATAGTTAACAGTTAAAACATAGGAGGGGTCAACTGCAGTTAAGAAAGAAGGGATTTCCTGATAAGACTCAGATGGGTCACGATGCCCAAATCACCTGCATGGGCTTTAGTGCCCAGGATTATACCACGGACTTAATTGTCCAGAATCGAAGCAGTGACCACGTAACATTCTAAGAAGTAAAGAGCTCAGCCATCTGCAGCAGGCCAGGAAAGCAGCAAGACTGAACTACAGTGGGTTACAGCAGTGTGGTGCAGAAACTGAAGCAAAGGCAAGCAGAGTACAAGGATGCAGGAGACTCCATGATGTGACAACTTATCGCATGGGCTGATGCCCTCAGATCCGGGGCAGAACAGCTGAGGGAATCCCCAACCGCAGTGAGTGAAAGCAGAGAGGACGCTGCATTACCGTTATAGGCAGTAGGTCACCGTAATATACTGAAGGCCGAAGGAAGTACCACAGGAGAAGCTATGACAGTACAGAAGGGGTCACTCGTCATGTGGCAACTAACTTCGGGAACAGATGATCTGATGTCTGGGGCGAAACAGACAGAGTGTCTAACCGTGGCAAAGCCAAACCAGGAGGACGCTGAGGAACCTATGAGATGGGCTGACCTGGGTACGTGCTGTGTGACTGTGAGAGAAGTACAGGGAAAGAGGAAGAGATTTGAAATGTGCAACATGTGAATACTGCTGTGAAATACTTGGATGTGCTGAGAAATTAATACAGTAAAGTTGTCTTTTTGAAATTTGAAATAGACTGTGACTCAATACATGTGAAAACGTTTGCAGACAGCCTTCAGTGGCGCAAAAGGAATCTGAATGAAGCTGGACTTGAAGTCACAGGTATGCTGACTAATGGACATTGTTTTTATGTGATAGGAGGCCAGGGCACAGATGTCCCGGTGTCCTCGGCCATGACTACGGCCCTGGCCCTCCCTCACAATTCGTTTGAGGGCGGTGCTAGAAGCCGTGAGGCTAGTAACTGCAGTGCCGCCCCTTGGTAATGTCTTGTTCCAGGAGGGACGATTGACGCTGTGGGGATTGAGTGCAGTCCATGCCTCCTGTGACGTCACGTGTGAGACCCCTCTCAAACGAAACGTCACTGGAAGGACAGTAAAAAAAAATGTAGTGATTAGCTACATTGGGAGAAATGTAGGGAATTGTGTAATAAAGCAAATTACAAAACTGGGTAGGGCGTATGGAAAGATATTTAGAAAATACATTTTAGGTTCCAGACTACCCCTTTATTTGGTTGTCGGCAATATTCAGTGGTCAAGACATGTCAGTTGAAGACAGCCTTCTTCCCCAAATCTTCTTCAGACAGAAAAGACAGAAAAAGAAAGCAAATATCTGATAGAGACTGTTTTATTGGATCGCATGATGGCATGTTGGTTGGCTGCCTTCCTCTGTGTATTAATATAATTTAAATAGTTATACTGTACATACCTAAATGGATGAGCAAGGGTGCTTATTAGGAGTGAGATGTGCTGCTATGGAACATAAACTGCTGCTCTAAAAAGCAATACTCAGAGCTATTTTCTCAAGAACAAAAAATAGTAAATTGGGGTGATGTAAAACTGATTATTAACCTAAAGAGATACAATTGAAGACAGTGTTGGACTGGGGTGCCAAGGGCCTACCAGTAACCAACTCCAGGGCCCTGCTTTTCAGCTACATGCAAATGTGACATTATCATCAATCACAAATTTATAAAATGAAGCACTGGGCAGATTGTTAAATGAATAAGATGCCACCTTTATCTGCATATAATGATTCATGTGTACTGTGCCAAGTACTGCTCATAAAAGAGGTTAGGGGCACACTGTTGCACAGGAGTCCCCCAGAGGATTCTCCTGTTCTCCTGTGGGCCAGTCCAAGCCTTATTTTTAAGACATAGTGTTCAAATAATAAAAGTTTATAATAATAGCAATAGTAAAATATCTCTCCAGCCTTGTCATTCTCTTTCTAGAGCACAGTACCCATCTCTAGGTAGCGTGACATTGAATAAACACTGTTAACGAGGCGCTGGAATTTTTTAAACAAACTTGAAGTGGCCCCTTAGTCATGGATTAGCAGATAGAATAGATTTTGCCCCAGACGGTATCTTAATCTTTTTATATACTCTTCAAACTCTCTATAGCATGTCACATATACAAAAGAAAAACTGTTCCGATGTCAACTGGTGATTTGTTGCAGTATAATCTCAGCCTGCGGTCACAGGCAATTCTTCACAATCCCTCCTGGCAAGGCAGACACAGCTACAAATCATTTAAGCCTCACTCCTTCCATCAAGGTTCATGTAGTCATGAGAGAAAAATATTCAGAATTGAGAGTCCTCAGTGGTTGATACCTTTTAATGGCTAACTGAAAAGATGGTAACACATTGCAAGCTTTCGAGACTACTCAGGTCTCTTCATCAGGCTAGGCTAATACAAAATCTGAAGAGTCACATATTTATGCACAATACAGCATAGAAAAAATAAATGCAATAGATAAGACAAGTGTCGTGAAGCAGAACTATCAATATGGGAGAGGGAGATGCATAAATATTGGACCAGTACATAGATAAGGAGTCCGGCTGTTTTATAGTCCTCTGATTAGGGTCTCCTAATGTGTTGTGATGCTTCCACAAGGTCTTACAAGCAAATTCCTTAATTGATGTAAAAAGACATAAATCCATGCGACACATTCATTCCAGCACTGAGAGTGTCAAAGGTCGTCATAAATTTATACTCACAAACTCGTCTCTCTCTCTGAGACTTGAAGTTACCTTTCAATATCAGTAATTTCATATCCATGTTGCTGTGATCAGGGATACAAAAATGTTTTGCCACAGGTAGATCCATTCTTTTTTCTCTTATTGTGTGACGATGAGCATTCATCCTTGTTCTAAGCTTTTGCCCGGTCTCCCCCACATACAGACCCCCAGTTGGACATTTAGTACAAATAATTAAGTACACCACATTGGATGTAATGCAGCTGAAAGTACCTGGGATCTTGTAGTCCTGATGTGAGTTGGGGATCTTTATCTTGTCCGTGGTTATTATAAATGGACAGGTTTTACATTTTTTCTGGTTGCAAGGAAAGGTTCCTCCATCTGTTAGAGAGGACAGGGAGCTTCTGACAATGATGCTTCTTAAATTTGGAGGCTGTCTAAAACACAGCAGTGGGGGGTCTGGAAAAATGGATTGTAATCGGGCATCTTTTTGTAGTAAAGGTTGTAATTTCCGTACAGCTACCCTTAGCACTTCCAGATTTGGGTTGTAGGTGACTACTAGAGGCACCCGGTTTTTTTCTTCTTTAGCTTTGTAGTGTAGCAGGTGATTCCTTGACATTCTGGTGGCTCTTGTAATTTGGTTTTCAATTGTTCTTGGATGGTAACCCTGATTCAAAAAGGTCTTTTTGAGGCGACCAAGGTGTTTGTCTCTATCCATGGGGTTGGAACATATACGATTGTATCTGATGGCTTGGCTATAGATAATAGAGTTCTTTATGTGTTTTAGATGGAAACTGTCCCATTTAAGGTATGTTGGACGATCGATTGGCTTCTGATACAGGGATGTCTCTATTTCATTGTTTTTTAGCTTAATGATGGTGTCATGAGATTCCTTATCACCTGTAGTTTAGATAGAGGATAGTCTGCATGGAGTTCACCATTTAGTGGTCAACTGATTTTTGCTGAAACTTCCAATAGGACCAAAGGTAACTAGAAGAGTAGAAGCTTATCCTATCCACTCAATAAGCAAGCTGTTTGATAAAGCTGAATCTTGGCATTGGAGCTGATAATTGCCTATTGCATTTTCCCGCTTAAGGACTTAAAATGTACCTGTAGTTTCAGGTGACAAAACAAGTTACTGTGTATGTATATGAGGATTAACACTATTTCTGGCTATTATAAGAATTCTGAAATGATCGGCACTCCGCTGAAGTGGTGCAGCACTAGGAGGGTAAATAGTGCAAAATCAGAGAAGTCCCGACACTCACGGATGGGGTATCCTTTATCTTTATTACATCACACTGATCCAATTGAATGCTTCACCCCATCCCGAGTATACTGCCGTGGAACGCTTGGGATGGGCTCAGGCATTCAACTGGATCAGTCTGATGTAATAAAGATAAAAGGTTACACTATCCGTGAGTGCCGGGACTTCACTGATTTTGTATTAATATAATAATAATAATAATAAATTTTATTTCTATAGCACCGACATATTCCGCAGCACTTTACATTCCAGAGGGGACTTGTACAGACAATAGACATTACAGCATAACAATAATCACATAGATCATAACAGATACCAAGAGGAATGAAGGCCCTGCTCGCAAGCTTACAGTCTATGATGACTTATATCCTGTATTTTTCACCAGGGTTCCCATCTGAAGGCTCTGTTCTAAGTGGAATATGAGCTATAAGGTAGAAAATAGCTGCTATGATGTCCCACACACATATTACACAGAGAAGTGAGGGAATCCTGCTTTCTTGTCTCTATGTAGCACATGTTCAGAACCAACAGCAGTGTAGAGGAGAGTATACACCAGTAATGAGCATTGCAGCTGCGACTTAAGCACTGGAGAGAGATATAACACTTACTAGAAGACAGAAGCACGCTCTGCATGTGTCTCTCTCTGCCTGTCTCTCACTCTGCTCCTCCTTAAAGAATTAAATAGGCAGCTGTAGTCTGATCCGTCAGTTAGCTGACAGTCATTTTTCTTTTACGGAAGATAGATTTATCTCTTTTTCAGTGCGAATGATCAGTTCAGGAGGCAGATGGGATGAGAAGATGTGGCTTATAAATGGAGAAAAAAAGCATATATTTCTATATTTATTGATAAGTTTCTTACACTTACTCATACTAGTGATCTCTGCAAAGTTTGTTGAAACAGTGTCGACATCTTCGAAAGTGATCAACATGATTTGACCCAGTGAGGAACGATGAAAGGCGGGCAGTGGAAATCCACAGGGCGCCATGCTCTCAGTTAGGAACCACTCAGGTCAGATAAAGGAAGTCCATTTATTCAAAACACAACGAGTTTCACGGACGATCCATCCCCTTCATCAGGTGACACCTGATGAAGGAGACGGATCGTTCTTGAAACACTTGATGTGTTGAATACATTGACTTCTGTTATCTGATCTGGGTGGTTCCTGACTGAGAGCATGGTATAACGGCTCCTTAGCGGGATGCCATAAGCAGGCTGAAGGTGCTGCAGCGCTCTAGGACCGCCGTCATTCACCACTTAGCATCAGTGTTGTACCTGGCACGAACAACTAACAGAAGTGAGTTAAACACCTCTTCCCCCACCCATATGTTTTGTTACATGAGTACCCCTTCTTTTGGTTTATTTTCACAAGCTGGTCTGACCGCAAGCGCAAGTACTCTCTGGTAATTTTCTGCACACATTACCAGGGTGGGTGCGTCGATATGTAGCAAAAAGGTAAGAAAGGGCTGTATTGCTGTTCAGAGTGCCATAGCTCCTTCTTCCTAGCAGTACGATATTGAGACCCTCAGAACAAGTGATGTGCAAAGATCTAAAAGATATACTGTCACTTCTATAAGTGGTAAAACTTCTAAAACCATACAAACGCATCAACAAATTCAACTTTTCTAAAACCTGTATGTGCTACATGATCAAACATGAATGTCAATTTAGTAGAAGATGGAGATAAGTCACCACTTTTGTTGCTTATCTCCCTCAACAGCAGATATGGAGGCACAGTCAGATCCGTCATGGACAGTGAATTGTACATTAAGAAAAATTTTCTATATATCTGCAGCTTTAAGCAACATTTTATTATTGGAAACTCTGTCATATCTGTCACATCTATGGAGATTTTTTGCCTAATCCATTTCTATTTGCTTTCTCCAAGGTCATTGCCGTCTTCTAACAGGTATTTTTCTATATCTGGAAAAAGATGAAGTGTATTTTCAGATTAGTGGAAAGCAAAAAACCAAAAGCACAATGGCCTCATATAGTTAATCTGTCAGTTTTATAATAAATGTCTCATTTGTTCTAGAGGATCCGCTGAATAGGAAGTGAAATATGATGGACTTTAGAAGAAAGAGAAGTCCAGAGTCCACCACAAAGGAGTGTCAGTTACTTGTGGTATGTGCGGCACACCTGCACAGGAACTGTGTCATAGGGCTTGCGTGCAACCCGTCGCTAGCACTCTCATAAGATCTGTTCAGTAGACAATGGTTTATTGGTTTGATGGGTAAAGCATGTGTTGTTGATAAATCATTAACTTTGTGAGTTGGTTTTTCACTGTCGGCACACACCTTTGCCATCAGTATTTTGTTTCTAGTACATTAATCATGAGGGTTTTCTCTCTTTAGACCTAGTATAACTGCGTTATTCTGCCATTAGACTTTGTTTTTAACAATATGTGTATAATAAAATAAAGCCGCCTTCTGGTCTGGTTCTGTTAAAACGACCACATCCCTGAGCAACCAAGGCAGAAGGGCTTGTTTCTACTTTGCCTCCATTTGACTTTTCTACTTTGCCTCCATAATTCTTGAATGCCCTTACACTTGTTTGCAGCTATTGTAGGGAATTCCATGGCCAGAAGAAAAAGATCTCGGCAGTTAAGACAAAATTGAATCCCCAATTATGATCCAGGTTTGTTAGACACCCAGTACGCAGAGACAGGGTGTATATTTCCTCACTTCTTTTTGGCTGACCCTTAGGTCAATTTTCCAATTGTCTGGTCAAAAGATATTCACGACCATATGATGGGTTATCAATATCAGATTTGTAGGGGTATGACTCCCCTCGGGAACCCACACTGTTGCAAACTCTGGTTGCGGACAGATGTAAAAACATTGAACAGGGGTACACGACAGATCTCCATTTTATATACTGCACATACTGCAGAACAGCTTTTCTTCCAAAAAATACAAACACAAAGTTTAAGAGCTTATTTGCAGTATTTGTATTAGCGGTGGGTGGAGGTGACGGGTGGCAGTCTCTTATTGGTTTATTGGTGACCTATCCTAAGAATAGGTCATCAATTTATTCTGATTGAGCAACACCTTTAAATATTTTCTTTGGAAGGGGAAGCCATGCACAGGACCACCCATTATTAACCCCTTCGCACCCGAGCCTGTTTTTGACTTCGTGACCGGGCCAATTTTTTCAATTCTGACCAGTGTCACTTTATGAGGTCATAACTCTAGAATGCTTCAACGGATCCTACTGATTCTGACATTGTTTTCTCATGACATATTGTACTTCATGATGGTGGTAAAATTTTTTAGATATGATCTGCGCTTATTTGTTAAAAAAATCAAAATTTGGCGAAAATTTAGAAAATTTTGCAATTTTCAAACTTTTAATTTTTATGCCCTTAAATCAGAGAGTGATATCGCACAAAATAGTTAATAAATAACATTTCCCACATGTATACTTTACATCTGCACAATTTTGGAAACATAATTTTTTTTTTTAGGAAGTTATAAGGGCTAAAAGTTGACCAGCGATTTCTCATTTTTACAACAAAATTTGCAACACCATTTTTTTTAGGGACCACCTCACATTTGAAGTGAGTTTTGGGGGTCAATATGACAGAAAATACCCAAAAGTGACACCATTCTAAAAACTGCACCCCCCAAGGTACTCAAAACCACATTCAAGAAGTTTATTAACCCTTCAGGTGCTTCACATGAATGAATGGAATATGGAAGGAAAAAATAAACATTTAACTTTTTTTCACAAACATTTTACTTCAAAACCATTTTTTTTTATTTTCACAAGTGTAAAAAAAGAAAATGAATCACAAAATTTTTTGTGCAATTTCTCCCGTATACGCCAATACCCCGTATGTGGGGCTAAACCACTGTTTGAGCACACGGCAGAGCTCAGAACGGAAGGAGTGCCGTTTGACTTTTTCAATGCAGAATTGGCTGGAATTGAGATCGGATGCCATGTCGCATTTGGAGAGCCCCTGATGTACCTAAACAGTGGAAACCCCCCACAAGTGACCCCATTTTGGAAATTAGACCCCCCCAAGGGACTTATCTAGATGTGTGGTGAGCACTTTGAACCCCCAAGTGTTTCACTAAAGTTTATAACGTAGAGGCGTGAAAATAAAAAAATCATTTTTTTTCCACAAAAATGATCTTTTAGCCCCCAATTTTTATTTTCACAAGGGTAACAGGAGAAATTGGACCCAAAGAGTTGTTGTCCAATTTGTCCTGAGTACGGTAGTACCCCATATGTGGGAGAAAACTACTGTTTGGGCACACGGTGGGGCTCGGAAGGGAAGTAGTGACGTTCTGAAATGCAGACTTTGATGGAATGGTCTGCGGGTGTCATGTCACGTTTGCAGAGCCCCTGATGTACCTAAACAGTGGAAACCCCCCACAAGTGACCCCATTTTGGAAACTAGACCCCCCCAAGGAACTCGTCTAGATGTGTGGTGAGCACTTTGAACCCCCAAGTGTTTCAGTAAAGTTTATAATGTAGAGGCGTGAAAATAAAAAAATCATTTTTTTTCCACAAAAATGATCTTTTAGCCCCCAATTTTTATTTTCACAAGGGTAACAGGAGAAATTGGACCCTAAGAGTTGTTGTCCAATTTGTCCTGAGTACGCTGGTACCCCATATGTGGGAGAAAACTACTGTTTGGGCACACGGTGGGGCTCGGAAGGGAAGTAGTGACATTCTGGAATGCAGACTTTGATGGAATGGTCTGCGGGCGTCATATTGCATTTACAGAGCCCCTGATGTACCTAAACAGTGGAAACCCCCAATTCTAATTCCAACCCTAACCCCAACACACCCCTAACCCTAATCTCAGCCCTAACCATAACCCTAACCAAAAACCTAACACCAACACACCCATAACCTTAATCCTAACCCTAGCCCTAGCCCTAGCCCTAACCTGTGTACCTGCTTTTTTTTTTTTCTTTACTTTTTTTATTTTTGTGACAAGATTGCTGCCCTGCGATCTGACTCATAGTAACGCCACTTCTCCTCTGATCTCACACTGACAGATGATCAGAGGTGAAGCAGCGTTACTATGTGACAAGATCGCTGCCTGGCTCATAATAACGCGACTTCTCCTCTGATCTCACAATGACAGATGATCAGAGAAGCAGCGTTCCTGTGTGACAAGATCGCTGCCTGGCACAGCTGTGCCAGGCAGCGATCAGCTGTGCCAGGCAGCGATCTAGTCACACAGTAACGCTGCTTCACCTCTGATCATCTGTCAGTGTTAGATCAGAGGAGAAGCCGCGTTACAATGAGTTAGATCGCCGGGAAACAAGCAGCTTTCCCAGCGATCGCTCCCATTGGCTGCTGTGACGCTGACGTCATCAGGACCTGAACCAATCAGGTCTCGATGACGTCGGGGGTCCCAGCATGCATTGTGCACCGGGATCCCTGCGTTGTAAGGTATGTGGGGGTCCCGGGGGGCACAAAACCGCCGACAGTAGATAAACGTTGGCGCTGCACAAAGCCCAGCAAGCTCCAACGTTTATCTACTGTGGGCGGTCGGGAAGAGGTTAAAGGAGATGGAATTAACTAGAGTGGGCTACCCTTTTTCTTAGGACCTTTTGCTCACAATATTTACATCTTGTACAAAAATCATATATTTTAAATATGCCTGATAAACTAATGACAGAAAGTTGCTCATTCTTCTACATTACATTTTTTTTCTTCTTTTCACGTATTTCAAAGTTCAAAGTAATTTCTTTATACCACTGGTGTATGATGTACAATAAAAAACTATATTGTAGTACCACTACCATGTTACCATAGTACTCGTGTATGGTATCTGCAGTTTAGTTAATACCATATTACTCCTTTTCTCTAGCTGATCTTCCAATTCTTCTAAATGATTTATAGAGGTTTAACCTAACAATATATATTAGGAAGTTATCTCTCCCAAATCCCTAATATCCCCCATACAAAGGAACAGCAGAACCTTACTGTGTTCTCTATGGCAGACTAGGTTTTTGTGCATGTCTGAAGAAGATAAATACTGCCAGGAAGGAGGTTAGACCATGTCCAAAACTGGATTCTCTAAGCATTTTTTCCCAGTTGAGTCAATGTGATGGACAGTGGAGGTCCATTCTCTTGCTGTAGAAAACAGTATGCATACCGACTCCGAGCCAAGCCCCACTTGAGTAGAATGAAGGAAATACATGCTGACTAATAGCTATTTCCAGGATTAGCGTATATACTCGTGTATAAGCCAAATTTTTCAGCACATTTTTTTGTGCTGAAAATGCCCCCGCCCCCGGATTATACACGAGCCATTGTCCCAGAAGAGAAGACGGCGGGGGAGGGAGAGCAGCTGGTCACAGGAGTCGACTATTGCGGCTAAAGCCTGTGCCCACTGCTATAGAGAAATTAATTTTCACTGCACTGGCAATGAATATTCATTTGTCTTATAGCGTGCACAGTGTCAGCCACAGCCGCCAGCTTCCAGCAGCTGCTGAGCTTGCACGGGTGCGCGTTCATTAAGGTAATGAATATTCACCTCTCTCCACTCCCATAGGTATGGAGAGAGGTGAATATTCATTCCTTTAATAAGTGGGGACACATGATCACTCGGCCGCTGCAGCTGCTGGCACCAAAACAAGATGCTGCGAGGGCACGCAAGGAAGGTAAGTAGGATGTTTTTTTTCATAGTTTTCTCATGGGGAGCCATGCATATGTGAGGGAGGTACAGGGTGGTAGTCGTGGCTCATAGCATTTGCGTTAGTGCGCCCTGACCTCCCGTCACATACACGTACTGGCCATAACACTGCATACCTATGACTTCTTCCCCAGCACCGTCAGGGTCCTCTGTCCATTTCTGGAGGTCTTCACGGTCCGGTTTTATACAAAATGAGCCACAGTCCACTTCAATTTTCAAACTGGTAACTTTACTGATTCTGCTACACTGCATATTCATATTCTTTCCAGCATCAACATCAGGTTTCACAACCTTTCGATTCTACAGCGTCCTCACTGTTCAGCCTTACTTCATTAGGGATCTCCCGCAGCCATTTTTCCCCAGTCCTGAGGGCATCAGCCCATGCGATAAGCTACCACATATTGAGAGACCTGCCCGTACTGCTTAGTCTTTGATGGCAACTGCAGTCCCACTAATACTGCACCGCTAGCACTGTTGCTGTTGCTCCTTCTGGTGAAAATCCTGTCCACAAACACTAAATGGCTGGGCATTAATCTTTGGCAACGTTACGTGACACGGTGTTGCCCGGGGCTAGTTAGCCCAAATTAGCTGCACGGGCACCCTGGCCTCAACTGAGTCCTATAAGGAAGTCAATAATACCTCTTGAAGCTCATCAAGAGAATGCCAAGAGTGTGCAAAGCAGTAATCAAAGCAAAGGTGGCTACTTTGAAGAACCTAGAATATAAGACATATTTTCAGTTGTTTCACACTTTTTTGTTAATTATATAATTCCACATGTGTTAATTCATAGTTTTGATGCCTTCAGAGGGAATCTTTGAATGAGGAGGTGTGTCCAAACTTTTGATCTGTACTGTGTATGTGTATGTATGTGTGTATATATATATATATATATATATATATATATATATATATATATATATATATATTACACAGATATATAACCTTTATACATACAGCAACCGGGAGGTAACTTAAGGGGTTGACGAGACTTTACAACCCCACATACAAGGATAGGGATGAGGAGCCATGCATACAAGAATAGGGATGAGGAGCCATGCATACCAGGATAGGGATGAGGAGCCATGCATACCAGGATAGGTATGAGGAGCCATGCATACCAGGATAGGGATGAGGAGCCATGCATACCAGGATAGGGATGAGGAGCCATGCATACCAGGATAGGGATGAGGAGCCATGCAGACAAGGATGGGGATGAGGAGCCATGCAGACAAGGATGGGGATAAGGGTCCATGCATACAAGGATGGGGATGAGGAGCCATGCAGACAAGGATGGGGATGAGGAGCCATGCATACCAGGACAGGGATGAGGGGACAATACACACCCGGCTTATACTCAAGTCAATAAGTTTCCCCAGTTTTTCGTGGCAAAATTAGGTGCCTCGGCTTATAATCGGGTCTGCTTATACATGAGTATATATTGTATCTTACGTTCAACTCAGTAGATAATGTTACAGGTCTGGGTTTTGGACATCTTATTTTAATAAATGGGGTGAGTCAGCGCCAACCACTTACTCATTTTAACTGGAAAAATATCTGTGTTTTCATCATGAGCAGGAATACAAATTGTACGGATTTCATGAATACTTGACGTAATACCCGTCATGTTCTGTAACCCTGGTTGGAGTATTCCCATGTCCATCATTGCTTTTAATTATTGCTTCATGTATTTTCAGATGGAGAAAACTTCAGGCCGTAAGGGATGTACTTGTAAATGATTGTTGGTTTAGATGATACAAGAGAAAAATAAAACTATAAAAGTTGATTATACTATCTATTATATGTAGTATGTGATAATGTTGCCGCCTTTTCTGTGTTTTCCCGTGCTTTGAAGTCACAATCTGAAGAAAAGTAAAAAAAGAACAATTATTGCTGAGTTCATGTAGGAGGTATGTTAGTTTATAGTAATGCCATTTCACTTTACATATTAAGGAGACCATATGCAATAATAGGTTAAAGAAAATCAGTCAGTAGAAGCAATCCTCCTAATCTGTCTACATGGGAATGCAGGTCATGAAAAGTTGAATAAAATGATAACTTGATATCGGTAATCTGATTTCTTATTCCAGAGAAATCCACACTTTTCCTAATATGTAAATGAGCTGTTAAGATCTATGGGCAGGACATTGGTATCCCTAAGAATCTGCCTCCAAGACATATTTTAAATGAAAGAGGGTATTACAAGTGTGGATTAGGAGAGCAGACTGTCAGTCATTAAATGTTTCACACTGTTATTGCCCCCTTTCATTTACAATAAGCGCTAAAGGCAGATTCTCAGGGAGATTTATGTCCCGCCAAGAGATCTTAACAGTTCATTTACATATTAGGAAAACGTATATTTTTCTGCAATAAGACATTGCTGCACTGGTGACACAAATTGATGACATACTATCTGCAAATTTTCTTCTGTGAAAAAGGTCTTATGGTTAATGAAACACAAAGAATATACAGCTCTGGCAAAAATTAAGAGACAACTTACAAATGTTCATTTTGTCTGATTTTTCTCTTTATAGGTATATTTTTGAGTAAAATGTAAATTGCTCTTTTATTCTATAAACTACTGACAACATGTCTTCGAATTTCAAAGGACTAAATATTGTATTTATTTTCAGAAAATGAGAAATAGTCAAAAGAACAAAAAAATGCAGTGCTTGCAGACCACAAATAATGCTAAGAAAACAAGTTCATAATCATTTAGAAACAACAATACTAATGTTTTTACTCAGGAAGAGTTCAGAAATCAATATTTTGTGAAATAACCATGATTTTTAATCACAGCTTTCATGTGTATTGGCATGCTTTCCACCAGTCTTTCACACTGCTTTTGGGTGACCTTATGCCACTCCTGGTACAAAAATGTAAGCAATTCTTCTTTGTTTGATGGCTTGTGACCATCCATCTTCCTCTTGATTACATTCCAGAGGTTTTCAATGGGGTTCAATGGAGATTGGGCTGGCCATGGCAGGGATTTGATGTGGTGGTCCTTTATCCACACATTGATTGACCTAGCTGTGTGGCATGGTGCATTGTCCCGCTGAAAAAAACAGTCCTCAGAGTTGGGGAACATTGCCTGACCAGAAGGAATCAACTGTTTTTCCAGAATAACCTTGTATGTGGCTTGATATGTCCTTCACAAAGATTAACCTGCCCAATTCCAGCCTTGCTAAAGCATCCCCAGATCATCACCGATCCTCCACCAAATTTCACACTGGGTGCAAGACACTGGCTTGTGCGCCTCTCCAGGTCTCCGTCTAACCATTAGACAACCAGGTGTTGGGCAAAGCTGAAAATTAGACTCATCAGAGAAGATAACCTTACTCAAGTCTTCTATGGCCCAATCCTTATGGTTTTTGGCAAACTTCAGCCTGGCTCTCCTTTGCTTCTCATTGATGAAAGGCTTCTTTCTAGCTTTACATGACTTGAGCCCTGCCTCTAGAAGCCTGTTACAAACTGTTCTTGCTATGCACTTCCCCCCAGCTGTCATTTGCCATTCCTTTTGTAGTTCACTTGATGTCATCCTGCGGTTGCTGAGTGACATTTAAATAAGATGACGGTCATCCCTTGGAGAGTCATTTTCACTCTCTGTTGGTCTGTAGCTTTGTTGTCCCCGATTCTGCTGCTTGACCATGTTGTAATGGACTGCTGTCTTAGAAATTTTAAGGATGGAGGTGACATGAGGCTCACCTTATCCCTCTGCTAGTAAAGCCAAAATTGAGCCCTTCTTTTCCTCACTCAAGACTTTTCTTTTCAACTTCTTTGGCATGGTTAAAAGTTATTTTTTCATTCCTATTACTTTTGAGATATTACTAGCACTTGTTTTGCCATCCAGCTTGTCCTATTGCAGGAGGATTGTGAACATCACAGCAGGGTTTTTTATACTTTCCTTCATTAAATAAGATTTGGCTCAGGTGATCATCTAATCAGAAGCACATTAAGTAGAATGAGGTGTACTCTGGTTGGAAATCAACTGACATTGGAATGGAATGGCTGTCAGACATGTAGAGAAGCTGATTTATATAAAACTGTGCATTCAGTGGTCTCTTAATTTTTGCTAGAGCTGTAAGTACCTGAATGATTCTGTATGGAGGTGGCGGGGACTTTCACATGCCTCCTCTCCCCTGGATGTGGTTCACATGATGACATGCGGCACCTCATTGTTTACTCTTGTTCATTACTGTGAATGTATTTGTTATGGGTCATGTACTGTAATGTGATGTTTTTGTCATGTATTCTGCATAGAGTTAGGGTTAGGATAGGATCTTAGGTAGTATAGGACCGTAGGGGAATTAGAATAGTGGGGGCATCATAGAGATAGGGAATAGAACAGGAGTGAGAATAGACAGCTAGCATAGGGGTTTAACAGCTGGGAGGTGCTACAGTGCAGGGCAGTGCAGAGCGAGGGATATAGGAGAAGGACTTACTGATTAGACAGCAGAGCCCGGGCAGCCTTGCCCAGGGCAAGGTGTAAGGAGCAGTAAGGGAGACAGAAGGCCAGCTGTGGGGATATAGCTGCTTTGGCAGGAAGAGGCCCCAGGCTGAGGACTGTGCAGTTGGGCACCAGCTAAGGAGGACCATCCCCAAGAAGGATCTGTGGTTTACGACCGGGGCAGGAGTAACTGAGATGGCGTTCCCGACACCTTTCCCTATTGAAACTGGATGAGGGGCTGACAGGGAGCTGGTGACACTGATGACATGGTCGAGACAGCGATTGTCTAGTGATAAGGCAGGGATTGCCAAAAGAAGAGAGACAGAGTTGACAGGAAGACTAGAGGCTGCCCAGAAGGCAGGGAAAGAACAGAAGATGTCCCTATGTGAAACCTGTGCTGCAAATGTGATGACTGCCCCATTGATTAGTAAAGTTCAACTGTTGAAAAAGAACTGTGTTTCTGAAATGTTTTGTGGAGCTCGGAAGCGGGGAGTCGGGATGACACAACTTGAAAGGACTCTGACAGTGATTGTAAGTGTACTGCTGCGCATGCAAAAGAAGGGACACTGTATTCTATCTGTGGGGCGCCAGGGTGTGGGAACAGCACCGCCCGTTGCCTCGACTTATACCCTGGCCACCTTTCAATTCTTATTGTCAAAACACTGGAAGACCCAGAATCTATAGATTTAATTCCATGATCATAAAACAAAATGAGAAGAATGCAGTAAAAATGAGTAGCATTCAGAGCATAGTTTGGATGACTGCAGTCACGCCCTGAATACTTTGATCATTGCCCTGCTTTATCTACCATGTACCTGTTCCTGACCTGTAGTGAGTGGCACATTCCAGCTGACTAACACAGAAGAAGATAGCATGTGAGATAAGGGAGTTAGTAGACAGGAGTCACAAGCCCCATCCCTCGCAAGAATACTGTACTATCTCAATATTTTTGCAACTTGGACAGTTCAAATGGCTTCTAATTATTGCACCTGTCCTGTACATTAGTAAGCTATAGATTTTTTTTAATCCTAGTCTGCCTGAAGACCATTGGCAACGTCTAGTAATTTGGGGCCCACCAGAAGGCCTGATACTTAACACTTAACCACCTCCTATGTGGGTGCAACCATAACTAATGACATTGAAAGTAGAGACGCGTGGATTGCTTTGTGCAACCCCGGTTAACGGTCGAGGCCAGTGTTCTCCTACCATGGACGGATGCTACCATGGATTTCTGACCTTCCAGATTCCTTGATGTGGTCCTTGAATCACCAGCCTAGTGTGCATCGTCAAAACATCAGCACACCAAATTACAAGACAAGCCAGGCATCATGGAAAGTCAAGAAATGTATGCAGCTCCTGTCCTCAGCTAGAGAGTATTGACTTGGACCATGGGTTGCACAAAACAATTTGCTTATCTATAATTGAAAGTTATTGCACGGGAGGATATTTAATCAAGCAGATCAGATTACTGGTGATCAGCTCATTAGAAATATATTCTAGTGTCAAAAGTCGCCATCAACTGGGGTTGTTTTCTCCAAGACTTCTGTCACCCATCATTTTAGGCCCAGTAAAGGATGCACTTTTATGCTTTCCATGTGCTTATTTTTTTGCTTGTCTTGGAGTTAAGGTGAAGAAGCAAAGTGATAATGATAGTGCACCATCTAGAACCAACAGACAATGCAACTATGCTTAAGTCATTCATTATAGCTCTGTCTAATAGACTCAAGCCACTAAATACATAATACAGAAAAGTGTTGGCCACTTTACAATGATTTCCATTTATAATGGAAACAATGATGTAGAGCAAAGTATACCACTGGCGTCAACAGACTTCTTTGATTTAGAATAGGATGTTTCAACCATTGTTCTGATTAGGAGAAAAGCGCTATATGCAGCTCTATTTCTCGCCATCAAATCTGACAGAATGATATAACCTGGACCTTTAGGGTGTGTGCACACGTTATGGATTTGTTGCGGATCCGCAGCGGATTTTCCACGCGGAATCGCTGCAGATCTGCAAGTGTGAGACGAAATAATGTTATTCAATGAGAAAAAAATTTGCTGTGCACATGCTGCGGACATTTCCTCATGGAATCCGCAGCGGTTCTCTCTCTCCCGCTCTCAATCTCTCCCTCTCTCCTCTCCAGAAGAGAGAAAGTTCACAGATCCAATACCACCTAACAAATCCGCACACCAAAAACGCAATTCGCATCAATTCAGCATGAAATCCGCAAGCGTTTTCTCTTGCGTTTTCTGCCAAGACATGCGGATTTTGTGCAGAAAATTACACAGACTAATCTGCAAGAAAGGTTATACATGGCTTTACCAGGCCATAATATAACCCACCTACTAAAAGCTTAAGCTTTTTCCCGCCAAGATTTCCCAGTATTTTTTGATATCAGGAATTGATGGAAGTGGGTAACCTGTCAGCGGCACGTCGCTGGGCGAAGAATAGCTCTTCCCCCAGCAACGGTCATTGATGGGCAATCTATTTAAAATTAAAGGAGGACTGGGGTGATAAGAAGAGGCAGTGATGAGGGGGGATTTTCATTCCCCACCACTGCCAGAAGGAAGTGCTGCCCCTCCCTCCCTTCCTTAATTTTTGCTTTGTCATGGGCCTGGGGTAAGGCTAAGTTCACACTTGCATTTGACTGGTCTGCGTATGGCTGCGTACTTCCTCCCTTAAGCTCCGCCTACTTCTGCATGTGTGGCGCTCCTGAGGCTCAGTCGCCACAGAGGTACTGCACCTCCTCCTGAGGTGTGGTGCCCCACCATCCAGGTAAGTTGGAGGCTCCTGACCACGCTCCAACACTCGTACCCCACACAATAGAGTAGTTCAGCAAAACCACATTGCGGCTCCTTGCTTAGAGAGAAGCAGAGCACCTTTGGTGGTTCCCTGCTTGGAACACTAAATGTGCTGGGAGGTGGGTGGAGTTAAGAATACATAAGAGAGCGGGAAGGTTTAGGATGACAGGTCAGTCAGACGGGGAGTCTGAGAGAAGAAACCACTCGGAGAGGAGTGGGGATCCCTGGAAGAGGAATGGAGGAAGGAGTGCTGCAGCTGCCTCAGTGATCTGAGCCAGATGGCAAGGGAAAGGAAAGAAGGAGAAAGACATTGAACTGAAGCCTGAGCTTCCATAGGAGGGAAAGACAAGTACGGAACGTAGGAGTGAAAGGGAACACAGAGGACGTGGGTTAGAGGAAGAACCCTGCCTAGAAGTTCTAAGCGCAAGGCCGGGACCCGGTCCCCGAGGTTGTATGGACACTAATGGTTCTGCAGCAGACTCAGGTGGAGTAGTGGGCTGTAAATGCACTACTCCCATCTAAGACTTGGGGGCAGAACAGCAACACTGATAGAGAGCCGGGACTCAGGAGTAGAGTCCCCGAAGCAGGCTACAGCTGTCTTCCGTACAAGAAGAGTTCTTGGGAACATCTGTCAGGAGGAACTCCAGTGTAACTCAGTACTAGGAGATCTTCACACTTAAAGGCGCTATAGAGGAGACTTTCAGAAAAGGCACATAAGTTGGCGGAGTGTTGGAAAGGAGCATTCCATCTTGCCTGGAGGTTGACTGAGTCCCTGACCCAGAGGACATGGCACAGAAGCGGAAACTACAGAGTGTGAGTAAAGCTTTGGAACTACATGCCCTGGTGTCCTCCATTCCTTCCTGTGTCTGTCTGCCTGGCACTGCTACATCCCCTGCGCCAAACACTACACCATCTAAGTGTCTCTTCACCTATTCTGCCCTGGGACAACAGCCCTGCCTGTGGAGCGCTATAACATCGTTGCCGCACCACACCATCTGTCCCGGAGGATCTGTCTGCAGCGTCGGCTTAACACCTCCCTTGCCGAACACCACAGGTGGCGTCACAAACTATTCCATTAACTACACTCCACCAGTCACATTCCCCGCCATTGCTTGGGCGCCCAGGGCCACGAACCGGGTCACCGCTGCTGTGACACATCCCGCCGACACCGACCCGGTACCGAGTGCCCCACGGCCTTGGGTAGGCGACCCACATGCGTCCTGCCCAAAGTTAAAGATAGGTACGCAGGGACATGCGTTGTATGCAGATGCATCCGCATGCAGCGCTTTGACATGCCCGATGAACACAGAAATGCTACATGTTGCATTACTGTGCGGATCACCGCGGGTCACCGGTTGGTTGGCATGACAACCAGAGGTCTTAAGGAGACCGCTATGATTGTTGCTGCCGCCTTGCTGTGAGCACTACCCAGTGGTCGGCGCTCATAGCAAGTGAGTAATTCTACTGCATAGTGGTGAACTGATCATTTGCTCTATGTAGCAGAGCCGATCGGGTTATGGCAGCTTCTAGTCTCCCATGGAGACTATTGAAGCATGGCAAAAGGTAAAAGAAAATGTTTTTAAAAATATGAAAAAAATATATTTCAAAGTTCAAATCACCCCATGTGATTCTCTTGGTGCATGAGATAGATCCCAAGCCTTGTCTGGTGCCGTGGTTTCCCACTCAGGCTGGGCCTCTGGGATGACTGCTCAGCACAGACTCCAGATCCAATGCCTTGCCCAGGCTCCTGCTGCACTTGTAGTTGCTTCTGGCTCTCCAGCTAAGCCTATGGTGACTACTGGTTTACATGCATAGCGCTGTGCTTTGGTCCAGATTTCACGCTACTGAGCATGTCCATGATGTGGTGCCTTCCCATTGGTGCTTGGATGTCAGCTGCTCTGGTGATGTGGCAGCTTCAAATTGGTCCACAGGCAAGGTCCTGTCTGTCTGGATTTGAGCTTATTTTATAAAGGGCTCTCAATGGTGCATGCTTGTGTGCTAGCATCATGTGTGTTTGGTGTCTACCACCCTGTGTGCACGTGTGCCGCTAATAGCACTGCGAGTGTTGGTCTAGACAGGCAGTGTATGGTGGGAACTCCCACTTGAACTTAGCATCTGCATCGGGAGTCCTCAGGCGCGCGTGCTGAAGCACAACCATGTATCAGAACAGGCTCAATCACCAGCTTAGTCTTCCCTGGGGGTTAAGTTATAGGGACCCAATTAGTATTTTTCTATATGCCTGTGCAGTCTAACAGGGTATAGTCCTTTTTGCTTTGCTTCATAGTACCGCTCTGAGGTGTATCAGAGCTTGTTACTTTGCGCTCTGTGCACACTGAGTGACATTTAACACAGTGTGCTTTAAGTGTTGTCACACAGCCTTGTTCCGCGATTGTGCTAGCTGCGGTTTCTCCATCACTGCACAGTAACCTCGGGTTGCAAACGCACATTATTATTTTGTATTTAGCGCGTTCCGCCAACCTTAACACCCCCCTTTCTCCCCATTCAAAATAAAACAAAAAAAAAATCAAACAAACATATATTTGGCATTGCCACTTTCCGGATCGCCCAATCTATAAAAAAAAAGGATTACCGTAACCTGATCGCTAAATGACGTAGCAAGAAGAAAAGTCAAAATGTCAGAATTACGCTTTTTTGGTCGCAGCGACATTGCAATAACGGGCGACACAAGATCGTATCTGCTCCAAAATGGTATCACTAAAAACTTAATCTTGGCACGCACAAAATAAGCCCTCACCCAACCCCATATCATGAAAAATGGAGACATTACGGGTATCGGAAAATGGCACAATATTTTTTTTTTAACAAAGTTTGGAATTTTTTTCACCACTTAGATAAAAAAAAAACCTAGACATGTTTGGTGTCTGTGAACTCATAATGACCTGGAGAATCATAATGGCAGGTCAGTTTTAGCATTTAGTAAACCTAGTAAAAAAAGCCAAACAAAAAACAAGTGTGGGATTGCAATTTTTTGCTATTTCACCTCAATTGGAATTTTTTTTCCCAATTTCTAGTACACGACATGGTAAAACCAATGGTGCTGTTCAAAAGTACAACTCGTCCCGCAGAAAGCAAGCCCTCACTCGGCCATATTGATGGAAAAATAGATAAATTATGGCTCAGGGAAGAAGGGGAGCGAAAAACGAAAATGCAAAAATGAAAATACCTCTGGGGGTTAATGGGTTAAATATTGTATGTTTGTGAATGCTATAGCAAAAAATCTTTTGCAAGAATTGGCTGTGTAATGCCATGTGCACTCTTTTTTTTTTTTTTATCTGGACTCACACATGTGTTCTGTAATATTTTCTGTGCTTGGATCCCATCTGCAGTTAGAGGTAGTTAGTTGAAGTCCGAAGACCCGCTGTTGGGCTGCGTGTCTCGTTGTGGGCATGATTCATATATTATCGATGTGTGAATCCTGACTTACATATACCCTAAAGTATATAGACAGTCATATCAGTGTGCTGAGGAGTGATTAAAGCTGCGCTCCCTGCATAGTAAGCGGTCAATGTAGCGTCCCCTGCACCGCCCCTATGACTGAAAGTGAATGGCTCCCGGGAGGATATAAGTTTCAGTAAAACGGCCAGGCAGCATTTTAACACTATGTTTCTGCAAATTCACCCTATATCTGCAGGTGAACACCGTTTTTTTTCCCCATGATAGGTTCCCTGTCAGCATCCATACATATGGCCGCTGTGTTTCCCATGGCAACCAGAGCTCAGCTCCCATTTGAAACCTGACTGTGGAAAAACAAAGGCTTTTATTTTTGGTCAGCTTTCAAAAACAATGTCTGATCTGGTGTCTCTGGTATGTGGTCTTACAAATGTCTGACGCGGTCTCCAAAATACTATCATGGATGATCAAATTGACTTTTATTAAGTAACAATTAAAATAATTTTTTAATCGCTATAATATTCTGGCCACAGCTTTGGTACCGGAGTGTATAGTCATACACTTGTTGAGGTTTGTGTGACCTCTAACTGTACCTGTATCCATCTCCTGACCATTATTCTCCACAGAGTAACACTGTGTGCTGATTGGCAGCCATTTTGGGAGCTTTATACCTCATTGCTCCCTTCTTTTCCTTCCCTACATGACGTCTTCCCCCTTGCAGAATTTACCTTCAAAACTGACATCTATACTCATATTATATTTTTTATTTCTGTCTGTGTGACTTGACACAGGGCATCCTTGAGGAGCTAAGGGACAGCCGACGTATGAGTGGGGTCACCATCTCTCGTTTACTTAGGGTCCCAACCTCTGGCAGTAGGAAAGTACTCAGGTATCAGGTGGGCTAAGATGTAGTGATAAGGGCCACCTTTTCTCCACACCATCTTTATGTAGGAATGTGTTGCACTTAAGATACAGTGCCAGTTCTGGATCTTATCCCCTATTTGGGGGACTGTTACCTATTTGCATCATAGGTCTCCCTAGCATTTTTTGCATTCTATAGCCTCTGAGGACTATATTGTTTTTTATTAGTCCCCCTGTATCTATTTTGTCCATCCCTTGATATATAGATTTTCCTTGGGTTGATATTGACTAGTATATACTGTATGTCCTGTATTATATTCATCTCCTTATGATAAGGACTAGTCAACATCCTAGCAGGGGTACTAGCACATTGCAGCTAGAGGTAAACAGGGGGGTGCAGTGCTGGTGACTGCCCTCATTGCACCAGACTACCCCATGCAACTTTCTGGCCCTTGTTATTTCCTTTGCACTTTAGCACCTTATCTATGTGTTTTGAGGAAAATTATTTTAATTGTTACAGAATAAAAGTTATTTTTTTATAAGGGTCAATTCTAGTAAGACTCTGTAATACCATTCCGCTTATCTTATTCTGTGAACCTATCACGGATTATCACAATGCTATCTTTACCTGTAAAATAAACTGATGAATTCCTTCCGAGAAATCATCCCACCACTTTGCATCTAGGATGATATAGGTTACCATGGGTTTTTGACCTTTAGCTATGAAATGGTAAATCATTTACTTGGGTTGCTATGTAACAGGTGTTAATACTTTGATATATGTTTGATCTGGTGACAGGGCCTGATATAGGAAAAAAGAACTTCCATAAATAGTATGTAGCATTATTAGGAAGAGATTCTGAGCAGGAAATGCCATTTATTAGCGTCCATATATAGGGTCTAATGATGAATGCATAATAGTGTGCACAAATGTCACCAGTAAATGCACCTGACTAGAGATGAGCGACTTTGCCTTTTTTTGGGTCGAGTCGGGTTTCATGAAACCTGACTTTCGCAAAAGTCGGGTCAAACGCAATCGGCCGATTATCGTGAAAACTCGAAGGCCGACTGAAACACGAAACCCAATGCAAGTCAATGGGGAAGAAAAGTCGGCAGTGAGGGGAGGACAGGAAACACACCTACAGTGCCCATTTTAATGACAAAAACATCAATTCTTATTACTTAAGCTTGTCAACCTTAACTTAATTTATAATAATAGTTAGGGCATTGAAAACTGGGGGTTATTTGGCTAAAGTTGTGGGGGGGGGCGGGGGGGGGCTGGCTTCAGATTTTTGTGAGCCCAGGGCCAAAGAGTGTCAATGGGCTCCTTTAACACATGCCACAATTCATGATCCTCTGATACGGCAGAGAAATAGCGGTATAGTACAATGAAAAATACTTCACTTATTACATCACATGACTGATATCCATTTTAAATTCTCCAATAGCTCCAAAAACAGACAGTATATTACTCCATACAGTATTATGCCCACCGCATAGTGCACTATACAGAGTAATGAGGCCCATATATTTCTCCATACAGAATCATTGGTCCCATATAATGTTTGATACAGTATATGATGAGCTCCACATAATGCTACAGTATATGTTGGTCCCCATGGAAGAAGCTCCACTGTCTTATGGGCCCAAATAATACTCCATATATAATGGGCCCCATTTCTAATGCTCCAGTGTATAATGGGCCTTGTAAATGCTGCTCCAGTGTCTGATGTCCACCTTTGGAATGCTCCAGTGTATGGTGGACACCATATATCATTCTCCAGAGTATAGTGCTCCCCAAAAATTGCTCCAAACCTTTAAAACAATTAAATAAGTCTCCTCACTAGGGAATCCCTGTACTTGTCTGGACTCCTCGTCGTCCCCATCTTCCATCTCTCTGCACTTGGACTGTTTAGGTACAGACACGATGTCATCGCGCTCTCTGACCAGAATGTCACTGTCAGGAAACGCGGAAGATGTCACGGCGGTGGAGCAGGGAGAGGTAAGTATTTCAACTTTGCAAGTGCTGTGATCCTGAGCAAGCAGGGGGGGCCCACTCGTTAGCACTGGCACAGGACCCCTTAGCATGGCGGTGTGTCTGACGGTGGGCCCTCCCACCAGTAAAGACACTTTTGCGTACTATGAGGGGCCCTGTGCAAGTGCCGTCGTCCATGAGTATGCCTCCCCACCTGCTCAAGGAACCTGCACTTTCATCTGCACCTTCCTCTTTGTCACCGTGTAAGGTGGTATAGTATGCGGGAAGGGGAACCTGAGTTTCTTCAGGGTCATATTCTGGCTGTGTAAAGTGCAAGGGGAATGTAGTGGTCTGGGTCAATGTACCAGCAGAATCATCTAGCAGTGGCTGGACATCAGTGCACTTGTGGCGCCCCCAGGAGTACGGTCACCACAGTGGCATTACCTACCTCCTAGGGAGTGTGATGTCATGCTTGGGAGCAAGGAAGGCTCTCTCTAGCAGTTAAACCAACACACAACACAGTTCCCACTCCAGGCCAGCAGGGAGAGCTCTGAACCTGACTGCTGAGGAGCTGCTCTCTGTGGTCGGGAGGAGGGAAGGGGAAGTGTGTGGACGTGAGAAGGGGAGCTGGAGGATGAGCAGAGTTAAGGCTCACTCCTAGCTGGAGCGCATGGTCCGGATTCCGGTCTCAGAGTTTGTAGGGACACTGACGGTCCTGCAGCAGAAACCGGAGGAAGTAGCAGCTGAAAATGCTCTGTTCCCAACTAAGGCTCAGAGGCCCCAGCAGCGACTTGTGTGAGCCAGAAGGAAAAGGCTACGGCTGCCTGCCATACGAGAAAGTTTCAAAACAGAGTCAACAGGGGGAACTTCAGTGAACTCAGTACTGCGAGTACCTCAGATATGCGCTAGAATGGAGGCCACACTACCTATCTGCAGAGAGGGAATTCCTAATTTGCTTCCAGGCTGACCAACTCCTTCTCCATCTGTAGTCTGGGTCCTGGACGGCACTTACCAAGTACAGGTAAAGGAACTGCACGACTGTGTCTGTCATCTTTCTCCTGCGCCAGGTGCACGGCTCTGCTACATCTTGCACTGCACACCATCTACCAACTCTTTCATCTGCCCTGCGACTACAGCCCTACCTGTGCAGGGCTTCTACATCTGAGCTACACCACAACATCTGTCCCAGAGAAGCGACACTGCAGCGCTGGTCAATCTGATCAGACACCACAGGTGGCGTCACGTATCATTCACCTATAAACGTAATTCACCCCTTTGCATGGACTCCCAGGGCCACGGAACGGGTCACCACCACCGTGACACATCCCTGTGAGACACCGTCCCGGTACCGATTAACCCCCCTGCCCTGGCTGGTCACCCACACTCCATGTCAGATTCATCTTGGACTGGGGAATTCATGATTTGACTTGATGACCCAGGCATGGGATGTGAGAAAGCTACATGGACTAATGTGAAGTGTGGCCTGCTGTATCATTCACTTTTGTTGGGGGTGAAGGACACAAGGAAAGGGGCCAGCACTTGACGACTCAGTGCTTGCCTTTTTTGAAACTTCAGAAGAGGAGAGCATATTAGCTGGAGTCTGTTTCGACAATGTAAGCCAAAACCAGTTCCTGATGCTCCGGCTTTAAAAGCGGTTAACCTACTCCCAGAAAAGGTAGCCTTCCAGGTGTTCCGGAGCCAGACCATGATGCAGGCTCAACACCTCCTGCCTTAGCTGCTATTGTGCTTTTGCCACTACCAGCAGATGCACCACCACCATCAGTACCAGCTGGCCCCCACGCCCATGTCCACGGCCTCTTCCACCATACTTCCAAATTTTGGAGAAAATGTACCCAAAATAACATCAGATATATGGTACTGTATGAGAAGCGTACAGCTCTATACAGTCAAAGGATAATTATCAATCTCCCTATATATTTCATGAGTCACACAGTCGCTCACAGGCTCAGTATGGATTAGACAAGAATACAAAAAGTAGAAAAAGGGTACAGTATCATCAGATAGCAGGTATATATAGTATAGTTTAAACATTCTAAATCTCCATATATATTTCAGGAGGCAGACAGACACTCTCAGGCTCAGTATGGATTACAACACAATATAAAAAGCTGTAAAACGGTAATGGATCTGAAGCGTACAGCAGTTTACAGTGTAGGGGTCATTGTCAATCTCAGTATTTATTTCCACAGTCAGAAACAGACTCTCACTTGGTCAGTTTGGATTAGACGAGAATATAAAAAGCAGTAAACGGGTAATGTATCACAAGCGTAGAGCTGTATACAGTGTTGTGGTAATTTTTAAATCTACATATAAATTGCAGGAGTAACCCACAGACTCTCACACGCTCAGGCTGGATCACGCCACAATATAAAAAGAAGATCCGCAAGAAATAATCACACATGTGGGCCAATGTTCCAGGTGTCAATGATACACTTAGAGTGGTGGGTGGAGGAGGACTTCCTGGCAGAAAGGGTACAGTATCACCAGATACCAGGTATATATAGCATAGTTTAAACATTAAAAATGTACGTCTATATATCAGGAGTAGTATTGAGCCACCCCGCTAGTGTTCGAGTTCGGTTCGTCGAACAGGAGGCAAGTTTGTCGAATGTTCGTCGAACGTTTGACGAACACCGTCGAACCCCATTGAAAACAATGGCAGGCAAACACAAACACATACAAACACATAGAAAACAATTACAAAACGCCTTAAAAGGTGTCCCAAAGCAGATAAAATGCTCAGAAGACACAAATAACATATGGAAAAGGGCAACTACATATAGAAAAGTGGAGGAGTAAAAGGAGGAGGAGGAGACACAGATATATAGGCATGTAATGCCCTTATAAAGTCAAGAAAGGCTGGACTAAAAATCTAAAATAAAAATCTAAAATTCTAAAATCGAAGACGATCATATATCGTCGGACTTCCCACCATAAATTATGCCAGCTGCCGATCGGGCGGCGTTATTCCCACGACCCTCCGAACAACGTCCATGAAGTCAAAGTGTTTGGTTTCCGGGGGCAGTATGGTTGCAAAGCTGAACCTTAAAGGAATGTCAAGAAGGGCACCACCAGGAGTGGAGCCTACGGCTTAATTGGACTCCACAAGGGCAACCTCAACCATGCCAGCCACGGAAAGGATGGACAGATTGCAAGCTTTGTCGATTCTGTGGGTGGTGGTGCATGGCCATTTTTAGTTGTGCTAGCGATTTGTCAGCTTAATTCCGTTAACGAACGAGACTCCGGCATGCCCCCGCGGTCCGCATCCAGCTTACTAGAGGGACACGCGAGCCTCTGGCACGCGAGATCGAGCAATAACAGGTCTGTCATGCCCTTACATGTCCGGGGCTGCATACGCGCTACACTGAAAGGACCAGCGTGTGTCGCTTACAGGTGCGGATAACCCGCTGAACCCCGTTAGTGATGGGGATCTGGGATTCCAATTCTTCCCTGCGAACGAGGATTTCCCAGTAAGTGCAGGTCAACCGGAATTAGGCCTAACCGCCATTCCAGAAAGAATATGAAAAAATTAAGTGTGCAAACCGCAGGTGCTGTAGCTTGCTTAACACCTGGGCTCCTCTGCTGAGTAGCACGCAGTTCTTACATAAACAGGCGGCATAGCTTGGTTCACGGGTGGGCAACTCTGCTGAGTAGCAGACAGTGCTTACATAAACAGGCGGCAAAGCTAGGTTCACGGGTGAGCTCCTCTGCTGAGCAGTAGACACAGGTACTAGGCCCAAAGTATTCACTGGGCTAAATGGAGTTAAAAAATGGTTCTTACATAAACAGGCGGCATAGCTAGGTTCACGGGTGGGCCCCTCTGCTGAGTAGCAGACAGTGCTACAAGGCCCAAAAGGATTTTCTGGACAAGATGCGGTAAAAAATTATTAGAAACACACACGGTATAGCTAATTGACAGGTGTACTACACCGCTGGCTACCAGACACCACTACTATGCCATGAAACTGTCTATTAACATTGAAAACCATTATTAATGTGAAAATAAAGTTACGCTTTTGGTGAACGAACCGTTCTCAAACGGAACCTCGAACAGCCGAATTTTAAGCAAAGTGTTCGAGTTCTACGAACGGCTCGAACACCGCCCAAAACAGCTCGAATTTGAACTTGGTGAACAGGTCGACTTGAACACCGCTCATCTCTAATCAGGAGGCAGGCGCAGACGGTCTCAGGCACAGTATGGATTCGACAAGATTGTAGAAAGTTGAGAAAGGGTACAGTATCACCGGATAGCAGGTATATATGCAGCATAGTTTGCACATTAAAAATCTATGTCTATATATCAGGAGGCAGACTTAGACGGTCTCAGGCCCAGTGTGGATTCTACAAGATTGTGGAAAGTTGAGAAAGGGTACAGTATCACGGGATAACAGGTATATATGTAGCATAGTTAACACATTAAAAATCTATGTCTTTATATCAGGAGGCAGACTCAGACAGTCTCAGGCCCGGTATGGATTCGACAAGATTGTAGAAAGTTGAGAAAGGGTACAGTATCACCGGATAACAGGTATATAGCATAGTTTAAACATTAAAAATCTCCGTGTATATTTCCGTAGTCCAACAAAGACACTCACAGCCTCAGTATGGATTAGACAAGAATCTAAAAAGTAGAAAAAGGGTAATGTATTCGAAGCGTACACCAGTATACACTGTTGGGGTATTTTTCAATCTTCATATATATTTCAGTCTCAGTAAGACAGTCCAGACTCTCCGCAAGAGGAAACGAGATGGATATAAGTACAGACGGAAAGTCGAGTGATTGCAGAAATTTTGGAATTACTAATCACGGGAAAAACTCCCGGGAGAATACTCAGAGGCGATGCTGACCCTCAATTACTTTGTCTGTGGAGACAGCGAAAATAGTTCTTTGTGAAAAAAGGTTTGCTGTATCGCAGTACTGTGGATCCCATCACCGTTACTCATCTCCATCAAATTGTGATCACAGGGAGAGATGTAGACATTGTCAGGTAACTTTGGAGTGCAAAAGTCAGAAGCCACAGGCCGTAGGCGATTCTATTGGATTGGCATGAGAGGACACATGTAAAAATGTGGGCAGGAATGTCACACGTCTATGAGTAGGAAAACCGTGAAAGCTGATGATAAACCACCACTGTCGACGTCCATAACAAATGGAAGCCATTGATCATCTGAAGATAGAGCCCAGCAGGACAGGGCATAAATACATCTTAACCATGATCTATCAGTTCACCAAATTTGTATTGGCAGTCCCAGTGAAGGATTTAACAGCCCAGACTACAAAGCGGTGGAGCAGGGAGAGGTAAGTATTGCAAGTGCTGGGGCCCTGAGCAAGCAGGAGGGGCCCATTCGTGGGCGGCGGTACTGGCACAGGGCCCCTCAGTACGCCGGTGTGTCTGACGGCGGGTGTGCACCCCCGCCGTCACAGACACTTGATTGCACTATGAGGGACCCTGTGCCAGTGCCTTCACCCAAGAGTGGGCACACCCACCTGTCCAGGGCAACGGCACTCGCATGGGTGCGTGAGCCCATGTGGTGACGATGACCCTGGGGGTGAGGCAGCCCAGTTAAGGAGGTTGAAAAAATGGCATATGTTGATCTTGGACATTCAGCAACTGCAAAAAGAGGAATTGGAGAAGTCCGAGGAAGAAGAGGACAAAAGCGAGCCATTTTTCTGGCAACCTACGTGTCAGCAGGGGAAGGTGGGACAAAATCCTTTGAAACCCATGCATAGTTCATTTTAATGAAGGTTAGATCATCAACATTTTGGGTCGACAGACGGGTCCTTTTTTCTGTCAGGATTGATCCAGCAGCACTGAAGACTCTTTCGGATAGCACACTAGCAGCAGGGCAAGTGAGCTCCTGTAAGGCATATTGTGCAAATTCAGGCCAGGTGTCCAGTTTACAGGCCCAATAGTCAAATGGGAATGACCTGTGAGGGAGAACATCGATATGGGACGAGAAGTAGTTTGTAACCATAGTTGACAACTGCTGTCTCCTGTCACTTTCAATCGCAGCGGTACTTGAAAAATCAGTCCACAACATGGTCATGAAACCCCTGTGTGCAACGCCTCTTCGGCTGTGTGCACCACGAACACCTCTTCCATGTTGCCCCCTACGGCTCGTGGGAGATCCATCACCGCCGCAGTGTGCTGGGAATGCCTCAAACGGTTTACCAGAGCTGCTTGTTTGTTAGCCAATATTAGCTCTAGGTTCTCCTGTGGCATGATGTTTTAGAATTTGCCTTTATAGCGTGGATCCAGGATGCTGGCAAACCAATAGTTGTCATCGTTCATCATTTTGGCAATGCGGGGATCCCTTTTTAGGATCTGCAAGGCATAATCACACATGTGGTCCAATGTTCCAGGTGTCAATGATGCACTGAGAGTGCTGGGTGGAGGAGCACTTTCTGGCAAATCAACATCCCTCCAGTCACGCACAAAGCCTGTACCTGACCTTGCCACGCCAACATTTTTTCTTGCCCCCCTGAAAAGCATCCTCCCCTAAATAATTATCCCCATCTTCCTCCACTTCTTCCTCCACCTCGTCCAGGAGAGTTCACTGAGCAGACAATGGCTGACTGTCATCAAGGCTTCCCTCCTTCTCGTCCTCGGCTGCAGACGCCTGCTCCTTAATGTGCGTCAAAGTTTGCATGAGCAGACGCATGAGTGGGATGCTCATGCTTATGATGGCGTCATCTGCGCTTAAAAGCTGTGTGCATTCCTCAAAACACTGAAGGACTTTACAGAGGTCTTTCAGCTTCGACCACTGCACACCAGACAACTCCATGTCTGCCCTCAAACTGCCTGCCCATGTATCCTCCCACAAATGCATTACAGCCTGCCTCTGTTCGCACAGCCTCTGAACCTTGTGCAGGGTGGAGTTCCACCTTGTTGCAACGTCAATAATTAGGCGGTGCTTGGGAAGGTGGAGCAATCGCTGCAGCGTCTGCATACGACTGAAGTGTACGGGCGACCGGCGGATGTGCGAGCACAGTCTTCACACCTTATGGAGCAGGGCTGTTAACTCCGGATAATTATTGAGGAAGCACTGCACCACCAGGTTCTAGGTGTGAGCCAGGCAAGGTATGTGTCTGAGTTTTGAAAGGGCTATGGCTGCCACCCACAAAATTCCAGCCGCTATCACTAACTACCTTGCCTGCCTCAAGATGTAGACTGCCCAACCATGACTCAGTTTGTCGCTGCAAGTAGTCGGCCAGTACCTAATCGGTGTGTCTGTTGTCGCCAAAACACATCTTCAACACAGCCTGCTGACGCTTACCACTAGCTGTTCGATAGTGGGACACCTCGTGTGCCACACTGGCAGCTGCGGATGGAGTGCTCGTGCGACTGCGCTCTGTGAACGAGCTTTCGCTTTTGGAGGAGGAGGGTCGAATGCCTACAGCCAACTGTTTCCTATAAAGTGGGCTAGGCAGCACTGTCCCATCGCCGCTGTCTCCTGTGGACCCTACATCCACCACATTAACCCAGTGCGCAGTAATGGACACGTAATGGCCCTGGCCATGCCTACTGGACCATGCATCTGTTGTGAGATGCACCTTTCCACTCACTGATTGCTTGAGTGCATGGACAATGCGGTCTTTCACATGCAGGTGGAGGGCTGGGATGGCTTTTCGAGAAAAGAAGTGCCGAATGGGTAGGTCATAGCGTGGTACTGCGTAGGCCATGAGCTCGTGGAAAGCTTTGCTTTCAACCAACCGGTAGCGCATCATCACGAGATTAGTTTGGCAATGTGGGCGTTCAAACACAGTGTACGCGGATGAGAGGATGAGTACTTTTTTGTCCTACTCAGAGTCTCTGGTAGGGTGAGCTGGACTTGACAGCTGCATATGGTGGAACTAGCGGTGGACATGGCGGACTGAGAGACGGTTGGTGATGGTGTTGGTGGTCTTGCTGATGGCCTAGATTCAGTCTTTCGTAGCAATAACATTGTGATTCCCTGATTGCTTTGGCCTTGCGACGACACCTCAACATTTGCTGCTGGTGGTGTGCTAACCGGTGGGCTTACAGTGGGGGAAGTGATGTAGCGTTACTCACTACCTTCATTCGGAGCAGGTGCACATGTGGTACGTGAGGTTTGGTAGCCGTCCATGCCTGCAAGTGCATGGTGGTTAAATGTCTAAGCATGCAACAGGTATTCAAATTTCTCAGATTTTTCCCTCGGCTAAAGGTCTTTGCGCCCTTCTTACAGATAACTTTTGCCTGATCATTAGGATTTTGTTCAAAAAAGTGCCACACTGCACTCTTCCTACTATGGAAGACATTTTGAGGCCTTGCACGTTGTGCTAATTTGACCGTCTGGCCAAGCTGTCCTGCAACTCTTTTGGCTTTTGTAAACCGTTTTTGGACTGCTACGGGCCTGCAGATAACAGCTGTTGCTATGTCATTGCCTGCTGCGGATCCTCCTCCTCTTCTGAGCTATTGGCAGCGCCACCCTCTTCCCCCAATGGATGCCAATCTAGGTCAACAACAGGGTCATCCATCACCTCTTCAATTTCACCTTTCTCTGTGTCACCGTGTAAGGTGGTATAGTATGCGGGAAGGGGCACCTGAGTTTCATCAGGGTCTGATTCTGGCTCAGTACACTGTGAGGACAATGTAGTGCTCTGAGTGAATGTACCAGCAGAAAAATCTAGCAGTGACTGTGCATCAGTGCACTCCGTCAGATTCATCTTGGACTGGGGAATTCACGATTTGACTTGATAACCCAGGCATGGTATGTGAAAAGAGCTCCATGGATTAATCTGTAGTGTGGTCTGCCGCATCCTTCACTTTTGGTAGGGGGTGAAGGACACAAGGAAAAGTGTTGTTCCTGACCAGGAGCCTCCACTGACGACTCAGTGCCTTTATTTTTTGAAACTTCAGAAGAGGAGGCGATAGAGCTGGAGGCTGTGTCAGCAATGTAAGCCAAAACTTGTTCCTGAAGCTCCGGCTTTAAAACCGGTTTACCTACTTCCAGAAAAGGGAGCCTTCGAGGCCTTGTGGAGCCAGACGATGACGCAGGCTCAACACCTTCTGCCTTAGATGCTATTGTGCTTTTGCCACTACCAGTAGATGCACTACCACCACCATCAGTACCAGCTGGCAACCCCCGCCCACTTCCACGGCCTCTTCCACCATACTTCCTCATTTTTGGAAAAATGTACCCAAAATACCACCAGCTATATGGTACTGTAAAACAAGGTACAAGGTGTATATAGTATTGGGGAGAATTGGAAGCTCCCATGAGATTTTAGGAGGCTGAACTATTATCTCAGGCCCACTATAGATTACACCTCAATTTAACAGGCTGAAATAGGCAGGTGTATGACCAGGTACAAGGTGTATATAGTATTGGGGAGATTTGGAAGCTCCCTAGAGATTTTAGGAGGCTGAACTATTATCTCAGGCCCACTATAGATTACACCTCAATTTAACAGGCTGAAATAGGCAGGTGTATGACCAGGTACAAGGTGTATATAGTATTGGGGAGATTTGGAAGCTCCCTAGAGATTTTAGGAGGCTGAACTATTATCTCAGGCCCACTATAGATTACACCTCAATTTAACAGGCTGAAATAGGCAGGTGTATGACCAGGTACAAGGTGTATATAGTATTGGGGAGATTTGGAAGCTCCCTAGAGACTTTAGGAGGCTGAACTATTATCTCAGGCCCACTATAGATTACACCTCAATTTAACAGGCTGAAATAGGCAGGTGTATGACCATGCACAAGGGGTGTATGTAGAATTGGGAAGAATTGGAAGCTCCCTAGAGATTTTAGGAGGCTGACAATGATGCTCTCAGTCCAAGTATGGCAGCAGGCAGCCTAATAAGCAGGACTGCTGCACACAAAAGTGTGGAAAAATGAACGCTTGGTAACTGTGCAGAAAAGAGGAAGAAAAGTATTTTTGCTTTTAAAAAAGCAGTCTGCACAGCAGTGTGCAAACAGCAATGCAGCTATCAGGGAGCCTTATAAGGCAGCCTAATAACCAACAGAGATGATGCACAAAAATATAGCCTCCCCTGTCACTGCACACAAACTGTTGTGTTGTACAGTGGAAATCGCTACCAGCAGAAGCGTATGCAAATTGCCTCTTCAGAAAGTCACAATCAACCCTTTAATGAGTCTTGTAGTATGACTTAGGATACAAGCCAAATCAGAATCTCAATTTGCAGACACGGTGTTTCGAGCTGTTGGGTCTCGTCAGTGCAAAGTATGAGATCTGATTTGGCTAGATGAGAGGCTCTGGACTAGGGTCTTACCTTACCAGCAGAAGCAGTTTTTTGGTTCTTATTCCCTGCCTAACGCTCTCCCTTATTCAGAATCAGCAGCTGCAACCTCTCCCTAATGCTAAGATCTGCAGAAGTAAGATGGCGGTCTGCGTGCACGCCCTTTTATAGCCCCTGTGACGCAAAGCAAGCCAACCACTTGCATGCCCTTCTCAAAGATGGTTTTGACCAATGCCCATGTCATCGCGTTGCCCACAGTGTGCGTCCTCCATCACTGGCTGAAAAAGGGAGCTGGAAGCATAATTTGAAACACGACTTTGGCGCTCTGGTCGCCGACCTCGTGGCCGACCTCACGCTATGGTCGGGTTTCGTTTCATGAAACCCGACTTCAGTGAAAGTCGGCGACTTATGAATTTGACCGACCCGTTTCGCTCAACTCTACACCTGACATATAGGACAATCCATGTCCCTCACCAGGCAATGCACCTGACAGGACAATCCATGTCCCTCACCAGGTAATGCACCTGACATATAGGACAATCCACGTCCATGACCAGGAAATGCACCTGACATATAGGACAATCCATGTCCCTCACCAGGTAATGCACCTGACATATAGGACAATCCACGTCCATCACCAGAAAATGCACCTGACATATAGGACAATCCACGTCCACCACGAGGAAATGCACCTGGCATATAGGGCAATCCATGTCTGTCACCAGGAAATGCACGTCTGTCACCATGTAATGCACCTGACATACAGGACTATCCATATCCCTCACCAGGAAATGCACCTAGCATACAGGACAACTCATGTCCATCACCAGGAAATGCACCTGGCATACAGGACAACCCATGTCTGTCACCAGGAAATGAACCTGACATACAGGACTATTCTTGTCCCTCATCAGGAAATGCACATGGCATATAAGACAATCCAAGTCCAACACCAGGAAATAAACCTGACATATAGAACAACCCATGTCCGTTACCAGGAAATGCACTTGGCATATAGGACAATCCATGTCCGTCACCAGGAAATGCACCTGGCATATAGGACAACCCATGTTTGTCACCAGAAAATGCACCTGACATTTAGGACAACTCATGTCCGTTACCAGGAAATACACTTGGCATACAAGACTATCTTTGTCTGTGACCAGGAAATGAATCTGTCATATAGTACAATCACGACCGTCACCAGGAAATGCACCTGACATATTTTCCAATCCATGTCTGTCACCAGAAATTGCATCAAGAATATAGGCTGAGCATATCCACAAGATATTATGGGCTCAACACTATACAAGTGTGGCTAACAATGAACAATGATATGACTTATATGGCGGTGTAATGTGTTGCACCACTGAGCTTTCAATAGTCGCATATGCAGTGTCCTAAGAAATATGATCAGCAAGCTCATATACATCCATCTACCATAAGGAACATTTCTTGTAGACCTCCAAGCAGGGTTGCCAACTTGACTTTATACACTGCTCAAAAAAATAAAGGGAACACTTAAACAGCAGAATATAACTCCAAGTAAATCAAACTTCTGTGAAATCAAACTGTCCACTTAGGAAGCAACACTGATTGACAATCAATTTCACATGCTGTTGTACAAATGGAATAGACAACAGATGGAAATTATTGGCAATTATCAAGACACCCTCAATAAAGGCATGGTTCTGCAGGTGGGGACCACAGACCACATCTCAGTACCAATGCTTTCTGGCTGATGTTTTGGTCATTTTTGAATGTTGGTTGTGCTTTCACTCTTGTGGAAGCATGAGACGGACTCTACAACCCATCCAAGTGGCTCAGGTAGAGCAGCTCATCCAGGATGGCACTTCAATGCGAGCTATGGCAAGAAGGTTTCCTGTGTCTGTCAGCGTAGTGTCCAGAGGCTGGAGGTGCTACTCTGAAACAGGCTAGTACACCAAGAGATTTGGAGGTGGCCGTCGGAGGGCAACAACCCAGCAGCAGGACCGCAACCTCTGCTTTTGTGCAAGGAGGAACAGGAGGAACACTGCCAGAGCCCTGCAAAATGACCTCCAGCAGGCCACAAATGTGCATGTGTCTGCACAAACCGTTAGAAACCGACTCCGTGAGGATGGTCTGACGACCCGACGTCCACAGATGGGGGTTGTGCTCACAGCCCAACACCGTGCAGGATGCTTGGCATTTGCTACAGAACACTAGGATTGGCAAATTCGCCACTGGCGCCCTGTGCTCTTCACAGATGAAAGCAGGTTCACACTGAGCACATGTGAAGACGTGACAGAGTCTGGAGACACTGTGGAGAGCGATCTGCTGCCTGCAACTTCCTTCAGCATGATCGGTTTGGCAGTGGGTCAGTAATGATGGAGGGTGGCATTTCTTTGGAGGGCCGCACAACCCTCTATGTGCTCGCCATCGGTAGCCTGACTGCCATTAGGTACCGAGATGAGATCCTCAGACCCCTTGTGAGACCATATGCTGGTGCGGTTGGCCCTGTGTTCCTCCTAATGCAGGACAATGCCAGACCTCGTGACTGGAGTGTGTCAGCAGTTCCTGCAAGATGAAGGCATTGAAGCTATGGACTGGCCCGCCCATTCCCCAGACCTGAATCCGACTGAGCACATCTGGGACATCATGTCTTGCTCCATCCACCAACATCACATTGCACCACAGAGTTGGCGGATGCTTTAGTCCAGGTTTGGGAGGAGATCCCTCAGGAGACCATCCGCCGCCTCATCAGGAGCATGCCCAGGCGTTGTACACTGTAGGGAGTTCATACAGGCACGTGGAGGCCACACACGTTACTGAGCCTCATTTTGACTTGTTTTAAGGACATTACATTCCACTTTAATTTTGTGTGTGACTCCAAATCCAGGCCTCCAGTGTTTCATAAATTTGATTTCCGTTGATGATTTTTGTGTGATTTTGTTGTCAGCACAATCAACTTTGTACAGAACAAAGTATTCAATGAGAATATTTCATTCATTCAGATCTAGGATATGTTATTTCAGTGTAACCTTTATTTTTTTGAGCAGTGTATTTTTCCTGGACAGCTTACCAAAAAATCAAGAACAGTAAATACTTTTTACGGACACTTTGGAAAACCATAATAAATCATTATGATTATCAGTGATACATGTCTACAGCCCATAATTCTGATATGAAGACATCCGCTTCTTTCATTGTAAACTATAAAATGATGGTAATTACAATAAAAAATAATCTGTACAAGTTTCTTCAGCTTTTTTCAGACTGTCATGGAATTTCTGGATGGTTGGCAACCCTGCCTCCAGTTCTCGAAAACATGACCAATATTTCACATGGTAGTACAGCACCTTGCAGCACTCAGCATTAATCTATGGGCCATGTTTTACCACTTTGGTTATACCACTATAGTCCAGGAATGTCTTAACGATGTGTCCTCAGGAAATATTAGTCTTCTCATTTTGTTAATTGGGAAGGCCTGCTCTTTTAGGGTGTGTGGATTCTACCACGGATCTGCAGTGGATTTGGCCCTGCGGGTCAGCAGCACATTCTGCTGTGTTGTACAGTACCATTAAAGTCTATGGAATTTGAAAAATCCTGTGCACATGCTGTGGAAAAATCCGCGCAGATTAGCTGCGGGTTTATTTCTGCAGCATGTCAATTCTTTGTGCAGATCTGCAGCTTGCCTGCACCCGTTGACTTGCATTGATCCGCAGCAAAACCGCAGGTCTCAAAAAGATCTGCGGTTTTGCTGCGGATGAAACGCTGCAGCTCGGGGGGGGAACAGTGTGAGTGGAGTGTGGGTGGTGACTGTGTGCGTGTATCATGTGTGGTCGGTGCATGGGCTTGTATGTGTGTGCAGGCTTTGTGTGTGTGCGGCGGTATGCGGGGCTCATCGGGCTGTCAGGGGGTCTGTGCGGGGCCTGTGCAATGGTCATTGGGCTGTCGGGGGTCTGTGCGGGGCTGTCAGAGCTCTGTGCGGGGCTCATCTGGCTGTCGGAGGTCTGTGCGGGGCTGATCGGGCTTGTCGGGGGTCTGTACGGGGCTGTCGGAGGTCTGTGCGAGGCTCATCGGGCTGTTGGGGGGTCTGTGTGGGGCTGTCGGAGGTCTGTGCAGGGCTCATCTGTCTGTCGGCGGTCTGTGCGGGGCTCATTTGGTTGTCGGAGGTCTGTGCGAGGCTCATTGGGCTGTCGGGGGTCTGTGCGGGGCCGTCGGATGTCTGTGCGGGGCTTATCTGGCTGCCGGGGGTCTGTGTGGGGCTGTTGGAGGTCTGTGTGGGGCTCATCTTGCTGTTGGGGGTCTGTGCCGGGCTGTCGGAGGTCTGTGCGGGGCTCATCTGGCTTTCGGGGGTCTGTGCAGGGCTCATTGCGCTATCGGAGGTCTTGTGGGGTCTGTGCGGGGAGTTTCCGGGGCTGTGCAGGGTGATCGGGCCTCTGCGATGGTATGTGTGTATGTGTATATATGTGTGTGTGTGTGTATATATATGTGTGTGTGTATATATATGTGTGTGTATGTATATATATTTGTGTGTGTGAATGTATATATGTGTGTGTATGTATATATATATATATATATATATGTGTGTGTGTATGTATATATGCGTGTGTGTGTGTATGCAGGCATCGTCCAATGAGACTACCAGTCCCATCGGTCGATGCCTGCTACACTGTCAGTAAGTGACACATTAGCCAATGATGGGGCAGTAATAGTCCCATGATCCGGCTAATGTGTTGCATGTAAAAAAAACTTGCAACTTCCAATAGGTGGCACTAGAGTTCTAGTTCTCTTCCTCTCTGAAGAGACAATTTTCATAATTAGCATATTTCCCAGAGGAGCATTGCGGCTTTAAGTCTCCTCATCTTGACATGCTTAGCATGTCATTCTCCGCAAGGAAAAATGATACTTCTGGGATGTTAAAAAAAAAAACACATACAGAACATACAACATACATAACATACATATAACTTACAACACATATATACTCACCATATACACCTAATTCCATGAAGCCATCGACCACCTGTAATAAACATAAAATAATAATAAACCAACTTATACTCACCTCTCCGCCATAGTCGTGATAATAACGAGGGTCCCACGCCGATCTCCCGTGAAGAACAGCCGCATCAGCTGATGCGACCGCTCTCCAGGCGCTCCAGCAATGAAATGACAGGCAGAGGTACACTTCCGCCGGGAAAGAGGTCCCGTAACACTAACCCTAGCCCTAACCTCAACCCTAGCCCTAACCCTCACGCAGCATTGCTGTAAAGTGAGACCCTGAACTCAGGTAACCTCAGTGATGGACTGCAGGAGGCATTATCTCCTGTCAGTTCATCACTGGGAGGCCCTATAGAGCAGTAATATCACTTGATATCACTGTTCTATAGGGGAGATCGTCGTGGGACCCTCTTTATTAATTGGACTGCGTCAGACAGGGAGTATACGATTGGTTTATTATTTTTCATTTTTTCTAGGATACGCTTGTATCTGAGCTGCAAAAAAATTTTAAAACCGTGTTGTGTTTTATTTCATTAATACTTTATTCTTATGTGTGTGGTTTCTTAACCCTTTCAAAACATTAATAATGGATCGGTGTCTTATTGATGCCTCTCCATTATTAACCGGGCTTAATGTCACCTTCCAAAGTGACATTAACCCCTTATATTACCCCATATCCCACCGCTACACGGGAGTGAGAAGAGAGGGGTTATGTGCCAGAATTGGTGCATCTTATAGATGCACCATTTCTGGGGCAGCTACAGGCTGGTATTTGTAGCCAGGGGGGCCAATATCTATGGCCCCTTCCTAGGCTATGTCTAGCAGCCCGCAGCTGTCTGCGTAGCTTTTCTGGCTATAAAAAATATAGGGGGACCCCACGTCATTTTTTTAATTTACTGTATATGGCTAATATGGCTATATATCTATAGATATATCTATGGCTAAATCTATAGATTTATTTAAGGATATATCTATAGATAGATCTATGGATCTATCTATCTATCCTTCTATCTATCTAACCTTCTATCTATCCATCAATCTAGCCATCTATCTATCCACCCGGTTATTTTCTTTTGTTTTGTAATGTAGCAGGTGATTCCTTGACATTCTGGTGGCTCTTGCAATTTGGTTTTGAATTGTTCTTGGATGGTAGCCCTGATTCAAAAAGGTCTTTTTGAGGCGACAAATGACCACGGACAAGATAAAGATCCCCAACTCATATCAGGACTACAAGATCCCAGGTACTTTCAGCTGCATCACATCTAATGTGGTGTACTTAATTATTTGTACTAAATGTCCAACTGGGGGTCTGTATGTGGGGCAGACAGGGCAAAAACTTAGAACAAGGATGAATTCTCATCGTCACACAATAAGAGAAAAAAGAATGGATCTACCTGTGGCAAAACATTTTTGTATGCCTGATCATAACACCATGGATTTGAAATTACTGGTATTGAAAAGTAACTTCACACCTCAGAGAGAGAGAAAAGTCTGGGAGTACAAACTCATGATGACCTTTGACACTCTCAATGCTGGAATAAATGTGTCGCATGGATTTATGTCTTTTTACATCAATTAAGGAGTTTGCTCCTAAGACCTTGCGGGGCATCACAACACATTAGGAGACCCCAATCTGAGGACAATAAAACATCCAGACTCGTTATCTATAAACTAGTCCAATATTTATGTTTCTCCCTCTCCCATAATGATAATTCTGCTTCACGTCACTTGTCTTATCTATTGCATTTTTTCTGTGCTGTGTTGTGCATAAATATGTGACTCTTCAGATTTTGCATTAGTCAAGCCTGATGAAGAGACCTGAGCAGTCTCGAAAGCTTGCAATGTGTTACCATCTTTTCAGTTAGGGTTCATACTCACTGCTGCAAAAATCGGATGAATGTAATCCGATTAAAAATCGGATTGCACTCTGACCTATGTTAATTAATGGGTGACATCTCACTTGCGATTTTTTTCCCATCCAAAATCGGACTGAGAAAAAAATCGCAGCATGCTGCGATTTGCTGCGATTTTCCCAAGAAAATCGCCAATGTAAGTCAATGGGTGCGAGAAAAAATTTGACAGCATTCGGACCATGCGAGAGCTGTCACATTTATACGCACCAGTGTCCTTTGAAAAGTCGGCAATTCATATGCGGCTATACGGCTATACAGTAAAATTACACTGACATCTCAGAAATGAATAGATATATACACATAGAATACATAGACATATACATGTCAGTGACACACACATATACTGTATATGTATTTATAATAGATAGATAGATAGATAGAAGAAAAGCCGGTAATTCATATGCGGCTATACAGTGAAATCACACTGACATGTTAGAATACAAAAGATATAGTACATGTATACACATGGAATAGGTAGAGACACATATATATATACATACATACACACACACACATCTTTATATTTCATAGACAGATACATAGTAGATTAGGTGATACCGTAATTCATTTGTCGGCTTCTATTAAAATCACACTGACAGCTCACAAAACACTAGATATATACACATAGTATACATACATATATATATACACATGTCAGTGACACACACATATATATATATGTAATATATATACACAATATAACTTGTATATGTAACATATAATATATATGATATATATATCATATATATTGTTATATATAATATATGTATATGTAATATATATATGTAATATATATAAAATATTTATATATATCATAAATATAGGTAATATATATACATATATACACATAGAATAAGATATAGATAATTTATATTTAATATAGATATAATATATATATAGCCATACTATATATATATATATATATATATATATATATTATATTGAAGACATAGAGAATATATATATATATATACATACATGTTATATATATATATATATATATATCTAATATATTGTATATTATGTAAATATAATCAAAATATAACATATCAAATATATATATATATTTTTATATATATATATATATATATATATATATATATTAGTAACAAATACAATTAGTCTAGTGTTGTTTCTAAATTGTGGATATGTATTTAATTAATAAATGATTTTTTCAAGGAACAAAATGGTGTGGGGTACCCCTATAATTTAGAGACAGCAACACTATACTAATTGAATTTGTCAATGACATCTCTCTCTCTATATATATATAAATATAAATATATATTTACAATATATATGTCTAGCATATATATATATATATATATATATATAAAATATATACTATATGTATACATATATTATATATATTTTATATATATGTATATTATATATATATAACTATATTTAATATAATATGTATATAATTATATTATATATATCTAATTATATTTTATATATATATATATATATATTAACATATATATATATTATAATGTGTATATATATATATATATATTTTGCACAATAAGATAGAACAAAAGCCAGTAATTCATTTACTGGCTTCTGTCAAATCATTTCAGAACCTGACAGGATATGAGACATGGTTTACATATAGTAAACCATTGCATATCCCTATTTTTTTTTTTTATATGTCCCTGACTAAAAATGTTAGTAGTGTATGTGTTTAAAATTTGTGAGCTGTAGCTCTTAAATTCAAGGGTTAATTCCCGGAAAAAAATGCGTGGGCTCCCGTGCAAATTTTGCAACTAGAGAGGTAAAGCAGGTGAGCGAGGGCAGATTTTATTAGCCTAGAGAGGGACCATTGTCACTGACGTCACTGAGGCTGCAGGGAGTCCCCGGCTGACCTGAGGTGAACTAATGAGCGTGGGAAAAAAGTCAGATGCTTTCCCACGCTAATTAGTTTATCTCCAGGCAGCCAGGGAGGCTGCGAAGAGTTGAACTAAGTCATTCTGGCAGTGGTTTACAATGGGGCTGGTCGCATTAGTATTGGTCCTCATTGTAAACTATTTAACCCCTTGTGAAGGATTGCAGACTTTTTCATTAATGTCTGTGTGTTTTTAACCCTTTACTAATCTAGGGTTAACAATGGATGGGTGTCAAATTGACACGTCTCCATTATTACTTTTTGTAGCCGGGGGGGGAGGCAAAAACAATGGACCCTCTTATGGCTATTAACATCTGCCCTCACTCACCTGCTTTACCTCTCTGGTTGCGATTTTACCGCGGGAGCCCACGCAATTTTTTCCAATTAATTAAACCCTTTAATTTAACAACTAGATGTCCCAAATTTTACACACAAATCATAATCTAATTATTAGTCAGGGACATATAAAAAAAAAACATGAAATGAAATGGTTTACTGTATGTAAACCATGTGTCATTTCATGTCGGATTTTGGAATGATTTTACAGAAGCCGGAAATTGAATTAGCGACTTTTGTTCAATCTTACCATGCTATATATACACTCACTGGCCACTTTATTAGGTACACCATGCTAGTAAGGGGTTGGACCCCCTTTTGCCTTCAGAACTGCCTCAATTCTTCGTGGCAGAGATTCAACAAGGTGCTGGAAGCATTCCTCAGAGATTTTGGACCATATTGACATGATGGCATCACACAGTTGGCGCAGATTTGTCGGCTGCACATCCCTGATGCGAATCTCCCGTTCCACCACATCCCAAAGATGCTCTATTGGATGGAGATCTGGTGACTGAGGAGGCCATTTGAGTACAGTGAACTCATTGTCATGTTCAAGAAACCAATCTGAGATGATTCGAGCTTTATGACATGGCGCATTATCCTGCTGAAAGTAGCCATCAGATGTTGGGTACATTGTGGTCATAAAGGGATGGACATGGTCAGCAACAATACTCAGGTAGGCTGTGGCGTTGCAACGATGCTCAATTGGTACCAAGGTGCCCAAAGAGTGCCCAGAAAAAATTCCCCACACCATGACACCACCACCACCAGCCTGAACCGTTGATACAAGGCAGGATGGATCCATGCTTTCATGTTGTTTACGCCAAATTCTGACCCTACCATCCGAATGTCGCAGCAGAAATCGAGACTCATCAGACCAGGCAACGTTTTTCCAATCTTCTACTGTCCAATTTCGATGAGCTTGTGCAAATTTTAGCCTCAGTTTCCTGTTCTTAGCTGAGAGGAGTGGTACCCAGTGTGGTCTTCTGCTGCTGTAGCCCATCTGCCTCAAAGTTCGACGCACTGTGCGTTCAGAGATGCTCTTCTGCCTACCTTGGTTGTAACGGGTGGCAATTTGAGTCACTGTTGCCTTTCTATCAGCTCGAACCAGTCTGCCCATTCTCCTCTGACCTCTGGCATCAACATGGCATTTCCGGCCACAGAACTGCCGCTCACTGGATTTTTTTTCTTTTTCGGACCATTCTCTGTAAACCCTAGAGATGGTTGTGCGTGAAAATCCCAGTAGATCAGCAGTTTCTGAAATTCTCAGACCAGCCCTTCTGGCACCAACAATCTTGCCACGTTCAAAGGCACTCAAATCACCTTTCTTCCCCATACTGATGCTCGGTTTGAACTGCAGGAGATTGTCTTGACCATGTCTACATGCCTAAATGCACTGAGTTGCCGCCATGTGATTGGCTGATTAGAAATTAAGTCTTAACACACAGTTGGACAGGTGTACCTAATAAAGTGGCCAGTGAGTGTATATATATATATATATATATATATATATATATTGCTGTCTATAAATAATAGGGGGGCCCCACGACATTTTGTTCCTTGAAATAATCATGTATTAAATAAATACATATCCATAATTTAGAACCAACATTAGAATAATTGTATTTGTCACTAACATGTGTATATATATGTATTATATATATATATTATATTTATGATATGTGTGTGTGTGTATATATATATATATATAATATTAATATATTACTGTAAATATATAAAATATATAACATATATATTATATATAATATATGTATATATTATATGTAACTATATAGATATATATATTATATATAGAGTTGAGCGACTTTTGGTTTTTTAGGGTCGAGTTTCGTTTCGTGAAACCCGACTTTTCCAAAAGTCGGGTCGAGCAAGATCGTCCGATTATAGGGAAAAGTCGGGGTCGTCCCGAAACACGAAACCCAATGTAAGTCAATGGGGAATAAAAGTCGGCAGTGAGAGGAGGACAGGAAACACACCTACAGTGCCCATTTGAATGCCAAAAGCATCAATTCTTCTTACTTAAGCTTGTCAACCTTAATTAACTTCATAATACAAGTTACGCACTGAAAAATGGGGGTTATTTGGCTAAAGTTGTGGGGGGGAGGGCTGGCTCCAGGTTTTCATGTGCCCTGGGCGAAAGAGCGCCCCTTTAACACATACCACAACTCATCATGCTCCGATACGGCAGAGAAATAGCGGTATAGTACAATGAAAAATACTTCACTTTTTAAATCTCATGACAAGGCCCATCTATTTCTCCATACAGAATCATTGGTCCCATATAATGTTTGAAACAGTATATGATGAGCTCCACATAATGCTACAGTATATGTTGGTCCCCATGGATGAAGCTCCACTGTCTTATGGGCCCAAATAATGCTCCAAACATAATGGGCCCCATTTCTAATGCTCTAGTGTATAATGGGCCCTGTAAATGCTGCTCCAGTGTCTGATGTCCACCTTTGGAATGTTCCAGTGTATGGTGGGCCCCATCTATCATTCTCCAGAGTATAGTGCTCCCCAAAAATTGCTGTCCCAACATTGAAAACAATCAAATAAGTCTCCTCACTAGGGAATCCCTGTACTAGTCTGGACTCCTCGTCGTCCCCATCTTCCATCTCACTGCACAGTATTTCAACCTTGCAAGTGCTGTGATCCTGAGCAAGCAGGGGGGGCCCACTAGTTGGCGACGGCACTGGCACAGGGCCTCTGATAGTACGGTGGTGTGTCTGATGGCGGGTGGGCCGATCCTGCACTTTCATCTGCAGCTTCCTCTTTGTCACCGTGTAAGATGGAACTGTATATGGGAAGGGTAACCTGAGTTTCATCAGGGTCAGATTCAGGCCGTGTAGCGTGCGAGGGGAATGTAGTGGTCTGGGTCAATGTACCAGCAGATTCATCGAGCAGTGGCTGGGCATCAGTGCACTTGTGTCGCCCCCAGGAGTACAGTCGCCACAGTGGCATTACCTTCTTCCTAGGGAGTGTGATGTCATGCTTGGGAGCAACGAACGATCTCTCTAGCAGGTAAACTGATTGGGCGGCGTTATTCCCACGAGTCATGACCCTCCAAACAGCGTTCATGAAGGCAAAGTGTTTGTTTTACGTGGGCAGTATGGTTGCAAAGCTGAACCTTAAAGGAATGTCCAGAAGGGCACCACCAGGAGTGGAGCCTACGGTTAAATTCAACTCCACCTGGGAAACCTCAACCAAGCCAGCTACAGAACAGATGCACACATTGCAAGCTTAATTCCGTTAACGAACGAGACTCCGTCATGCCCCGCGGTCCGAGTCCGGCTTACTAGAGGGACACGTGAGGCTCTGGCACATGAGATTGGCCAATAACTGGTGTGTCATGCCCTTACATGTCCATGGCTGCATGTGCGCTACACTGAAAAGGCCAGCATTTGTCGCTTACAGGTGCAGATAACCCGCTGAACAACGTTAGTGATGGGGATCACTGATTACAATTATTACCCGCGAACAATGATTTCCCAGTAAGTGCAGGTCAACCGCAGTTCCGGAATTAGGCCTAACCGTCATTCCTGAAAAAATGAAAAACTTACGTATGCAAACCACAGGTGCTGTAGCTTGCTTAACAGCTCGCCAGCCGTTCTCACGACCAGTATGGATTACACGTGATTGCACAAAGGTGAGAAAGGGTACCGTATCCCCAGATAACATGTATGGATAGTGTACACATTCAAAATATATGTCTATACATCAGGAGGCAGGCTCAGACGGTGTTAGGCCCAGTATGGATTGCACGTGATTGCACAAAGGTTAGAAAGGGTACCGTATCCCCAGATAACATGTATGGATAGCGTACACATTCAAAATATATGTCTATACATCAGGAGACAGGCTCAGACGGTGTTAGGCCCAGTATGGATTGCACGTGATTGCACAAAGGTGAGAAAGGGTACCGTATCCCCAGATAACATGTATGGATAGCGTACACATTCAAAATATATGTCTATACATCAGGAGGCAGGCTCAAACGGTGTCAGGCACAGTATGGATTTGACGGCCCAGACTACACAGCGGAGGAGCAGGGAGAGGTAAAGATTGCAAATGCTGGGGCCCTGCCCAAGCAAGGGGGGCCCACTCGTGGGCGTCGGTACTGGCACTGGGCCCCTCATAGTACGGCGGTGTGTCTGACGGCGGGTGTGCACCACCACCGTCAGAGACACTTGATTGCACTATGAGGGACCCTGTGCCAGTGCCCGCGCCCAAGAGTCGGCCTACCCACCTGTCCAGGGCAACGGCACTCGCACGTGTCGTGCGCTAGGTGGTGACCCCGGCCATGGGGGGGGGAGGCAGCACAGTTAGGGAGTTTTAGAAAGTGGCATATGTTGATGTTGGACATTCAGCTGATGCAAAAGGTGAAATAGGTCAAGTCCCAGGAAGAGGTGGACCAAAGCAAGCCATTTTTCTGTCACCCTATGTGTCATCAGGGAAGGTGGGACAAAATCCTTGGAAACCCATGCATGGTTCATTTTAATGAAGGTTAGATCATCCACATTTTGGGTTGACAGACGGGTCCTTTTTTCTGTCAGGATTGATCCAGCTGCACTGAAGACTCTTTCCGATAGCACACTTGCAGCTGGGCAAGCGAGCTCCTGTAAGGCATATTGTGCCAATTCAGGCCAGGTGTCCAGTTTAGCGGCCCAATAGTCAAAGGGTAATGACCTGTGTGGGAGAACATCGATATGGGAGGAAAAGTAGTTTGTAACCATAGTTGACAACTGCTGTCTCCTGTCACTTTCCATCGATGCAGTATTACCAGTTGTGTGAGCGGTACTTGAAAAATCAGTCCACAACATTGTCATGAAACCCCTGTCTCCAACGCCACTTCTGCTGTGTGCACCACGAACACCTCTGCCAAGCTGCCCCCGGCCCGTACGGCTCGTGTGAGAACCATCACCGCTGCTGTGTGCTGGGAATGCCTCAAGCAACCGATTTACCAGAGTTGCTTGTTTATTAGCCAATATTAGGTCAAGGTTCTCCTGTGGCATGATTTTTTGTAATTTGCCTTTATAGCGTGGATCCAGGATGCTGGCCAATCAGTAGTCGTCATCGTTCATCATTTTGGCAATGCGGGGGTCCCTTTTTAGGATCTGCAAGGCATAATCTGACATGTGGGCCAATGTTCCCGGTGTCAATGATGCACTGCGAGTGCTGGTTGGAGGAGCACTTTCTGGCAAATCCACATCCCTCCAGTCACGCACAAACCCTGTACCAGACCTTGCCACGCCAACATTTTCACTTGCCCCACGAGATGCATCCTCCTCCCCTAAGTAATCATCCCCATCATCCTCCTCTTCTTCCTCCACCTCGTCCAGGAGAGGTCCCTGAGCAGACAATGGCTGAATGTCATCAAGGAATCCCTCCTCCTCATCAACATTGGCTGCAGAAGCCTGCTCCTTAAGGTGCGTCAAAGTTTGCATGAGCAGACGCATAAGTGGGATGCTCATGCTTAGGATGGCGTCGTCTGCGCTTACCAGCCGTGTGCATTCCTCAAAACACTGAAGGACTTTACAGAGGTCTTTCAGCTTCGACCACTGCACACCTGTCAACTCCATGTCTGCTCTCAAAGTGCCTGGCCGTGTATCCTCCCACAAATGCATTATGGCCTGCCTCTGCTCGCACAGCCGCTCCACCATGTGCAGGGTGGAGTTCCACCTTGTTGCAATGTCGATAATGAGGCGGTGGTTGGGAAGGTGGAGCAATCGCTGCAGCTTCTGCATACGAACGGAGTGTACAGGCGACCGGCGGATGTGCGCGCACAGTCTTCGCACCTTCTGGAGCAGGGCTGTTAACTCCAGATAATTTTTGAGGAAGCACTGCACCACCAGGTTCAAGGTGTGAGCCAAGCAAGGTATATGGCTGAGTTTTGAAAGGGCTATGGCTGCCACAAAATTACGGCCGTTATCACTAACTACCTTGCCTGCCTCAAGATGTACACTGCCCAGCCATGACTCAGTTTGTCGCTGAAAGTACTCGGCCAGCACCTCGGCGGTGTGTCTGTTGCCCAAACACATCATCTGCAACACAGCCTGCTGACGCTTTCCACTAGCTGCTCGATAGGGGGACACATCGTGTGCAACAGTGGCAGCTGCAGATGGAGTGCTCGTACGACTGCGCTCTGTGGACGAGCTTTCGCTTCTGGAGGAGGAGGAGGGTCGAACGCCTACAGCCAACTGTTTCCTATACCGTGGGCTAGGCAGCACTGTCCCACCACCGCTGTCCCCTGTGGACCCTGCATCCACCACATTAACCCAGTGCGCAGTGATGGACACGTAACGGCCCTGGCCATGCCGACTGGACCATGCATCAGTTGTGAGGTGCACCTTTCCGCTCACTGACTGATGAGTGCATGGACAATGCTGTCTTTCACATGATGGTGGAGGGCTGGGATGGCTTTGCGAGAGAAGAAGTGGCGACTGGGTAGGTCATAGCGTGGTACTGCATAGGCCATGAGTTCGCGGAAAGCTGCGCTTTCCACCAACCGAAAGGGCATCATCTCAAACGAGATTAGTTTGGCAATGTGGGCGTTCAAACCCAGTGTACGCGGATGAGAGACTGAGTACTTTCTTGACCTACTCATAGTGTCTGGGAGGGTGAGCTGGACTTGAGAGCTGCATATGGTGGAAGTAGCGGTGGACAGGGCGGACTGAGAGAGGGTTGATGATGGTGATGGAGTTGTTGTTCTTTCTGATGGCCTAGAATCAGTCTTTCGTTGATAAAACAGTGGGATTCCCTGACTGCTGTGGCATTGCAACGACACCTCAACATTTGCTGCTGTGCTAACCGGTGGGCTTACAGTGGGGGAAACAATGTAGCGTTGCTGACTACCTTCGTTGTGATCAGTTGCACATGTGGCACTTGAGGTTTGGTGTTGTGTCCACGCTTGCAAGTGCATGCTGGTTAAATGTCTAAGCATGCAACTGGTATTCAAATTTTTCAGATTTTTCCCTCGGCTAAAGGTCTTTGCGCACTTCTTACAGATAACCTTGGCCTGATCATGAGGATTTTGTTCAAAAAAGTGCCACACTGCACTCTTCCTACTTTGGCAGACATTTTGCGGCCTAGCACGCTGTGATCTTTTGACCCTCTGGACAAGCTGTCCAGCAACTCTTTTGATGTTTGGAACCTGTCTTTTGAGTGCTCCGGGCCTGCCAGATAACAGCTGTTGCGATGTCGATGTCTGCTGTGGATGCTCCTCATCTGAGCTATTGGAAGCAGCACCCTCTTCCCCCAATGGATGCCAATCTGGGTCAACAACTGGGTCATCCATCACCTCCTCTTCTATGTCATGTGCACCTTCCTCTGTGTCACCGTGTATGGTGGTATAGTGTGCGGGAAGGGGCACCTGAGTCTCATCAGGGTCAGAATCTGGCTCTGTACACTGCGAGGACAATGTATTGCTCTGAGTGAATGTACCAGCAGAATCATCCATCAGCGGCTGTGCATCAGTGCACTCCATGTCAGATTCATCTTGGCCTGGGTAATTCACCATTTCACTTGATAATCCAGGCATGGTATGTGAAAACAGCTCCATGGAGTAATCAGTAGTATGGCCTGCGTCATCCTTCAATCTTGGTTGGGGTGAAGGACACAAGGAAAGGTGTGGTTCATGAACATGAGCCTCCAATGACGACTCAGTGCTTTTACTTTTTACAACTTCAGAAGAGGAGGCGATAGAGCTGGAGGCTGAGTCAGCAATGTAAGACAAAACTTTTTCCTGATGCTCTGGCTTTAAAAGCGGTTTGCCAACTCCTAGAAAACTAAGCGTTCGAGGCCTTATGTAGCCAGACGATGACACAGGCTCAACACCTCCTGTATTCGGTCCTATTTTGCTCTTGCCACTACCATCAGATCCACCACCAACACCATCATTACCAGCTGCCAACCCCCGCCCAATTCCACGGCCTCTTCCACCAGCCTTCCTCATTTTTGGTAGAAATGTAGACAAAATCCAACAAACTATATAGTAATGTAAAACAAGGTACAAGGTGTCTATAGGACAGGGGAGATTATGAATTTCTGCAGACACTTGTGGACACTGGACACTTATGGATTGTGTGAGGCCCACTGAGTATCTGAGCGCTCTGTCACAGGCTCGATGGCAGAGCTGTGACCAAAGTGACTAGAGGATAAGGGAGATTTTTAATTTCTGCACACACTTGTGGACACTGGACACTTATGGATTGTGTGAGGCCCACTGAGTATCTGAGCGCTCTGTCACAGGCTCGATGGCAGAGCTGTGACCAAAGTGACTAGAGGATAAGGGAGATTTTTAATTTCTGCACACACTTGTGGACACTGGACACTTATGGATTGTGTGAGGCCCACTGAGTATCTGAGCGCTCTGTCACAGGCTCGATGGCAGAGCTGTGACCAAAGTGACTAGAGGATAAGGGAGATTTTTAATTTCTGCACACACTTGTGGACACTGGACACTTATGGATTGTGTGAGGCCCACTGAGTATCTGAGCGCTCTGTCACAGGCTCGATGGCAGAGCTGTGACCAAAGTGACTAGAGGATAAGGGAGATTTTTAATTTCTGCACACACTTGTGGACACTGGACACTTATGGATTGTGTGAGGCCCACTGAGTATCTGAGCGCTCTGTCACAGGCTCGATGGCAGAGCTGTGACCAAAGTGACTAGAGGATAAGGGAGATTTTTAATTTCTGCACACACTTGTGGACACTGGACACTTATGGATTGTGTGTGGCCCACTGAATATCTGAGTGCTATGTCACAGGCAGAAATTGGCTAGTGTATCACAAACTACAAGGTGTATGTAGAATTGGGCAGAATTGGAATCTCCCTAGAGTGCAGGTCTGTAAGAACGGAACATGTCCTCGACTTATTCTCACAGAGTGACTCACTGATAGCTTCACTGTGGCTGTGATAACAGCCGTTACACGGTACTGTGTGAGGAGCGTACACCGCTGTATGGTGTGAAAAAATGCACGCTCAGTACCTCAGCAGGACAAAAAAAAAAATTGTGATTGCTTTTAAAAAAGCAGTTTGCGGAGCAGTGGGTAAACAGCAATGCAGGAATGTCAGGAAGCCTTAGAAGGCAGCCCAACAACCAACACCACTGATACACCACTATATAGCCTCCCCTTGCACTGCACAGTGACTGGTGTGTTGTACAGGCAAAATCGCTAGCAGCAGAAGCAGTTTTTTTTTCTTCTTCTCAGCAGGACAAAATAAAAAATTGTGATTGCTTTTAAAAAAGCAGTTTGCGGAGCAGTGGGTAAACAGCAATGCAGGAATGTCAGGAAGCCTTAGAAGGCAGCCCAACAACCAACACCACTGATACACCACTATATATCCTCCCCTTGCACTGCACAGTGACTGGTGTGTTGTACAGGCAAAATCTCTAGCAGCAGAAGCAGTTTTTTTTTCTTCTTCTCAGCAGGACAAAAAAAAAAATTGGGATTGCTTTTAAAAAAGCAGTTTGCGGAGCAGTGGGTAAACAGCAATGCAGGAATGTCAGGAAGCCTTAGAAGGCAGCCCAACAACCAACACCACTGATACACCACTATATAGCCTCCCCTTGCACTGCACAGTGACTGGTGTGTTGTACAGGCAAAATTGCTAGCAGCAGAAGCAGTTTTTGGTGTCTTCTTCCCTGCCTAACGCTCTCCCTACAAAATCATCATCAGCAGCAGCTCTCTCTATTCTGAGATCAGCATGAGTAACATGGCGGTCGGCGTGCACGCCCTTTTATACCCCCTGTGACGCCCACCAAAGCAAGCCAATCACTTGCATGCCCTTCTGAAAGATGGTGGTGACCCGTGCCTATGTCATCACGTTGCCCACAGTGTCCGTGGATCCTGATTGGCTGAAAAAGAGCGCAAAACAAACTTTTGAAACGCGACTTTGGCGCGTAAGCCGCCGACCTCGTGGCCGACCTCATCCTAGGGTCGGGTTTCGTTTCATGAAACCCGACTTTGCCAAAAGTCGGAGACTTTTGAATTTTTTCGACCCGTTTCGCTCAACTCTAATTATATACATATATATTATGTTACATATATATAATATAAATTATGTATATATATATTATATTAGATATATTATATATATATATATACACAGTATGTGTGTGTCACTGACATGTGTGTATGTATATATATATATATATATGTGTATGTACTCCATGTGTATATATGTACATATAAAAAAACTAAATGAAATAAAATGGTTTACTGTATGTATTCCATGTCTCATATCCTGTCGGCTTTTGCAGTTATTTTACAAAAGCCGACAAATGAATTACCGGCTATTCTGCTATCTATGTCTCATATATATATATATATATATATATATATATGTATATGTGTGTGTGTTTTGAAGGTTTTGTTTTTTTTTAAACGATGTGTACAGTGTTAGTTTACAATGCTATTTTAACATGAGTTTTTACATGGAGAGAACTGCTCTATGTAAAACCTCATGTTAAAATCGCATTCAATACGCATGTCATATTGAAAATCACACTGAAATTGCATGACACTTGCATGACAATTGCATAGAACCGGTCCATTTTTTTCATCCAGAAAACGGACCGTTTTTTTCTCGCAAATGGGGCTGAGCCCTAAGCCATTTAATGGTATCAACCACTGAGGACTCTCAATTCTGAATATTTTTCTATCTACTGGCTAACACGGTACAAAGATACTGTATATATCTTTCCTGTATTGAGATGAGAACTGCTTCCTAGGATCATAGATCTCTACAAAGGGATAACACCGCCACCTGCTGTTGTATCACTGTTGTACACGCTCAGAGACTTTTCTACTGCATATGCGCCACCCAGTGGTCATAAAATAATAATAAGTTTAAATATATATCACATCATACTGCAAAGAATGCTTTCAAAAATAAAAATCTTAATAGTTTATTTTTATGAATATAGTATAGTATATATATTATAAATTAAACTAATATTTGGTGTGATTGCCCTTTGCCTTCAAAACATAAAAACAGCATTAACCCCTTCATGACCGGAGATATTTTTGGTTTTGCATCTTCATTTTTTGCTCCGCTTCTTCCCAGAGCCATAGCTTTTTATATTTTTCCATCAATATGGCCATGTGAGGGCTTTTTTTTTGCGGGACAAGGACAAGTTGTACTTTTGAATGACACCATTTGGTTTTACCATGTCTTGTACCAGAAAACGGGGAAAAAAATCCAAGTGCGATGAAATTGCAAAAAAAGTGTAATCCCACACTTGTTTTTTGTTTGACTTTTTTACTAGGTTCAATAAATGCTAAAACTGACCCGCCATTATGATTCTCCAGGTCATTACGAATTCATAGACACCAAACATGTCTAGGCTCTCTTTTATCTAAGTGGTGAAAAAAAAAGTTCCAAACTTTGTTAGAAAAAAAAGAGTTGCTCCATTTTCTGATAGCCGTAGCGTCTTCATTTTTCGTGATGTCAGGTTGGGTGAGAGATTATTTTTTGCGCACCAAGCTGAAGTTTTTAATGATACTATTTTGGTGTAGATACGATCTTTTGATCGCCCGTTATTGTATGTTAATTCAATGTCGCAGCGACGGAAAAAATGTAATTCTGGTGTTTTAATTTTTTTTCTCACTACGCCGTTTAGCAATCAGGTTAATCCTTTTTTGTATTGATAGATCGGGCGATTCTGAACACGGCAATACCAAATATGTGTGTATGTGATTTTTTTTATTGTTTTATTTTGAATGGGGAGAAAGGGGGGTGATTTGAACTTTTATAATTATTTTTTTTTAATATTTTCAAAAACTTTTTTTTTAATTTTGCCATGCTTCAATAGTCTCCATGTGAGACTAGAAGCTGCCATAAGCTCTACTACATACAGGCGATGATCAGATCTCCTCTATGTAGTAGAATTACTCACTTGCTATGAGCGCTGACCACCAGGTGGCGCTCAAAGCAATCAGGCAGTGACAACCATAGAGGTCTCCAGGAGACCTCCGATTGTCATGCCAACCCACCGGTTACCCACAATCACGTGACGGGGTCACTGGTGGGCGGATTTCCGGCCCAATGGCCGGAAGCATGCGTTAAATACTGCCATCAGAGTTTGATGGCGGCATTTAATGGGTTAGTAGCCGCATGTGAATCGCGATTCCACCCTCGGCTATTTCGGGCACATGTCAGCTGTTCAAAACAGCTGACATGTCCCGGGAAAGATGTAGGCTCAGCGCCGGAGCCCACATCAAAGGGAGGGTGTCTGACATGAGCGTACTATTATGCCCATCATTGGAAAGGGGTTAATTCTTTTAGGCACACTTCCTCACAGATTTGAAGGAACGCAGCAAGGAGATTGTTCCAAACATCTTGAAGAACTAACCACAGATCTTTCCATCTCTTTATGTGGTTTCAGTCTCAATGTTGAGATGATCAGGGCTCTGTCGGGGCCATATCATCACTCAGAGGAATCCTTGCTCTTGAAGACTGAAGGTAGTTATTTTTTATTATTATTACAGTGCCATTTAGTCCATGGTGCTTTACATGTGAGGAGGGGTATACATAACAAAAGGGAGTTCATTAATCTTAAACAATAAAAGTCACATTGGAACAGGAGGAGAGAGGACCCTGCCCGCAAAGGCTCACAATCTACAAGAGATGGGTGAGGATACAGTATGTAGGTGAGGGTAGAGCTGGTGGTGTAGCGGTTTGGTGGTTACTGCAGGTTGTAGGCTTGTCGAAAGAGGTACGTATGCAGGTTCCTTTTGAAGGTTTCCATGGTAGGCGAGAGTCTGATATGTTGGAGTAGAGAGTTCCAAAGTAGGGGGAATGCGCAGAAGAAATCTTAGTTCTTAATGACATTGGCTGTATATTTGGTGTCATTGGCCTGCAGCAGAACAAATTAATCAGATGCTTCCCAAATGGTTTTGCTTGATGGATAAGTTTACACCTGTATTTTTCAGCATTGACATCACCAGTAATACTGACTAAATCCCATGCTATCTGCAGAAATTCCACCCCGAAACTGAAAATTACCTCCACCATGCTTCACTGTTGCGCAGACACTCATTATTTTCCTGTTCTCCCACCCTTCTGTTACACACTGCCTTCTGTTACTGCCAAATGCTTCACATTTTGACTCAGTCCTGATCACTTGCTACCATGTTTCTACACTCCAGTTCCTGTGTTTTTGCGCATATCATTTTTTATCCTTGTTTCCATGTCAATTCCTTGAAGGCCACTTGAGGCCAGACTTAACCAAACAGTAGATAGGTGCAGCTGGATTCCACTAGTTGTTACTAGTTCTTAACTGATGGCACTGCTAATGTACAGGGTGGGCCATTTATATGGATAAACCTGGGTGGGCCATTTATATGGATAAATCTAAATAAAATGGGAATGGTTGGTGATATCAACTTCCTGTTTGTGGCACATTAGTATATGGGAGGGAGAAAACTTTTCAAGATGGGTGGTGACCATGGCGGCCATTTTGAAGTCGGCCATTTTGGATCCAACTTTATAAATAGCCCACCCAGGTGTATCCATATAAATGGCCCACCCTGTGTATATATAGAAAGAGATTGTATCTTTATCCCTCTTTCTATCTCTGTACTTAATTGAAAGATATCTCTATAGATAGAATCTGTCACATATAAACTTGCACCCTTAGTACAGTTTTATGTTTATACCAACATCAACCATCAGATAGAGACAATGGATGATAGACTGAATACAGAGCTATAGGGGCCGAAGGCTGAATCATTATGATTGACGTCTCATTTTTAGGGCTCAATCACAAGAGCATTTAACTCAGACGAATGCTATCCGGTATTTTGTCAGATACCGTTCAGACAAATTTTATTTCATGGGGCAGTGCTGACCAGTGTTTTTTTTTCTCATGCCAATTAGACATGAGAAAAAAAATTGCAGCATGCTCCGAGTTGCTCTGCACATCAGATGACACTCACCCATTCAAGTCTATGGGTATGTGTAAAACATCGGACTGCACTCTGATGTCACATCCAAGTGCAATGCAATTTCCGACAGACACAGACAGTGGAGAAGATGGAGAAATTAAGTTCTCTTCTCAGCCGATAGAATTGGATCACAGTAAACTGACACTGATCAGCACTTGAGCTGAGCGTCATTACCATAATCGAGCGGGAGAGAGAAGCATTGCTCTTGTGACCCCGGCATAAATGAAGGGCTCACTGCAGTATGATGTGCCAATTGCATACAACTTAATGAATTTGGCACCTCTACTCAGTGGCGTGAGAATCTGTGCGACTTGCCAGAATTCATATTTCATTCAGACACAAGAGTAACATTTCTGGAAAATTCTAGGTGTCTTTTTCTTCCACTACCACCAGATGGAGACAAAGGCAAAGTAATTTATTGATCATTCATCACAATCCGTAGAGAGGTTCTGGTGGTCCTGTCTTTTGGCTATACTGAATAAGGCAGGTGATTAATACTACAGGATTATTGAAGTTCTCGACTTATAATATAATTGGGTCTCCTTCTTCAATATTAAGTGTTCACATTTGTGCAGAAGTCTGTTTTTGATTCAGTATTTTATGATCGGAGGAATAGTGATACAAACAAAGAGTTATTGTTCTTGTTGAAATAATGGACCCTTTCAGTAAAATATAACAGACCCTTTTGTAAGTCATTGGGGTCTGGAAGTTCCTGATGGTGTCTGATATCTACAAAATAATACATTCCAGGAGGAAAATAGATCAGTAACACACATGCCACTCCTGGTCCGGTATGAACCCAGAATCTTACTGCCGCAAAGCACAGTGGTGGCCACTGAGGGGCGCTCTGCTTATCATGATTGCATGTTCATTTTCAGCTTGTCAGCAAAAACTAGCAGCCATCTGTGACGGATCAATCAGCTGTGTTAAATAAATATATATATTTATATATACAGTCATACATTAAGTTCAGAGTGCCAACAATTTTGTCCGGCCCATTTTTGGGGTTTTCTGTGAAATGATGTCCAATTTGCCTTTTTTTTTCCTGTTTTCTTTTGCGTTGTTCCAATACAGACAAAGGAAATAAACTTGTGTATAGCAAAACATGTGTAACTGCAATAATTTTCTGGGAGAAATACGTAATTTTCTGGAACAATTTCAAGGGTGTCAACACTTTCGGCCATGACTGTGCGTGTATATGTATGTTTTAGAGTGTATAAAAAAAGAGAGCTAAAATCTTGCGATCCCAATGTATTGTTACCCCTTTATAAATCACTGATGAGGCCACATCTAGAGTATGGGATCCAGTTTTGGGCTCCACATTTTAAAAAGGATATTCAGAGGTTAGAGTGATTTCCAAAGCGGGCAACTAGATTATTACAAGGGTTCGAAGGCCTCTCATATGATGAGAGGTTGGAAAAGTTGGGCTTGTTCAGCTTAGAAAAAAGACGCCTCAGAGAGGATCACATTTATATGTATAATATATGTGTGGCCAGTACAAAGGACTGGCACATGACTTATTCCTTCCAAAGACCATACTAAGGACCAGGGGATGGAAGGCCTCTCATATGATGAGGGGTTGGGATTGTTCAGCGTACAAAAAAATTACTTCTTACTTCCAAAGACTATATTATTGACCAGGGGGAACTCATTATGGGTGCAAGAAAGGTGATTCTGACAGCTACATAGGAAAGAGTTCTTTACAGTAAGAGCAGTCATAATGTGGAATTCCGTACCACTAGAGATAGTAATGGCAGACACTAGAACAGCTTTTAACCCCTTAAGCCCCAAGGCTGGTTTGCACGTTCATGACCGGGCCAATTTTTACAATTCTGACCACTGTCCCTTTATGAGGTAATAACTCTGGAATGCTTCCATAGATCCTGGTGATTCTGACATTGTTTTCTCGTGACATATTGTACTTCATGTTAGTGGTAAAATTTAATTCCAATAACTTGTGTTTATTTGTGAAAAAATGGAAATTTGCTGAAAATTTTGAAAATTTTGCAATTTTCCAACTTTGAATTTTTATGCCCTTAAATCACAGAGATACAGCACACAAAAAAGTTGATAAGTAACATTTACCACTTGTTTACTTTACATCAGCACAATTTTGGAACCAAAATTTTTTTTGTTAGGAAGTTATAAGGGTTAAAAATTGACCAGCGATTTCTCATTTTTGCAACACCATTTTATTTTTACGGACCACATCACATTTGAAGCCACTTTGCGGGGTCTATATGATAGAAAATACCCAAAAGTGACACCATTCTAAAAACTGCACCCCTTAAGGTGCTCAAAACCACATTCAAGAAGTTTATTAACCCTTTAGGTGCGTCACCGGAATTTTTTGAATATTTAAAAAAAATGAACATTTAACTTTTTTCACCAAAAAAATACTTCACGTTCAAATTTTTTTATTATACCAAGGGTAACAGGAGAAATTGGACTGCAAAAGTTATTGTGCAATTTGTCCTGAGTACGCTGATACTTGATATGTGGGGGGGAACCACTGTTTCGGCGCATGGCAGAGCTCAGAAGGGAAGGAGCGCCGTTTGATTTTTTTCAATGAAAAATTGGCTGGAATTCAGATCGGACGCCATGTCGCGTTTGGAGAGCTCCTGATGTACCTAAACAGTGGAAACCCCCCACAAGTGACCCCATTTTGGAAACTAGACCCCCCAAGGAACTTATCTAGATATGTGGTGAGAACTTTGAACCCACAAGGGCTTCACAGAAGTTTATAACATATAGCCGTACAATTAAAAAATCATATTTTTTCCACAAAAATGATCTTTTCACCCTCAATTCTTATTTTTCCAAGGGTAACAGGACCCTAAAAGTTATTGTGCAATTTGTCCTGAGTACGCTGATACCCCACATGTGGGGGTAAACCACTATTTGGGTGCATGGTAGAGCTCGGAAGGGAAGCAGCGCCATTTGACGTTTTTGGCTGGAATTGAGATCGGACACCATGTCGCGTTTGGAAAGCCCCTGATGTACCAAAACAGTGGAAACCCTCACAAATGACACCATTTTGGAAACTAGACCCCCCAAGGAACTTATCTAGATGTGTGGTGAGAACTTTGAACCCCCCCAGTGTTTCACAGAAGTTTATAATGCCTGGGCGTGAAAATAAAAAAATCATATTTTTTCCACAAACATGATCAATTAGTCCCCAATTTTTTTATTTTCCCAAGGGTAACAGGAGAAATTGGACCCCAAAAGTTGTTGTCCAATTTGTCCTGAGTACGTTGATACCTCATATGTGGGAGAAAACTACTGTATGGGCACAAGTCGGGGCTCAGAAGGGAAGTAGTGACGTTTTGGAATGCAGACTTTGATGGAATAGTCTGCGGGTGTCATGTGCGTTTGGAGAGCCCCTGATGTACCTAAACTATTGAAACTCCCCACAAGTGACCCCATTTTGGAAACTAGACCCCCCACGGAACTTATCTAGATGTGTGGTGAGCACTTTGAACCCCCCCCGTGCTTCACAGAAGTTTATAACGCCCGGGCGTGAAAATAAAAAAAAATCATTTTTTTCCACAAAAATGATATTTTTGCCCCCAATTTATTTTCCTAAGGGTAACAGGAGAAATTGGACCCCAAAAGTTGATTTTCAATTTGTCCTGAGTAGGCTGATACCCTATATGTGGGGGTAAAACACTGTTTGGGTGCATGGCAGAGCTTGGAAGGGAAGGAGCACCATTTGACTTTTTCAACACAGAATTGGCTGGAATTGAGATCCGACACCATGTTGCATTTGGAGAGCACCTGATGTGCCCAAACAGTGGAAACCCCCAATTCTAACTCCAACCCTAACCCCAACACACCCCTAACCCTAATCTCAGCTCTAACCCTAGCCCTAACCCTAATGGGAAAATGGAAATAAATACTTTTTTTCATTTTATTATTTTTCCCTAACTAAGGGGGTGGTAACGGGGGTTTTGATTTACTATTTATAGCGGTTTTTATGTTTGGCAGCTGCCACACGCTTAAAGACGCCTTTTATTGTAAAAATAGTTTTTGCATCACCACATATTGAGAGTTATAATTTTTTCATATTTTGACCCACCGAGTCATGTGAGGTCTTATTTTTTGACAAGTTGACATTTTTATTGATACCATTTTCGGGCACGTGACTTTTTTTGATCGCTTTTTATTCCGATTTTTGGGACGCAGAATGAACAAAAACCAGCGTTTCATGAATTTCTTTTGGGAGGGTGCGTTTACACCGTTCCGCGTGCGGTAAAATTGATAAAGCGGTTTTATTCTTCGGGTCAGTACGGTTACAGCTATACCTCATTTAGGTCTTTTTTGTTTTGTCGCTTTTATGCAATGAAAACTATCTTATATAAAAAATTATTATTTTTGCATCGCTTTATTCTGTGAGCTATAACTTTTTTATTTTTTCGCTGATGACGCTGTTTGGCGGCTCGTTTTTTGCGGGACAAGATGACATTTTCAGCGGTACCATGGATGTTTATATTCATCTTTTTGATCGCGTGTTATTGCACTTTTTGTTTGGTGGTATGATAATAAATCATTATTTTTTGCTTCGTTTTTTATTTTTTAAGGGGTTCGCTAAAGGGGTTAACTAATGGGACAGTTTTATAGGGTGGGTTGTTATGGACGCGGCGATACCAAACATGTGTACTTATTGTTATTTTCTTTTTTTATTTCCAAAAAATGAATTTATTGGGGAATATTTTTTTTTTCTAATTTATCGATTTTTTTTTTTTAAATTATTTTTACACTTTTTTTTTTTTAACTTTATTAGGTTGTCCCAGGGGGGACATCACTGTCCTGTGACAGATTGCTGATCTGTCACAGATCAGCGATCTGTCACAGGCATAGAAGCAGACTTCCTCATGCCTGCGCTTTGCAGGCACTGAGGAAGTCAGCTCCCTACAGGCCCCCGAAGGTCCCCGTCGCCATCTTGGATCCGGGGACCTGTAGGGAAAGAGACCCCGCAGCAGCGCTGCACATTGCGCTGCTGTGGGGGGCTCAGGGAAGCACGGAGGGAGCCCCCTCCCTGCCGATGCTTCCCTTTAACCCCCAGTACACCACGATCGTGTTTGATCGCGGTGTGCAAGGGGTTAACGTGTCGGGAGCGGTCCGTGACCGCCCCTGACACATTGTGTCGGGTGTCAGCTGTGATAATTAGCTGACACCCGGCCACGATCAGCGGCGCTCACCACGTGGGCGTCGCTGATCGCCATGATGTACTATCCCGTCCCTGGGAATTAAGTCCTAGGGCACATGAACCGGATAGTACGTCATATGGGATAAAGGGGTTAAAAAAAGGGCTGGATGATTTACGCAGTACACCTAACATTGTGCGTTATGGTTAATTCAGTGACAAAATGTATAATTGGTGGAGAAAGTTTGAACTTAATGGACCTAGGTCTTTTTTCAACCAAGCCAACTATATATATTTATATATATATATATATATATATATATATATATATATACACAAACACACACACACACACACACATATACATACACAGCTCTGGCAAAATTAAGAGACCACTTTCAAATGTTCAGTTTGTCTGATTTTTCTCTTTATAGGTATATTTTTGAGTAAAATGTAAATTGTTCTTTTAGTCTATAAACTTCTGACAGCATGTCTCCGAATTTCCAAGCAATAGATTTTGTATTTTTTTTCTGACAAAGAAAAATGGTCAAAATTAAAAAAAAAATAAAACCCAGTGCTTGCAGACCTCAAATAATGCTAAGAAAACAAGTTCATAATCATTTAGAAACAACAATGCTAATGTTTTAACTCAGGAAGAGCTCAGAAATCAATATTTTGTGGAATAACCATGATTTTTAATCACAGCTTTCATGCGTCTTGGCATGCTTTCCACCAGTCTTTCACACTGCTTTTTGGTGACCTTATGCCACTCCTTGTACACAAATTTAAGCAGTTCGTCTTTGTTTGATGGCTTGTGACTATCCATCATCCTCTTGATTACATTCCAGAGGTTTTCAGTGGGGTTCAGGTCTGGACAATGGGCTGACCATGACAGGGTTTTGATGTGGTGGTCTCTATTTTTGCTAGACCTGTATGTATATCACATGTGAATTGGCTCTGGCAGCAAGTTAATCTGCTTTAAATGGGAATGTCTTCTGCTGAACCTTTAAGGGGTATATTCAATTTACTAAATTGCTTAAATTTATTAGACAATATACAAATAAACAAGATTGCAATTAACTTACTTTTTCTTTCTGCTATAATTACCCTTAGAATGAGCACTTTTATCTTTCCTAGTGTACAGCAAGATTCCAAGCACATCGGCAACCAGTGCTTGCCCAGACCCTGGCAGAATGTGAATTGTAGTTAAATCCCAGGAAAAGAGTTAACTCAGATTTAATCCCAGTAAACTACCTCTAGCCTATTGATTTTTATACAACAGTTAGCTGTTCCCCTCCCTGCTTCTCCCTCTTAGCTCCTGATGAGCTGTACATAACACTCTTGTAAAATCACAATCCTGGTGTAACAGGTCAGATTAACCCCCTGCCCAGAATATACCCAGGGTTAAAGTTGCCTAGGCCAGTTTATACCCCTCTGGACCAGAATATACCCCTCTGGGCCAGAATATACCCCAGGTATATTCTGGCCTAGACCAAACTATACCCCGGGGTATAAATTGGCCTAGGCCAGATTATATCTCTCGGGGTGAGAATATATTCCCCAGCTTTTTCAGGCTTTTGAGAACCATCAAAAATGGGGCCCCAGGCAGTACACGGGGGCAGAGACAGTGAACGGGGTCCCAGGCAGCACACAGGGACCCCAGGCAGCACACAGGGACCCTAGGTAGCACATGGGGGACAGAGACAGCGAATGGGGGCCCCAGGCAGTGCACAGGGCCCCAGTCAGCGCACAGGGGGTCCAGGCAGCACACAGGGGCCCCAGGCAGCGCACAGGGCCCCAGACAGTGAACAGGGGCCCCTGGCAGTGCACAGGATCCCTGGCAGCATACAGGGTTCCCTGGCAGTGCACAGAGGCCCCAGGCAGTACACAGGGGGGCAGAGACAGCACGCAAGGGGGGAAGAGACAGCGTGCAAGGGGGGGAAGAGACAGTGCACAGGGCCCCTGTGTGCTGTTTCTGCCCCCATGTGCGCTGTCTGGGACTGCCTGTGCTGTTTGGGACCCCCTGTGTGATGTCTGGGGCCCAGTTCTTGAGTATATTACTCAATCCTGTGCGATGTCTGGGGTCCTTTTGAGATGTTTGGGGCCCCTGTGTTGATGTTTGAGGCCCGTGTGCCATGTCTGGGGCCCCTATGTGATATCTGGGGCCCCTGTGTGCTCCCTGGGGCCCTATGCGCTGCTTGGGGCCCATGTGTGATGCCTGGGGCCCCGTGTGATGCCTGGGAACCCGTTTGCTGTCTGTGCCCCCTGTGAGCTGCCTGGGGCCCCCGTGTGCTGCCTGGGACCCCATGTGTTGCCTGGGAACCTGTTCGCTGTCTCTGCCCCTGTGTGCTGCCTGGGGCCCCTGTGTGCTGCCTGGGGCCCTGTTTTTGATGGTTCTCAAAAGTGTGAAAAATTTGATCCACAGCAGCTGGGGTATATTCTGACCCGGAGGGGTATAATCTGGCCTTAATCTGGCATTTTAAACCGGTACCCAGTATCACGGCTATCACTGTTCTGATCTGTGTGCTTGTTCAAATGCTTTGTTATTCCTATGTGTAAATACAGTGATGACAGTGTAGACTCAGAATAAACCACTGATGGCTGAATGTGTAAGGTTTTTTTATTTGGAAGCCTTGAACATCACTGAAACATGATATCTTCCTTCACACTTTTGGTATCTCTCCCTTTGAGACCACTTACAACAGCCTGCGATGTAGTGGAGGGGATGAACATGGAAGCAGGAGAGACAATTAAAGTTAACAACAGAAAGTCTTTTACTGAGGTAGAAGTTAAAAAGACATAACATAAATGGCATCAGACTACACAGTATTCACACTTGGATTTGACAGAGTTTTAATGTACATGGTTATACTGTCGAGGTAGCTAGTTTGGGAGGGCTAAATTAACCCTTCACGGTTGAGCCAGTGATTTCCAAATTATTCCAGTGTTGCTAGCAACTCAAATGACCACACGGAGACTGGGGTCTCTGTACGGGAGGATCGAGGCAGATCACTAAGCCCCTTTATTTTAGTCACATCTTTTATAATCTTTTGCTTAATTATGCAAGGTTCTCAAGTACCAATAGCATCATTTCACTTTATAAGCCAATAATATTGCAAGAAAACCGGAAACTACATATATATCTGTACCTAAATAGCGTAGAAAGTAGTATAATGGCATATTCAGAGCAATGCACCCCCCCGAGCCCCTTATCTTATACAGATGGGAACAGTCTGGTTTCATGACAGCCCATGCCAATTATAAAAATTTATCTTACAGCTACAAAAACGGAGAAACGAAACCTTACAGAGAATGGATAAAACAAAACTTCAACTCTGATTTTAGTATTAACCCTTCACATTCCCCCCTAGATAAATTTTTTAACACATATGCAGCATCAGAGGTGCTATCCCAAGCTAACAGCTTGAGGGGTACTGGTCTTCACATGACTGATGCCGTGTTACCAGTCATGGCTGTCGCGGCGCACCCGTCCCCCTGTATACTGCAGTTCACGAATATCAATTTTTGATGACGGTGGTGGGGATCTTTTGTAGGTAGGCATGTGCTTGGCTTCAACATCTTCATCAAGTAGCCTTTTGAGATCGGTGCAGAGAAGAGCAGGGGCAACGACACCTTTGGTATCATCATTAGCTGTCTTAGTGCAGAATTACCTAATACATACAGAAATACACCAAAGAACAAGTTTTAGTATCACATATACAACAAGGATACAGGCAGCAATGTGTAACAAGCTCTGTAAGATCCCAGCTATCCAGCCCCCAATTCCCTTAAATCAATTGGCTGGATTGAGAAAGGAGAAGGTGTCTGACCACCAACTGTCCTTAGTACGATCATTGTCTTTATCATATTGATCTGAGTCTTTGGATATCTTCTAACTTTAATTTTTAACTTCTACCAATAATAATAATATGAAAAATGCGAAAAACCAAAACATTATGTCCCCTTTATTTGCTATTGGCTTGTTGGGTGATTAGGAGAACTTGATAGAGACCGTCATACAAGGGTTCTAGTCCATGCTTCCTGACATGCCTCTTCACGACTACCAAATCACCAGGCTTCAGGTTATGACAGGTGTCGGTTTCTGCTGAATCTGGAAAAGAAAAGGAAACTAGAACATAGGTGTTAGCAAGATTTTTTCTAAGCAGAATAACATAATGAACAACACGGTCAGTTTCTTCTGATAACTGCTGAGGCTGGAAATTTTGCAACTGGAGGCCTAGTACCAAATAATATCTCATATGGGGACAGGCCATGTTTTACAATAGGAGTAGTACGAATGTGGTATAACACAATGGGTAGGAGCTCTGGCCATGGAGCCGTAGTCTCCTGCATCATTTTGGTCAATTGTCCCCTCAGTGTGCCATTCAACCTCTCAACTTTCCCACTGGATTGTGGGCGGTACGGAGTATGGAGGGCTACAGTGGATCCAAGCATTGTCAGAACTTCTTGGTACACATGGGAAGAAAAGGCCGGGCCTTGATCACTTTCAACAACTTCTGGAACCCCATATCTGCATATAACTTCCATCACCAGTTTCTTCGCTGTGGTTTTTGCAGTCATGTTGGTAACAGGGAATGCTTCCGGCCAACTGGAGAACCAGGGCCCAGTAGAATTTTTGCACCAGGGCGAGGGCCTGATTCTTTCCTCGATGTGTAGGTCCATGTGCCCATGTGGCAATAGCAGGGTACATCCGCTTAGGGAGACACACAAGTCGGTCCTTTTTCCAGAGACCATTATCCATACGTGCCCCATCAGTCTTCCATTGCTTCACCTCTTCCTTTGGAGACATTCTCTGCGTTGTCATTAAGGGGTCTTGCAGGGTCCGACAGAAAACTTCAGTCTGTTGTAGATCATCAGGTTCTTGTAGGGTCAATGCTTCTTGTAACTGTTTACGCTGAGAGCGTGTGGTCACCATAGTTGGTATGGTTGGTTCAACGGGTAAGAGAGCGGCGACTTTTGCTTGCATATCCGCAAATGCGTTGCCAACAGTCTGTGGACTGTTCCTAGGACCGTGCGCCTTAACTTTGATAATGGCCACCTGAGTAGGTAATTTGATTGAGTCCATGAGGGTTTTAACAGCTTCAGCATTTTTCACTGGGGTTCCGGCAGTAGTAATAAACCCTCGATTGGCCCATAGAGCCCCAAAATCGTGAGCAATACCAAATGCATACCGTGAGTCCGTGTATATATTAGCCCGTCTGTTCTTGGCCAAAGTACATGCAGTAGACAGAGCCTGGAGTTCTGCTTCTTGTGCTGACTGTGAAGGTGGGAGCGCAGCTGCGTGCACTACAGTGTCCTCTGTGGTAACAGCGTATCCCGTGTGGAATCTACCAAACTCGTCAGCATATCTTGAACCATCCGTGTATAACACCAGATCAGGATTTGGGAGTGGATTCTCACTGACATTTGGTGGACTAGCTGTTTCTTCTATCAGAAATTGGGAACAATCATGTTGGAGGTAATCATCACTGCCATCTTTCCTTATAGTTCATTATACCGTCTTTCAAGGCGTTGTAAAGGGGTTGCATTATGCGGGATGCATCCAGTATCCACTGACAAAAATAAGTGCATAGTCCAAGAAAACGCTGGAGTTCAGTTTCATCTTTTGGGAAAGGAAGGGAGCTGACAGCTATTATTCTTCTGCGAAGTGTCTGGCACCCTGAAGGAGACAGTGACCCAAGAATATCACTTGACCAAGGCAGAACTGAAGTCTCGAGGCCGAAACCCGACAGTTCAGTGCTGCCAGATACTTAAGGAGGCTAGCAATGGCAAAAGACACCTGCTCATATTTTTTGCAAACTGGTTGGGACTGTTTTGGGCCCCTTGTGACATAACTGTCCATATTAACTGTTGTCCCTGCTAAGTGAATGCAAATAGAAACTGGCAGTCTGGGTGTAACGGAATGCTAAAGAAGGCATTGGTAAGATCAATAACTGTAAACCAAGCAGCATCCTTGGGTATTTGGGACAAAAGAGTATGAGGATTAGGCACCAGGTTTGAGAAACACTTTTACTGGTTCTACGGGCATTTTCCCTATATCATTTGGCCCTTTTGACCAGATTTTAGATAGTATCTCTGAGAGGTATGGGGTGAGTCATTGATCCTCAGACAATATTGGGGGTGGATCTGGGCCTATCAGGGCCATCATAACTAGGAAGGGCATGCAAAATACAGCTTTCCTCACGGTCTTCATCTGCATAGGGATTATATAACGTAAGAACCATCTGACCATCATCTTGGAATTGTATTCTGGAGCGGAACTGTGATAATAAATCTACCCCTAGTAAATTTACAGGACATATGAGTGAGATTACAAACTGAGCAGTAACGAGAATTAGCAGGGAGGGGCTGAGGAGCAGGGTTCCCACTAGCTGAAGTCGAGGAAGGGGGGGCGAGAGTTTGCTGTGTGGGCTGAAGGGCACACTGTGTGCTCGCAGCTGCGGAGGGGGCTAGAGGCTGCTGTTGGCTCTTTTTTTTTTTTCTCTCCTGAACAGAGCAGGTTAAAGTCTGAAAACTTTTTTTTTTTTCCTCGAGCTGGTAAATGGAAGGGGTGGCTACTCATAACCACTAGCAATAACGGGGACTAAGGCTAGCGGTGGATGATAATAGGTGCCGTTAGCAGAGGTGGGGGCTGCAACTCTCGGTCTTCTTGTGCCACAATTATAACAGACCTCTCCCCACTGAGGATCAGTAACTACACATACAGCACAGATCCACCCGGCAGGATCATAGGGTGGGGGCATACTGAGTTTCGGTAGTCCAGGATACATTGGTGCCTTAGGGTTAAGGGATTTCCTGGAGAGGGACCTTATCATCTAGCAGGGAAACTTCTTGTTTCAAATCATCACTTTTAACTATCCGACTGCCTGACACATTGTCTGGATCTTAGTTCCTTCTTTAATCAATCACATTCTCATACCACATTCACTTTCTTGAACCACAAATCATCCCGTCCCTGTCATAATAGACAATTTTTCCTTCTTCAACATAACAGTAACAGAAACAATCAGAATTCACTTGCTGTTCAATGTCCACATAACCTTCATTATACAATTCATGTGCCAAGCCACAGAATACCTCAGCGCCTTCAAGTAATCCATCATCAGTCAATCTCGCTTTATTTTTTTTTTTTTAACTCCTTCATCCCATAGCGTAGGCTACAACCTCCCGCCCTTAGGAAATCCCAGAATCGAAAATATTTTTCCTGCATTCCTGACAGATTTCTTTCCTCGTCTTTGAATCATATAGACTAACAGTATCTGATCCTTCACACAATTCCAAACTTTTCTTTTTCTTCCAAAAAAACATAATTCTCTCCTTTAGAGCTAAATACCCTGACAAGTTGTGCACAATACTGGAGCAGCCATCTCCGTTTGTTCCACAGGGTCAACCCCCTCTGGGAAGCGCAAAATTCACGGTACTCAGTGAAAGGAGGAGGGCGTCTCAGACTATCCCTCCGGACACCTCTGGTTATATATATCTATCTATATATACCTGAGTTACGTATCCTACCCATCTTCGATCACTCACCACGCCTGACTCTAACAGTGAATTCAGGATTTCAGGATATTTTGACTATAAAGAGAGTCACAATCACTGGTCAATCCGGGGTGTCCCGTCCCTTATGAGGTACGGTTCGAGCACTGGGCCCCCAACGGAACTACACCTCTATATGATTCCTCCCATGAATCACCCCACCAGGGGACAAACCTCAGATCCTCTTTGCAGCAACAAGCACAGGAAAACCACACCAACGGTCAGTCTGAACAGCATAACTGCCAACTTACCGTGGTCGTGGGGGGTGATCAGTCCCAATTTTCCAGCACCTGTGTCCGCTCCGAGGGTCCTTTGTCTTGTCCTCCGGGGGCAGAGGCGTCCCTGTCCGGGGGCCCCACGTTGCGCGCCACTGTCGAGATAGCTAGTTTGGGAGGGCTAAATTAACCCTTCACGGTTGAGCCAGTGATTTCCAAATTATTCCAGTGTTGCTAGCAACTCAAATGACCACACGGAGACTGGGGTCTCTGTACGGGAGGATCGAGGCAGATCACTAAGCCCCTTTATTTTAGTCACATCTTTTATAATCTTTTGCTTAATTATGCAAGGTTCTCAAGTACCAATAGCATCATTTCACTTTATAAGCCAATAATATTGCAAGAAAACCGGAAACTACATATATATCTGTACCTAAATAGCGTAGAAAGTAGTATAATGGCATATTCAGAGCAATGCACCCCCCTGAGCCCCTTATACAGATGGGAACAGTCTGGTTTCATGACAGCCCATGCCAATTATAAAAATTTATCTTACAGCTACAAAAACGGAGAAACGAAACCTTACAGAGAATGGATAAAACGAAACTTCAACTCTGATTTTAGTATTAACCCTTCACAATACATGGCAGTACTTTACATTTCTTCTCCAATACAATCTCGCAACCATATGGTCCCATTTTGGCTGAATCCTTCTGTGCTACTTCTTGCACACCGGCTGCAGCAGCTACCTCTCCAGATGCTCCCATGAGGCAAGTAATAGAATCAATTCTCTAAATCTTCCACACTAGGCTAGGCAAAAATACAAAAGGTCCATATGCAATCCACCACACAAAGGATAAGATAGTCGAGAACCTGAATGCAGTTCAGTAACAGGATAAAGCCCTGGGAAATTGAGAGTCCAACAATCCAGGAGGCCCAGGATAACATAGTCCATATACTCTACTTTCTCTCTGAGGTGCTGTGATAGTTCCACACACGATCTGAGATTGTGTCTCACCACACTGATATTTTAAGAGTCCCCCTCCTCATTCACAGATTGGTGGTAAGGTCACAAGGGCTCATAGTTTCAACAAGCTAGGTCAATATGTTATTAGCATATTAGCAACCAATACAGTACTGTGGGGCTGATATCAGAAGGCAACAACAGCCATTCATCCATTAGCAAATAACAACTCATCCTACAAGAGAACACCATGACAATCAGTAAAATATTAATACAAACCAAATGATACCCACATACCATATCCCACCATCACACCGCTGTATCAGGGTAACCTTATTGAGAACACAGGAGTCTCAGGACTTTGAGATCAGCTAACCCATGGATGTCCGTGTCCAGCTGTTTTGGGCAGACATTTTTTTAAAGACCAGTTCGGATCTCGACCTAAAACCCTATAGTAGTCAATGGGGACCAAAAATTCAGAGGTGTAAAATGGCTCTAAAATGGTTGTAGTAATGGTTAGGGAGCTGCAAAAGGAGGATAAATGGGGGGCAATTGCCCTGCAGACAAGTGTGGATGGGAACATTATTTCAAAGGGGTATTTTCCTATAGTAATCATGTAAAAAAAAAGTAAATGAATAACAAATATTTTAACTGTGGTGCCAAAGAAACTGAGGTTTGCTGAAGCCAGTACAGTTAAAAACTTCACCCTTAGAACATGGGGATGAGATGAATCCCAAATTCAGGAGAGTTTACCTTGGAAAAAAATTACTGTTAAAAGTGTAGCAAGCAGAGTGCTACACATCATTTTTATATAATTTTACTTGTTTTATGAAGATATTCTTCGTTCTTCTTGATAATTTCTGTAAATCCAGTGTGTGGTGATTCTCTGTAATTATTTCCAGTGTGCGGTCATCCAGTTCCTGGGTCATAAATTCCTTTGTCCCTCTGTATCTGGATTTTTTTTTCAATCTCCCTTCACTGGGTTTTATCTCCTTCTGTTAACAGAGCTTATCTGCTTCTACGGTGTCTGGGTTTATTGCTTGGAGTTATCTTCTGGGTGTCTCTGCCCTGGATGTCGGGGCCCATCTCCTGTTCTGGGCCCATAACCTGTAGCAGAGTGTATCTTTTGAGAATCCACTGGTACACAGGAGAACTTCACTGAGCAAGTTATCTTGAATAAACAGCATTTACCTCTTATGGGTAAACATGAGATAAGAATTCAGACGCACACAGTCGTGCCAAGAGGAACACGGTATCCACCGCTTGTAGCCTGGCTACAAGCGGTGGATACCGCATTCCTCTTGGCACATCACGCCGCCACCCACTAACGCTACATCACACAGCGTGGTGAGGGTTCTCTATGGAGTAGAAACTTACAGGCGATTCCTAATCTGACACTAAACCCCTCATATAGGATTCTTTACGGTATCTTTACAGATTACTCCAGTTACAAATCTTTATCGATGAACGAGAATCATTCTTAACACGGATCAGACCATTCACACCATTATCATAGTGGTATCTTATTATTGAATACATTGCAGATCTATTCAAGAGAGCAGTCTGGCTTACTGATGAAGGCTTGTTTGTGAAAGCCGAAACGTCTAATTATTGAGACTGCAAATAAAAATCTTCACTTTGCAACAAGTTGAGTGCCAAAAATGTATCATATTAGTGAGCAGTGAAGGACCTATGGTCATGTGACTGCAAGGGGGTGGGGCTTAGCGTCCTGCTGCCAGAGATAGGCAAAATACTATACAGGAATACTCAAACTCAGACAAACCGGGTCATACAGAGAGATAACAGTAAAGTACCAGGGATGAGACCGAACAGATAGTCGGGGACAGGCAGTGGTCAAAGCCAAACAGACATAGAAGGTACCAAGCAGAATCCCACAGGCAGTATCCAGAGAACAGGCCGAGTCGTATACCAAGTTATCAGGCAAACAAGAACACAGCACAAACACACTCAGGGGCCAACACACTCTGCCAAGGGCGAAAGTATAACTGATGGGGATAGGAGCTTCCTGAGGCCATAAGAAGCCTTCTCAGGACCAGGGAGAGGCCACAATAATGAGCCCCAGGTGTGCAGGTAGGCCTGCACTGGGATCATAACCTTTAACCTCAGAAGTGCCAGTCATCAGCACTGGTTCCAGACATTAACCCCACATGTGTGAGTCAAACCTGCACTGAGATCATGACACAAATCATGCAGCTACGGCGACAGAAACTAAATCTCCAAGCACATCCAAATACTCGGAGATCACCCGAGCATGCTCGGGAAATCTCGAGTAACAAGTATACTCACTCATTACTAGCTGTCACGAGAGGTGGTGAATTCTCCTTCAGTGGAAGTCTTCAAACAGAGGCTGGACAGACATCTGTCTGAGATGGTTTAGTGAATTCTGCATTGAGACACTGTGACCCTTGAGGTCCCTTCCAACTCTTACATTCTAGGATTCTATAAAATATATCACTGGAACCACTATCAATACATGACTATAGTATCAGAACCACCATCAGTGCATGAATACAGCACCAAGCTTACTATAGTGATCATTTGTAATGTCAGGTAACCCCTATATACAATTGTATCTCATGAACCTACAATTCATAGTATGTCATGAACAATGATAATGAGGTGTTGGAAGTTGCAGACTATACAGAAGCTACAGTTCTGATGAAATGTAGTCAGTATCACAAATAAATATTTATATCCAAGAACCTCATAGGGAACATCTTTTCTTACTGGAGTCCTTCTTTTCTTCTCCATGTTGTGCAAATGACAAATGATGACTTTTCCTTTACACAGCTCATATCTGCAGACTTCAGTCTTCTCCGGTTTTCTGCATCAGTTGCCCTAAAAAAATTACAGTGTCGTTATACTGCTCCTGAAGAAAAATATCTTCCCTGTGCTGTGCCCTGGAATAATTGCCCCTCACTGTGCTCCCTGGACAAAACAGGAAACACAAATTGTCCCTATTGTGGTACACCCCCCTCCTCACAGTCCTTTCCTTTCCATACTGGGCCCACACTTCACATTGTCCTCTCACTTTGTGTCCCGCCAATACTGTCCAATCTCTATACTTTGCACTAATCTGACACCTCCTTGGCATACTGTCCTCACCTTGTTGTTGCCTCATACACCCCCCATGATGCCTCTTCTCTATACTGACTCCCACATAACTCAGTTTCTATACCATGTCTCCTGATACTTTTGTTCCCCTGCACAGTCTCCTCAAACTATTCCCCTAGATACAGTCCCTAAACACTTTCCTCACACCATACTGTCCTCTCACACTTTTCTCCCACCATACATTCATCCCCCTGCATCCTCACACATTTCCTCCTCCTTCCCAAGATGGTCTGCTCAGACATTTACAAAACTCCCCATACACATTCCCCCCTGCCTCATGATGTCTCCTCACACACTTTCCACCTTGCTGATCATATTGTCTACTCACACGTTCCTTACTACACTGCTCCCATACTGTCTCCTCACAGTCTTCTCTCCCATACAGTTACCTCATATTAAATTACATTAATATAAATCTTTAGTTTCTTCAACTTACCGTACTGATGTTCACAGCGTATGCAGTGCAGGAGAGTGACGTCGGCAGCATAATCAGATGACCTGATCACGTTGCTGTTGCTGCCCTGACCAGGAAGTGCCTGTGATCAGGGATTCAATTGTACTCTCTACAGAAAGACGCAAATATAATTGAATGCTGGAACCTGGTGTTAAAACCTCAACAGCCAAATCCTACTCCGGGGAGTGGAAAAATTCAGCCGCCTGGGAGGCACCTTGGATGGCCGTATCAAGCAGCCTCACTGCACCCCCATGCTGGCAGCGCTAGGGGCAAATGCCACGCCTGCCCATCCAGATACGCCACTGATGTCTATTGATCCAGTGATCTCTATAATTCCAAAACTGCTCATTCTTGGTGTTGCAGTTTCAATGTTGAGGAGTGTATGTCCTCGAGCATTGATGAAGCTGAAAGCAAGCAATTTCCTAAAAAGCATAAAAAAGGCAAAATGTGCAAAAATATACCACCTACTAACATATACTTTTTTGATAGGTGTATGCCATTTTCTATATTAGTTCCCTAATCTCTCTGTCTTGTCAGCACGATCCTTCGGATAATGTATGATAGTGACCAGATGCAAAATAATGATTTGCCGTATGCTTTTCTGCAATAATTCATAAGAGAAGCATCCCTCCACCGTGTTAAACAGTGTGGTGTTTATTCTTGCATCTTTACAAGTAAAGTTTAAGCTCTTCATTGAAGCCACATTCAAGCCATGATATCTTAAACAGAAATCTTTCGTATTCCAGTCATAATTGCCTTCAAAGATAAATGACAGTAAAATATTACATTCATAAATTAATTTATTAACCCTTTAGTGTAAGAAATAGGTGCTAATTCAATTGGAGAAATTGTGATCGCCCATCACGTCTTGAGTATCCACTTGACGAGTCTGGAACTGGTGAGTTTTTGGTGATTACGGACGTTGATTCTGAAAGCAAAAACAGAAACACTGAAAACTTCAATGATGCAACTGTGTCCTGATCTGGGCATGGTATTATAACAAGGTACAAAACAGAGAAGCAATTTTAAACTAGTGTCAGATTAAAAGATAGTTGTCACGTGCCCCGTCCTGTGTGACACGGCCAGCAGGCCGGTAACTAATACAACAGGACACGGCACGTGTAATTGTCCAGTGTGATGCGGCTAGAAGGCCGGTAACTAATACAACAAGACACAAGGGATAGGGAAACATTTACAACGGAGGGCCCTGCGATAGGGAAGGGGGACGTGGAGACCTCCTGCACTCCCCTGAGTCAGAGTCCCTAACACTCCTAACGTTCCCTATACAGGCTCCTCACCTGTCACCGATCAGGATACCTGTCACCCTAGCACACCCTACACCTATTTCTTACTAGGGAGCTGGGTGGGGCAGACACTGGCCCCACCTGGGGCCCGGGAAACACTTAGCTTTGCTCTGATGCACTTGCTCCTGGCAACAGAGTCCAACACCTGAGTGCATCTTCCTCCCACCGTGTTCAACACCTGGGTGCAGCTTTACAGCAACAGCGTCCAGCACCCGAGTGCCACCTTCGAGCAACAGAGTCCGGCACCTGAGTGCTGCTGTCCAGCTACAGAGTCCAGCACCTGAGGGCAACTGTCCAGCAACCAAGTCCAGCACCTGAGTGCAGCTTTCCAGTAACAGAGTCCAGCAAACTGAGTGCAGCTCTACACCATAGCTGCCACTCCACCAAGCTTTGCAAGAATTCTTCACCGACACCATAGCTGCCACTCCACCATGCTTTACACGAACTCCTCGCTGACACCATAGCTGCCACTCCAGGACTCTGACTGAGATGTCCTGGACTCTCCTCCAGCTCCATCCTTCACCCAGGCTGGTTGGAAAAGACCAACAATAATATCACCAACGTAAGTGAGCACAACTGACACACCTATATTGAGCAAACACACCTGTTAATGATTCCCGTGCAATTACACTAACCACCACCGGGGCAAAACTCTCTAAAAACACCAGTGCAATGACCATACTGGCCACCGGGGGCAAAACTATCTCTAAGCACAAAGTTTAGAGAGAGAAAAAAAAAGGTTACCAGTGCTCTTAGCTGACATGATCCCGCATGGATCATGACAATAGTAATCAACTTGCACCCTCCTCTAATCCTCTATATCTGGCTTTGCAGCTCAGCCCAATGTCAAGCTTTGTACAGTTTCTAAAGAAAAAAAATCAGACCTTAAAGCAAGCCTGTCACATACAACTTACTAAATGCAGTCTGATCTGTAGGTTGTCTCTTCTAGAGTAGGAGGAGCAATACAGATTAATAGTATGTCAGTGTTAGGGCTGGTGGAACGCACCAAATAATAAAATAATAGGTGCGTTCGCAGCCCGGGGTCCACCATGCAGGGGTGGTAAACTGCTGCTTAGTAATGGCGGAAGTGTAAAGCGGTGTACCAAAGGTCACACGTGGGTTAACGTCACCCAGTGTGAACAGAAGCGAACTGTGTTAACTCACAGAGCCACGCTACCGCAGAACATAAATGCCTGTTCCTGTTTAGTTCACAGAGCCCGGCCACGGAGCACACAAAGTGGTCACAGAACTCTGCCCCAAGGACACGGGGTCAGAGTCCCTCTAGACCTTCTGAGCATTACAACCGGTCCCCATCCTGGCACTGCACCCAGGTCTGCCACAGTTATACCTGGCCCCCCGTCATGGTGCTGCATTCAGGCCTGCCGCTGCTCTCCGTTCTGGGCACTCATCTCGAGCCTCTCATGCTGCTGCTCTGCGTTCTGTCCTCCTGCCTCCTCCTCCTGGCGTCCTGTGAGGAGATCTGTAACTAAGGCTATTAGGGCACCCCTGCCCGCTCTCTTGCCTTCTTAAAGGGGCGGCGTGCATTATTGAAAAAGTGCAATTAACCAATGGCAGCGCACTGACTGCTATTTCTGGCCTCTCCTCCATAGGGAGAGCGCCGGAGCAAAGAGTATCTATCATTGCTAAATCGGGTTCTCATGCTAACCTGTCTGTGCTGCATCTGCAGTCTCTGTGCATTGTCTAATGCTCTCCACAGCATATCAGTATCCTGCTTTACCTGGTTATATCAGCAACTATCTGGGCCTAAGCCATCCAGTTCCGCCTACAGCCATCAGAGTCCAAGGACTGTGTGAAGGTCACTGGAATCGACTCCTTACCAACTAACCGGATCCAGGACCAGGCGCATTACGGACTCTGCTGTAACTTTTGTTATCCCTTTTGGTCCCACTGGGACAGCTGCCACGTGTTCGGGGTCTAACAGGAGGTAGCACCTTTGTCCTCTGGGTATTCCATTCTGGCCCTGCCTGAGGGGCTTTATTACGGGTGCCCGGGGCTCACTAGTCACGCCCCCTTCGAAGCCCCCCGGGCCGTGGTCCAGAGGTTCCACTTAAAAAATAAAAACGAATCTGAACTTCACCATCTCTGCCTCCGCTTCCATTCATTAGACCTGTTTAGCTCACAGAGCCCGGCCACGGAGCGCACAGAAAGCGGTCACAGAACTCTGCCACAAGGACACGGGGTCAGAATCTCTCTAGACCTTCTGAGCGCGTGGCGTCGCACCTGCGGACGCCACTATAGACGCTGACTATGGAGTGTCGAGCACGTGCACCGTGGACACTGATGCCACTATGTCCTACCTTCACCTAAGCCTGGGTGCTTAACAGGCTAGGCTGCACAACACATGCGTACCAATGGTAGGGGTTTCTTAATGAGTCATTCACAAGAGACATTCATACATGCATACGAGACTCACTCGTCATAGTCTGATAATGCAGTCTATACTAGCGCATGGCCGAGCGGCCATGCAAACTTTTTATTGCCGCGTCCTTCCGGGACCTTCCTGACCTTTTTGATGGTCCAATCCGAGCTGGAGAAGGACCTGAGCATGTGACCTCCGATCTCCAATGAGAGATCGTCCCACGGGCATGCTCAGTGGACCGAAAGGAGAACGTAGTCCCTGGAGTAGCTCACTACTGACCAGCATGCGTTGCTATAGCTGGGCCAGAGGTGGCAGCAGCAACCAAACCCACAAGGCTGGTTTGAGCAGAGCGCCGTGATCGACGAGTCTGCTGAGCAGGCAGACTCCTCTGCGGCCGAAGAGGAATGGGAGACTGCCGGATGCAAGGCTCGGGATTCTGCTGTGCAGCGACAGGAACCCGACGCCTATGTGGCGCCCCTGAGGGTTCAGTCGCCACAGAGGTACTGCACCTCCTCCTGAGGTGTGGTACCCCACTATCCAGGTAAGGTGGAGACACCTGACCACACTCCAACACTCACATCCAACACGCACACCAGTAGTGTAGCAAAGCAACCTTTGTGGCTCCCTGCTTGGAACACGAAGAGTGCTGGGAGGTGGATGGAGCTTAGACTGCACAAGAGAGCAGGAGAATATTAGGAAAAGGTCAGTCTGTGAGAGAAGATCCCGAGAGGGATGGAGTGAAGGAAGTGCTGCAGCAGACTCCTGTGACCTGGAGCTGCCGGCACAGGAAAGAGCCATAGAAAGCCTGAGTCTTCAGAAGGAAGATAGTTTAGTACGGAACATAAGGAGAAGAGAACTAATGACTAGGGTCAGAGTAGAGCCCTTCCTCAAGTTTGAAGCGCATGGCCGGGGTCCGGTCCCCGAGATTGTATGGATACTGATGTTCCTGCAGCAGAAACCTGAGGAATAGAAGTCGTCACCACTTTATTCCCAGCTAAGACTTGGGGGTACAACAGCAACGTGGGTGAGCCGGGACATGATAGCAAGGAGTCCCCGAAGCAGGCTACAGCTGTCTGCCGTACAAGTAGAGTTCTAAGTAACATCAAGAAGGAGGAACTTGAGTTTAATACGCAACTACAAGTACTTCAGATTAGGCTCTAGTGTGGAGATGTTCAGAGAAGGCACATGTTGGAGGAGTACTGGAAAGGTGTACTTTACCTTGCCTGGGAGTTGGCTGAGCCCCTGACCTGGAGGACACGGCAACGAAGCGGGCATCTGTGTGCAGCAGACTGTGAGTAAAGCCTTGGAACTACATGCCGTTGTGTCCTCCACTTATTCTTGCGTCTTACACCCGGCTCTGCTACATCTACTTCTTTACACCACCTCCCCACTTGCCAACCTCAGCTACACTGCCCTGGGACTACAGCTCCACCTGTGGGGAGCTTCAACATCATTGCTGCACCACACCATCTGTCCCAGAGAAGCAACCCTGCAGCGCTGGTCAAACTGACCAGAAACCACAGGTGGCGTCACGAATCATCTCAACAACTTTATCCCAATCACACTACCCCTTTTACATTGACCGCCTGAGGCCACGGACTTGGTCACCGCCACTGTGACATCTCCCATTGTAGTCAACGGGCCCGGCACCGAGTACCCCACAGCCTCTGGGGGCGAGTCACCTAACATTACCCCCCTCCTAGGGCCCCCTCCCCTCTGAGCCTCGCTACGCTCAAATGCCGCAATAAAGAGCGGAGCGTGGATGTTCTCCACTGGCTCCCAGGTCCGAGCCTCTGGACCATGACCCTTCCAATCCACCAAATAAAACTTTTTACCATGCACCACCCTACATCCCACAATGGCTTTGACCTCAAACTTGTCCAAAGACAGGTCTTATGTCCCGGCAGATGACTCGGAGAACCGGGACATGTGCACAGGTTTAAGGAGGGACACGTGGAAGGTGTCAGAGATAGCCAAGTGTGGTGGAAGGGCCAGAGGATAGACCACCGAGCTGATCTGTTCGAGGACCTTAAATGGACCAATGTAACGGGGAGCGAACTTAGTGCACTCGACTTGCAGCCTGTTACGGGCGGAGAGCCACACTAAGTCGCCAAGGGAGAAGGTGGGAGCAGGACGCAGGTGTGCGTCCGCGGAGACCCTCATTCACTCCTTAGAGGCCCAAATAACATCCTGGGTGCGGTCCCAAATATCACGTGCCTCCACCGCCCAGTCTGCCACCCTAGAGTCGGTGGATGACACGGGAATTTGCACAGGAACACGAGGACGTTGGCTGTAGTTAAGGAGGAATGGGGTCTGGCCGGTGGAATCGGCCACAGTGTTGTTCAAGGCAAACTCTGCCCACGGCAACAAGGGTGCCCAGTCATCCTGCCTTGCCGAGAGAAAATGTTGGAGATATGTGACCAGGGTCTGGTTGGCCCTCTCTACCAACCCGTTCGTCTCGGGATGATAGGCCGAGGAGAGATTCAGCTCAATACTGAGCAAGCAACAGAGCTCTCTCCAGAACCAAGATGAAAACTGGGGTCCCCGGTCACTGACAATCTTGTCTGGCATGCCGTGTAACCGGAAAACGTGTTTGAAGAACAACACTGCTAGGCCCCGTGTGGAAGGTAGCCGAGAGAGAGGCACGAAGTGCACTATTTTAGAAAAATGGTCGGTGACGACCCAAATAACTATGCTGCCACTGGACTTGGGTAGACCCACCACAAAGTCCATGCCAACCATCTCCCAGGGCATGTCCGCCACCGATAAGGGGTAAAGTAACCCAACGGGTCATTGCCGGGAAGGCTTATTCTTGGCACAGGAGACGCACGCCTGAATATATATTCTTTGATGTCATGAGCCATATGCGGCCATCAGTACGTCCTCGCCAAAAGCTCAACTGTCCGCTTAGAACCAAAATGTCCACACACCCGGACGCGTGAGCCCAAGAAAGGACCTCTGGATGCAAACGGGCAGGGACACTCTCCTCAGGCTCTCAGATGGTACAATTAACCGAGGCTCCTCCTCCTCCGCTGACACCACGGAGCGAGTGAGCGCATCGGCCCGGACATTCTTCTCACCGGAAAGGAAATGTAGGGTGAAGTAGAACCGGGAGAAGAAGAGAGACCATCGGGCTTGGCCAGAATTTTACCGCTGGGCGGTTTGGAGATTGACCACAAAAACTTGGTCTGTGTAAACTTGGAAGGGATAGCGAGCCCCCTCCAGGAGGTGTCTCCATTCAGAAAAGGCCAACTTCATGGCTAGCAACTCCCTGTCCCCAATTGAATAGTTCCTCTCCGCCGCCGAGAAGGTCTTGGAAAAGAAGCAAGGATGCTTCCGACCTTGAGCATCCTTTTGGAACAGGACTGCTCCAGCACCGACAGACAAGGCATCCACCTCTAAAATAAATGGCTTATTCACATTGGGGCGATGTAAAATGGGAGCACTAGCAAAGTGGGACTTGATAGAGAAGGCCGGCTTTGGAGACCTCTTCTGACCACAATTTAGGATTCGCTCCCTTCTTGGTGAGGGCAACCAAGGGAGCTACCAAAGTCGAGAAGTGCTGATTGAATTGGCGGTAATAGTTAATAAATCCCATAAAGTGCTACACCGCTTTGAGGGAGTGAGGCTCCTGCCAATCCATCACCGCCTGTAATTTGGCAGGATCCATGGCCAACCCCTGGGCTGAGATGATATAGCCCAGGAAAGGCAAGGACTCCTGCTCAAACACACACTTCCCCAACTTGGCATATAGGAAGTTTGCCAGTAGGAGATCGAAAACTTTGCAAACCTCTCTCTGGTGGGACTCCAAAACTGGAGAGAAGATGAGGATGTCATCCAGATAGACCACCACCGAAGAGGAAAGCATATCTCGGAAGATGTCGTTTACCAAGTCTTGGAAGATGGCTGGGGCATTACAGAGGCCAAAGGGCATGACCAGATACTCATAATGGCCATCCCTAGTATTAAAAGCCGTCTTCCACTCGTCTCCCTCACGTATGCATATCAGGTTGTAAGCCCCCCGCAGATCGAGCTTGGTAAACACTCTCGCTCCACACAACCTGTTAGGAACGTCGGAACGCACTAAATAAAATAATAATAAAGTGCGTTCGCCGCTCGGGGTCCACCGTGCAGTAGGTGGTATAACTTCTGCTAAGTGGTGGCAGACAAGCAATGTGGCGGTATGATGCACACGGGTTAAACTTCACCCGGAGTGCGCAGCGCGGCCTCTGTTCACACACAGGGGTGCCGGAACAAAATACATACAAAACGCTGAACCTGTTAGTGACACAGGCTTCAGGTAGATGCACACACGGTATCCGGTCACAGGAGCAGGACCCAAGACAGAGGAGCTGCGTCCCTCTAAACCTACCGTGTGTGCGGCGTCGCTTCTGCGGACGCCAAGGAGGGCTGCAACTGCAGCGCGGCATAGAACACTGCCGCTCGACGACAAAGCAGAAAGCAAGCGCGATGTCGGACGCTAGCGTAGCGGTGAGGTGAGCAGTGTGGCTTAAGGCTTGCCACTGACTGGCGCTGACTACTAAACTAATTCCCTATCCACATGCGTATTATCAGAGGGAAGGGGTTTCAAATGAGTCAGTCACCAGAATCATGCATCCATCACCATTCACACATAGCAAGTATAGTCTATACTAGCGCATGGCGGAACGGCCATGCGCGCTTTTTATAGCCGTGCGGGACCTTCCAGATCTCCGAGATGGACCAATGAGATCTGGAACAGGACCTGGGCACATGACTCCTGATCTCCAATGGGTGATCGTCTCATGAGCATGCCCAGTAGGAGCACAGAGGGACTAAGTCTCTGGAGCGGTCTGCTGCAAAGTAATCTCCTCTGCAGTAGAAAGACAGCAGGAGACCGCAGAATGTGAGGCTCTGGATTCCTGCAGAGCAGACACAGAAACCTTGTGCTTAACATTACCCCCCCTCCTAGGGCCCCCTCCTCTCTGAGCCTTCCAATCCACCACCCTGTGCCCATCAGAGGCATAGGCCTCAGACTCGTCCGAAGGCAAGTCTGATGTCCCGGTAGGTGACACGGAAAACTGGGACATGTGGAAGGTATCAGAGGCGGCAAGATCGCCAGGTTTAAGAAGGGACACGTGGGAGACAATGGGAGCGGCAAAACCGCCCGGAGCATAAGTTGAAGTGGGACACCGCAGTGTGTCGTCGGACGTCTCCACTCTCTGTTTAAGGAAGCTTACCCGAGCACACGAGGCGCATGCCTGAATATATTTTTTAATGTCCCGAGCCCTGTGCAGCCACCAATATGAACCTGCCAGGAGTTTTGTGGTCTGCATGTAGCCACAGTGATCACCCGCCCTGGAAGAGTGTGCCCACGCGAGAACCTTCGGCCGAAGGCGAGGGGGGAGAAAGGTCTTGCCCGGGGGCACAGAGTTTGACCATTGCGGAGCCCCGTTATCCTGGTGAACAGAGTGCTGACAGAGGCAGCCGCAAGTGGAGCTTAGTGCCGACGCGCCTCGAGACTGGTGCGAGACACCTCCATGGGCTGTGGGAGTGAACACTCTGGCTCGAGTGATTCCAGAGGTTCAAAGAGGTTGGGAGCCGAAGTAACCCTCCGTCTGGATAGAGCACGCTCCAGCCCACGCTCTGAAAAACGGAGATCAATATGGGTGGCAATGGCAATCAGCGCCTTCAGACTTGCAGGAGCCTCTCTGGTAGAAAGAGCATCCTTAACATGCTCAGGTAAACCTCTCAAAAACACAGGGATGAGGGCTTTGTCAGACCACTCCAACTCGGAAGCCAGTGTCCGAAAACGAACGGCATACTGACTAACCGAGAGGGATCCCTGAGTCAAAGCCAGTAGCTGTAGAAAGGTGTCGTGCATGACCCGTGGTCCCAGGAAGACCTGCTTAATAGCTGTTAAAAACTGAGCAGCGGTCCGAACCTCTGAGTCACCATGCTCCCATAGTGGCATAGCCCACTCCAACACCTTGCCCGACAGAAGGGAAATAATAAACCAATAAACCCCACCTTGGCCCGCTCCGTAGGGAATCGCGAAGCCAGTAACTCCAGCTGGATAGAGCACTGGCTGACGAAACCCCTACAGGAGGCGCCATTGCCAGAAAATTTATCGGGCAATGGGAGGTGGGTAACTGTCAGCGCGTGGGAGGAAGTGAACATACGAGAAACCGCCTCTGTGATCGCCAGTACAGCAGCCTCCAAAGACTTCGCCATTGCGATAACACTCTCAAGAGTAGCCAACCGGCCCTCTAGCACTGAAGGAGTTGCTGCTGATCTGCCATCACTAGCCAGACCCTGGCGCTAGTATAATGTTAGGAACGGCGGAACGCACTAAATAAAATAATATAGTGCGTTCGCCGCTCGGGGTCCACTGTGCAGTAGGTGGAATAACTGCTGCTAAGTGGTGGCAGACAAGCAATATGGCGGTATGATGCACATGGGTTAAACTTCACCCGGGGTGCGCAGAGTGGCCTCTGTTCACACACAGAGGTGCCGCAACAAAAAACTTACAAAACGCTGAACCTGTTAGTGACACAGGCTTCAGGTAGATGCACACACAGTATCCGGTCACAGGAGCAGGACCCAAGACAGAGGAGCTGCGTGCGGCGTCGCTTCTGCGGACGCCAAGTAGGGCTGCAACTGCAACACGCCGCTCGACGACAAAGCAGAAAGCAAGCGCGATGTCGGACGCTAGCGTAGCGGTGAGGTGAGCACAGTGGCTTAAGGCTTACCACTGACTGGCGCTGATTACTAAACTAATTCCCTATCCACATGCGTATTATCAGAGGGAAGGGGTTTCAAATGAGTCAGTCACCTGAATCATGCATCCGTCCCCATTCACACATAGCAAGTATAGTCTATACTAGCGCATGGCGGAACGGTAGCATAACCAAGGGGATTGCGTGCTGGAGAGCGAAGGCTGAGGACATAAAATGACCCTCCGCTCCGGAATCTATGCAAACCTCTACCGCCAGAGTGGAGGAGCCGAACTCTAGCATCCCCTTGAAGGTTAGCTTGGAGGAGAATGGTGTAGTGTCTAGTAGACATCCTCCTATTGCCACTAGACGCAGGGGTTTCTCTGAGCGCTGTGGGCACCTATTTGCTAAGTGACCAGACTGTCGGCAATGGGAACGGGCTGTGGAGGTTCGAGCAGAGCGGGACGTAGAGCCCATGCGAGGCACCTCCATAGCCATCGACGGCTCGGACGCTCGATCGGGTGGTTCCAGAGGTTTTGAGAAAGTTAGAGCCAACCTAAACCTCTGTCTGGACTGGGAGCGCTCCAACCCTCGCTCTAAGAAGCGGAGTGTTATGAATGAGTCACCGAAGGAGGAAAAAACAAAAACACAAGCTAAGTCCAGAAAACCGGAGAGGTTGGCAGCTATCGGATTGCAGACCCATGATCCTATTCACCACAACTAACAGTAGCCGTGGGGGGTTCCTACGGTGCCCTAGACCCCTCGTTCACAGCCAGAGAACTAAATAAGCCTAAAGAAAGAAAGGGGAAATCTAAACTGCTCCAGAGCAGACCCCAAAGCAATAGACAGCCCCCAACATGTATTGTCGGTGAAAAGCAGATGAAAACACAGACAGAAAGACAGGTTGAGCAAACGATGGGGCCCAACTAACTAAATAGGAAAGGACAGAAAAGATGCTGGCTGCAATCCATAAAAAACCCTACCAAAAATGTCCCAACCGTCTGATAGGGAAAAAGGCCCTGAAGTCGGTAGACTTCAAAATCACTATATCAGCACTCAGGTATATTCTGAAAACAGAGCAAAGAGATAAACTGATCAGAGACAAAAATGGAGCTCAGCCCGTCCCAACAAAGGCAGGCTGAACACAAAACATGAAGCAAACAGACAAAATCTCATGGAAAAATAAGAGAGCAAAAACTTAGCTTTCAGTAGAAAGGACTAACTGGTTGCAAGATCTCAGAGCAGAAAGGATCACCAGCACCCCAGTAGGGCGTCGGCTGCCTTATATCCACTCAGTGATTCCGGGTGTCCAATCAGGCTCCACCTGTTCAGATGACAGGTTCTTCTCAACCCAATCAATTTCACTACCTCTCTTCACCAGCAGAGGGAGTTCAGACATCAACGGTGAAGGGGAAAATAAACTCACAACAGCGGAGATTAATGCGGGTGGAGATGGTAATAAGCTCCTCCAGAGTGACAGGAACTTCCCGAGTGGCCAGAGCATCCTTAACGTGGTCAGCCAAACCCCTCCAAAAATTGGTATAAGGGCCTTGTCTGACCATTCCAACTCGGAAGCCAGCGTCTGAAAATGGATGGCATACTGGCTGACCGGAGACGATCCCTGTGTCGGAGCCAACAACTGGAGCACGGTATCGTGTGTGACCCGTGGTCCCAGAAAAACCTGCTTCAGAGAGACTAGGAACTGAGAGGCTCTCTGTACCACAGGGTCACCACGCTCCCACAGTGGGGTGGCCCACTCCAGAACCCTGCCAGCCAAAAGGGAAATGATGAATCCTACCTTCGCCCGCTCAGAGGGGAATCACGCAGCCAGCAGCTCTAACTGAATAGCGCACTGGCTCACGAAGCCCCTGCAGGAGGCACTATCGCCCGAGAACTTCTTGGGCAGCTGGAAGTGGGATGACATCGGTGCAGGGATGATAGTGAGGACACGTGAGACAGCCTCCGCGGCTGCCTAGGCAGCGACTGCAGTAACATCCACAGCTGTGGTTGAACGCTCGAGAGCCGCCAACCTGCCCTCCAGCTGCTGGATGTACTGCAGCAGTTGCTGTTCGTCCGCCATTACCAGCCAGACCCTGGTGCTAGTATAAAGCGGTGTACCAAAGGTCACATGTGGGTTAACGTCACCCAGTGTGAACAGAAGCGAACTCTATTAACTCACAGAGCCGCGCTACCGCAGAACATAAATGCCGGTGCCTGTTTAGCTCACAGAGCCCGGCCACGGAGGGCACAGAAAGCGGTCACAGAACTCTGCCCCAAGGACACGGGGTCAGAGTCCCTCTAGACCTTCTGAGCGCGCGGCATCGCACTTGCGGATGCCACTATAGAGGCTGACTATGGAGTGTCGAGCATGTGCACCGTGGACACTGATGCCTGTCTCAGACTCGTCCTACCTACACCTAAGCCTTGTCACTTAACAGGCTAGGCTGCACATCACATGTGTACCAAGGGTAGGGGTTTCTTAATGAGTCATTCACCAGAGACATTCACACATGCATATGACACTCACTCCTCATAGTCTGATAATGCAGTCTATACTAGGGCATGGCCGAGCGGCCATGCAAACCTTTTATAGCAGCATCCTTCCGGACCTTCCTGACCTTTCTGATGGTCCAATCCGAGCTGGAGAAGGACCTGAGCATGTGACCTCTGATCTCCAATGAGAGATCGCCCCACGGGCATGCTCAGTGGACCGAAAGGAGGACTTAGTCCATGGAGTTGCTCGCTGTTGACCAGCATGCATTGCTATAGCTGGGCCAGAGGTGGCAGCAGCAACCAAACCCACAGAGCTGGTTTGAGCAGAGCACCGGGATCGACGAGTCTGCTGAGCAGGCTCCTCTGCGGCCGAAGAGGAATGGGAGACTGCCGGATGCAAGGCTCGGGATTCTGCTGTGCAGCAACAGGAACCCGACGCCCAACACATAGTGATTGATAGGCTTTTATATATACATAGTCATATAGAGTCAGCTATGAAACATGAATAAGACCTTCTACTTCAACTCTTAAGCCCAAAGGTGAACTGGAAGTTAAAGGTTTTGCCTCAGCTTTTGATATAGATTACCTATACATAGGTTAGGTCATTAATATCATAAAAATATCAATAAAAGCAACAGTCTCTAAAATAGCTCACCACACCAGCCGTAAGTCATCCCAAGGTGCTCGGCTCCATAAGAGAAGCTGTCATCAGGATCAGGCATGTTAAAGTAAAGGTATGGACATAAAGGTGCTGTTCTACTGATTTAATAGGTACCTTCAGTGTAGAAATCCTCAGCCTGGTTGTTCTTTAATGATCATAAGAAGTTTGGGTGCAGTAAACTCTTCGTGCATCAGTGCATATGGTCTTCAATTCCGCCATGGCCCCTCAGCTGTTTCTGGTGTTCGTAGCACGGATGGCACAAGCGCAAAATTTTAAACAGTATAAAGATACGAACACCAGAGGTAGCTGAGTGGCCATGGCAGAGATGAAGACCTTACCCACAGTCCCTCCCTGATGCACGAACAGCTTGCTGCACTCACACTTCTAAAGATGATTACAGAACAATTAGGCTGAGGATTTACACACTAAAGGTATCTAATAAATCAGATCAGAACCTTTATGCCCATAGCTTAGTTTAACATGTTTTATCATGATAAATCACATTTCAAGGCCCATTAATGAGTTGATAGTGACTTGTAGGATTGCTACTTCCAACCAGTGGTGCTACAGAGTTCAAGACCTCTTCTTCTGAAGAGGCAATTTGCATATTAAATTTCCCAGAGAAGCACTGCACGGCAAATAAACCTTATCTTAGCAATGTCAGAGCCGGTATGTTCCTTTCTGCAAGAAGGAACATTACCCCTTAGACCTATAGGCTTTATAGTAATTTACTTCCCCATGATAAAAAAAAAATATGATCTCAGGGTGGGAATGCTCTTTAGTTTTAGTACAGAAAGCCTTGTAGTAGATGTAAACTTGGCTATGTGTGTTAGGGTTGCGGATCGCACTAAATATAAAATATAATAAAGTGCGATCGCAACCCGGAGCCAACCATGCAGAGATGGTAAACTGCTGCTCGGTAATGGCGGACACTAACTGAACACCGGCGGAGTAACCGCCGACCCGGTGTGCGCAGGAGCGAACTCTGTTACAGCACAGAGCCGCAGAAAGAGACACCGAAGCCTGTTACCTTACAGACTACTGCTTAGGGAACCACTACTCCGGCACCAGGGATTAACCCTAGAGGAATGCTGTGCCCTGGTAGCAGTCACAGGGTGCAGCCGATAGTTGTATTACTGCACTGTGTACAGCTCCGCCCTGGCGGATGCCACTAGCCGGCCTAAACTTAGTGCTGGAAAGCGCAGTAACTGCGCACAGCACCTCTGAGACGGACACTGCGGTGTATGTGGTAAAGAGGTGTTTCGTGCAGATGACACTCTCTGGCATAACGTGTGAGAGGCGCTGGAAGCACTGCAGCACTATGCAGTGCCACCGCTCGGCGCTGACTCCACCAACTACCTACCCTGAGCCTGGTCGCTGGACAGGCTAGGCTACACAACACATGCGTACCAAGGGGTAGGGGTTTCATAATAAGTTATTCACCAGTTTCATGCATCCATCATCACACATACCACAACTTAATATTATAAGAGTCTATACTAGCGCATGGCCTTGCTGCCATACGACTCTTTTATAGCAGCGTCCTTCCGGGACCTTCCTAGTGGTCCAATGGGAGCAGCAATAGGACCTGAGCATGTGACCTCAGACCTCCAATGAGAGGACATCCCACTGGCATGCTGTGTGGGCCGAAAGAAGGACTTAGTCCCAAGAGCTGCTCGCTGCTGTCTATTGCAGGTTACTATAGCTGACACCTGATTGGCAGCAGTAACTAAGCCAACAGTAGTAGACTGAGCACTACGCCGGAACGGCGTCTTTGCTGAGCAGGCACCTCTGCGGCCGGAGAGCAATGGGAGACTGCAGAAGGCTCGAGATTCCTCCTGTGCAGAGGCAGGAACCCGACGCCTAACAATGAGTGAGGACGTGCATTGTCCAAAATGCATCAGCGATTTTAGCCGCTTAGTGACCGCCAATACGTCTTTTCAGTGACCTGAGATATAGCAGAATATCATCCCCATGGAGGTGACAATCCAGCAGCTGTCTGCTGTACACTATAGCTGACAACTTGCTATATCACAAACATTCAGTGTTGGCACCGTCCAGATCTGTTTTACCCCTTTGTTGCTGCTGTCAAAAGTGACAACATCAAATAAATGGTTAATAGATTGTGGGGGCTTCCGCTTTAATCTAACGGACACATCGAAAACATGATTGTGTGGTCCTGATGTTTGCCATAGCAGTTCTTGGCCAAACAGCGGCCTTAGAGTCTCCTGGCTATAGCGGTCAGTTAATAAACTACCTAACAGCAGTTTTCAATATGTCAGGGGTGCGGTTTTTAAAATGGTATCATGTTTGGGGTTTCCCAATATATAGGGCCCCTAAAGTCACTTCAAACCTTGATAGGTCCCTCAAAAAAATAAATTCTGTAAATCTCCTTGAAAAAATGAAAAATTACTGCTACATTTTTAAACCTCCTAAAAGGCTAACAAAATAAATTAGCATTTTAAAAATGGTGCTGATGTAAAGCAGACATGTGGGAAATGTTATTTATTAATGCTTTGCTATGGTATGACTATCTGGATTAATGGGATAATCATTCAAAGTTTGAGAATTGCAATTGTCTTTACATTTTTGTCAAATTTCTGACATTTTTTATAAATAAACATAAAACATATCAACCTAAATTTACCATTATCATAAATTATAATGTGTGACAAAAAAACAGTCTCAAAATCAATGGGATTTGCTGACGTGTTCCAGAGATATCACCACATAAAGTGACATTGGTCAGAATTTTAAAAATTGTCCCAGTCACTAAGGGGTTAGATGCATTTATGAGGTCATTCATGTTGCATGAGAATAAAATAAAGGATAGATTCTTTAAGAAAAGAAACAAAGAACCAGCATTTTTTTCTTATCTCATGTATCAGATCCATCCACAGCCTATGCCAGGCATCTCCACTGAGCATGGGTGAAAGAACGCACTCGATCAATTAACTTGTGGACAGCACTTCCACTGATTAGCTCTTTGCAGCTCCAACAGCGTTGCGGCCAGATGTAAACTGTGAGTGGATAAGAACATTACTGTTCCATTCACTGTGCAGTGACCATTTCCAAAAAAAAGCAGCTCAGCTCGTTTTGAAGTAAATAGGAGCTGAGCTGCATTTCTCTGTATTGGTCACTGCATAGTGAATGGATCCGTGTGGTTTCTGATGCAACCACTGGAGTTGAGAACATTCGATCATACGGGTGCGAAGAGTTAGAATCCCACCGATCTGATATTGATGACTTAATGAGAAGATATCAATAACATAAGCCTGGAAAAGCTCCTTATATGAATAAAATAAATGTTATACTAAATCTTTCCCTTGAAACTATGTGTACAATGTGACAGGTTGCCTGTATAGCTTAAAAGTTTTTGAGAGTAAAAAGTACATTTATCAGCATTATTATGCAACCTGAGGCACAAATCCTGATAAATTAGGTCTCAATTGAAAGTGTCCCAATGATCATTGAAAGGAAGCTGTTAATAATAATAGTAATAATAATAATAATAACCTGCCCAAGCCTATCCCTCATCTGTCTAGATGCCATGTTTCCCTGTTCTCCGAGATAGTCTTTTAATACTTTGGTGCCTAGTCAGCGCTGGAAGATCCCAGACTAAAGATCAAAGATGAGAAGAGTGGAAGACTGAAGACAAGAAAACCAAAGACTCATAGGAGGGCAGAGCTATGGACAGGTTAGCATATTACTTTTTAACCCATTCTTGGCCTTAATGAAGAATTCAGCAACATGGTGATGGGCTGCTTCTATTTTGCTAGACTTGTGCAAATTAGGACTCTAGTGAATCCAAGATTTTCACAAAATTAGCAAAGAATTTGTTCAGAAAAAGATTCACATTGCTATACTCACAATCTCTGGAAAATCTGCATAATATTTACTTTTACCAATTCCTAAACAGAGAATATAGTGGCACAGTTGCATTGACTCATCTTCCAATATGAAGGAAAAGTAAGCAGGAAGCAGAGAAAATATCTGGTTAAGGAGACTGTCCTGAATTGGAAAAAAGACATCTGTCATTGTAGTTCTTCCCAATTCATAACTTGGATCGGTTCATTATTTTATGATGCAAACTACATACATTATTCACAGAGAAGGGAGTACCGCTAGAAATGGGAACCTTTTTATTAATAGATTAACTGGCCCAAAAATTGCTGATAAGTGGGTACTCCTAGTAGAAGCAGCTTAATCAAAAAAGGAATTTCGGAGCGGTCTTGGTCGGTGATAGACTCTCCGTGCGGCTCTTCCGGTGGTTAGGTGATATAGGACAGTAATGTGTTAGAAGCAGGTATGAGACATTGAGAGGACCAAAATTCATCCAACGCATTTTGGAAATCAGTTTCCTTCATTAGGGATGGTCCTTTGTTTGCAGATACTGCTTTAAATATAGGTAGTAATGTCATTCAGGTGTCGATCATTTGAATGACAGGAGCGCCACTTCGCTATTCAAGCCTCTTTGTCTCAGGGTATCTAATTAGAATATCCAGGGACTTTCTGCTCACAACATTTGTTTATTAAAGTCTCCCTTATGCCAGTGTTTGTGGACAATTTGTATGCCTGTTACGTCTATGCCCTCTGTTGAGCCCCCATGGTTTTATAGACATTGTTTGGAAGGGGATGGCCATCAAATTTTTTCTTGATGTTGCACAAGGTACATACAGGTAACCAGCTTTTCCAATCTCTGCTCTGAATCCACTCCTGTGTCTCCATTCAATGTCAGCAAGCAGTTAATCCTGAATGCTATCTCTGTGTTTTCAACTCTGCAAACTTATATCTGGTATATAGTGTTTTTTTTCAACTTACTCTGCTTGTCCCCTTATGTTGTGAGGTCAAGAAACTTTTCAAAGTGCTTTATGATCCATGTAGTGCTGGACATGTGTTTATTTGACCACAACACTTTATTGGGTCCTGGTGTCTCAATTTAGTGTGATTGATTAACGAGAAGAGAGAGCAAAAAAAAAAAAAATCTTAGCCTTAACCTCCTATATATTCAGACCTAGCTAGGGGGAGCATTTATGCAGGGGTGGCATTTATGCACATGTAATCGAAGTACATGTATCAAAGTACTACTGGCAGTTAGACAGGGCAGGAGACAGGTAAGACATTTATATACATCTACTCCCTGTACATTAGGAGTACAACAAATATGCATTTGTGTAATTTTTATTCTGGCCGCTGCATTCACACACATCCACCGCCCTGGCATTAACTCTCTAAACTCCATCCATATTGGCCCCTCGCTTCTTTCCTCTCCTATGTATAGCACTCATGCTCTTTTCACATTGTTAAATTGCACAGATCCAGTCAGTCCCACCATTCAACATCAGAGACGCTCTCACAAATCACTTAACCATCTGCTCACTCTTTCTATCCTCCTCCTAGTCGCAGGAGACATTGCTCCCAACCCTGGTCCCCCATGTTATAGAAAGTCAAACCCCCCCGACTGCTACACTTAGAAACCCCTCTAATCTGATTAATATTCCCTGCCTGCCAGCTGTCTCTCTTAATTGTGCACTTTGGAATTCTCGCTCAGTGTGTAACAAACTCTCCTTCATCCATGACTTCTTCCTTTCTAATTCTCTTAACCTCCTGCTCTTACTGAAACCTGGATCCAGTAGTCAGACACTATCGCTGCTGCTGCTCTTTCATACAGGGGGCTACACTTCTCTCATACCCCAAGATCAGACAATAGAGCTGGTGGAGGCGTTGGTCTGCTCCTATCACCAAAATGTACCTTTCAGGTTATCCCTCAAGTACCCTCACTTGTCTTCCCTTCTTTTGAGGTCCATGCCGTCAGACTCTACACCCCCTTCTCCATGCGAGTGGCGGTGGTGTATCGTCCTCCCGGCCCCTCCCATCAGTTCCTGGATCATTTTGCCACTTGGCTTCCACATTTTCTCTCCTGTGACATCCCTACCCTCATCATGGGAGATTTCAACATCCCCATTGCTCTTCCCCTCACACCATCTGCTACTCACCTTTTATCTCTAACCTCCTCATTTGGCCTTTCGCAGCTTACTAATTCTCCAACGCATGAAGACGGGAACTCCCTCGACTTGGTCTTCTCTCGGCTTTGTGCAGTGGATGATTTTGCAAACTCCCCTCTCCCGCTCTCTGACCACAATCTTCTTTCATTCTCTATAAAGAACTGCCAGGCTGCTCAGGTCACCCCCACTGTCCAGACTTATAGAAACATACAGGCCATTAACACCCAGAAACTTATGAAGAACTTGCAGTCTTCATTGGCCCCTATCTCCTCCCTCTCATGTCCTGATTCTGCATTGAAGCATTACAATGAAACACTTCAAAGTGCCCTGGATGAATTTGCACCCCCTATAAATAGAACACCACAACGCAGACGGCGACAACCCTGGCACACGGTGCAAACACGTTTCCTGCAGCGGTGCTCCAAGTGCGCCAAACATCTGTGGAGAAAATCCAATCTACACGAAGATTTCATCCATTTTAAGTTTATGCTTAGAACATACAACACTGCCCTTCACCTCTCCAAACAAGCCTATTTCAACACCCTCATCACCTCACTGTCCAATAACCAGAAACGTCTCTTTGACACTTTTCATTCTCTACTCAATCCAAGAGTACAGGCCCCAACCACGGAGCTCCGAGCTGACGATCTGGCCAATTACTTCAAAGAAAAAATTGACCAGATTCGACAGGAAATTATCTCCCAATCACCTCATACCATGCACTGTCCTCCCTCCCCCACTGCATCTAGCTCACTCTCTGATTTTGAACCAGTCACAGAAGAAGAAGTAAGCAGGCTCCTTGCATCTTCTCGCCCAACTACTTGCACCAGTGACCCATTTCCGTCACATCTCCAGTCCCTTTCCCCTGCTGTGACCCCTCACCTAACTAAAATATTTAACCTCTCTCTCTCTTCTGGTATTTTTCCCTCCTCATTTAAGCATGCCATCATACATCCACTACTTAAAAAACCATCCCTTGACCAAAACTGTGCCGCTAACTATAGACCTGTCTCTAATCTTCCCTTCATCTGTAAACTCCTGGAACGCCTGGTCCACTCCCGTCTTATCCGCTATCTCTCAGAAAACTCTGTTCTCGACCCTCTCCAATCCGGTTTCCGCTCTTTACACTCCACTGAAACTGCCCTCACTAAAGTATCTAATGATCTGCTAACAGCTAAATCAAATGGTCATTACTCCATGCTAATTCTCTTGGATCTCTCTGCAGCATTTGACACTGTGGATCATCAGCTCCTCCTCACTATGCTCCGTTCCATTGGCCTCAAGGACACCGTTCTCTCATGGTTCTCCTCCTATCTCTCCGACCGCTCCTTTATTGTATCTTTTGCCGGTTCCTCCTCCTCTCACCTTCCCCTTACTGTTGGTGTCCCCCAAGGATCGGTTCTAGGCCCCCTCCTCTTCTCCTTGTACACTGCCCCTATTGGTCAAACAATCAGTAGATTTGGTTTCCAGTACCATCTCTATGCTGATGACACCCAATTATACGCTTCTTCTCCTGACATCACACCAGCCTTTCTAGAAAACACCGGCGATTGTCTAAACACTGTGTCTAATATCATGTCCTCACTATATCTGAAACTGAACCTGTCAACGACTGAACTCCTGGTGTTTCCTCCCTCTACTAATGTACCTATACCCGACATTGCTATTTCTGTGTGTGGCTCCACTATTACTCCCTAGCAACAGGCCCGCTGTCTTGGGGTCATACTTGATTCCGAGCTTTTCTTTGCCCCCACATTCGATCACTGGCTCGCTCTTGTCATCTGCACCTCAAAAACATTTCTAGAATTCGACCTTTTCTTACTTTTGACTCTGCAAAAACTCTTACTGTTTCTCTTATTCATTCTCGTCTCGACTATTGTAACTCTCTTCTAATCGGTCTCCCTCTTACAAACTCTCCCCTCTCCAATCTGTCTTGAATGCTGCAGCCAGGATCATATTCCTCACCAATCGTTACACCGATGCCTCTACCTTGTGCCAGTCATTACACTGGCTACCCATCCACTCCAGAATTCAGTATAAGCTTATTACCCTCACCCACAAAGCCCTCCATGGCTCAGCACCACCCTACATCTCCCTTGTTTCAGTATACCACCCTACCCGCGCCCTCCGTTCTGCTGATGACATGAGGTTAGTATCCTCAATAGTCAGAACCTCCCACTCCCGTCTCCAAGACTTTACACGTGCCGCGCCAATTCTTTGGAATGCACTTCCCAGGTCAATACGATTAGTCCCCAATCCCCACAATTTTAAGCGTGCCCTGAAAACACATTTATTCAGACTGGCCTATTGCCTCAACACATTAACCTAATCTATCCCTGTGTGGCACAGCCAAAATTTTTACCATAACCAGATTTCCCGCATCATGTTCCCACATGCTTTATGCATCCATTAGCCCTCTGTGTCTGTACTGTCACACACTTAACATTATGGCTGGTCCATACAATCAGGGCAACTGTTACCACCCACCTTTCGTGTCTACCTCTTTCCTCATAGACTGTAAGCTTGCGAGCAGGGCCCTCTTTCCTCTTGGTATTTGTTATAATCAACTGTATGTGATTATTGTTATGCTGTAATGTCTATTGTCTGTACAAATCCCCACTGAAATGTAAAGTGCTGTGGAATATGTCGGCGCTATTAAAACAAAATTTATTATTATTATTATTATTAAGTGTTCACTAATTCTTTTATTCATAGAACGTTTGGAACGCCCTATGTATAACTTATCTCAAGGACACTTAATACTGTAAATATCCCCTTCAGTGGTGCAAGCTACAAAGTCATCCCCCTTCTTAATGGCTATTTGATTTTTAGTATGTAGAGTCTTGCATACTTTACATTTTCGGCATGTGAAAAACTCTTCAAAGCTATTGTGGAAAAAGGAAAGGTTTTCTTCTGTGTGGGTTTACGCATTAAGGGGGCAATCGTATTTTCCAGATCCCGAGCTTTTTAAGAATAAACCCGGGGTGTTTCGATAGTTTGCCCCAATAATCTTATCTTTTAATATGTTGCAGTGTCGTTTTATAATTTTTCTCAAAATATGTTGTAGTGCAGAGGTAGAACACAATGCATTGATGAGGCCGTGACCCAGCAAAGTTCAAAAACAAAACGTCTCTTTAATGTTCAAGTCAGCAAAACACAGCACACGATATCCTCTGGATTGCAGCCAGGAAACAGGACAGTCCACCTCCAGATTGCAACCGGGAACAACATAGTCTACCTCCAGTTTGCAGCTGGGCACATACAGTATCCTCTGGATTACAGTCACTAAACACGCCAGTCCACCTCTGACTATTTACCACGGGCGACTGCACCGTTGTGTAAGCTGTGGGTGCCAGGCTTTTCAGCTGCCTTGGCTGTTTGGCTCTGCTGGCCTGTGTTGTCTCACACAGGTTGAGCTCTGCAGAGCCTCCTGCTCTGTATTCCTGCCAACACCAGACTGACACTGACTCTGAACCTGACACACCCAAACCATATACTGCAGGGATTTTAACTAGCAACCTGTGGCCTTCAGCCTCATGGAAATCCCAGCCAGGAATGAAATTGACTGCACCACTACCATCTGCAGTCTGTTTCAAAGCAAAAAAGCCCAGAGCCCTTGGACAACCAGCATGTCCAAGACCCATACTCACTATTTATTCTGCATTGCAATCACAGCTATGCCTGTGACTGCAATGCACTGCCATGGCCTCAATATGCCTCCGTGCGCATCCTGGAGGGAACACACAATGACCCCTACACGTGACACTGGTCACGTCCTCACAATGTATTTTTGAGCTAAATTGAGTAATAATGGGCACATCCAAGGTGGCCGTACTTATTTCATCTGTTTCTCTAGGGGTGTAAAGAACGTCTAGTCGAGGTATCCCCTTAACATTTTCTTTTGCTTCTGTAAAAAGCTGGTCATCATATCCTTTGACCTGGTCCTCTTGCAGTTTTTTATAGATGACATTTTATTCATATGGCCTGGTGGCCAAGACTCATTTTCTGAGTTTTAAATTGAAATGAATAAAAATGAATTTTATTTAAGTTTTTCTTTCACATCTAGTATCGAGGAGATTAAATTTTTAGACTTGAATATATATAAACAAAGGACAAGTACACTCTCGTGCCTATAGTAAGCCCACCGACTCCAATAGTTATATCTCTATGAATGGTTGCCATTTGCCAAGCTGGCTTGTCAACGTCCCCAGAAGTCAATACATGAGGTTATATTGCAACTGTTCTAAAGCCCAGGATTTTGAACAGAAGACACAGAAACTTACAAAAATATTTATTAGCAAGGATACAATAACTAGAGTCTTACAGAAGCAAAAGAAAATGTTAAGGGGATACCTCGCCTAGACCTTCTTTACACCCCTAAAGAAACAGATAAAATAAATACGGCAACCTTGGATGTGCCCATTATTACTTAATTTAACTCAAAAACACACATTTTGAAAAAAATTGTAAAACAACACTGGAACATATTAAAAGATAATAAGATTAATCGGGGACAAACTGTCAGGACACCACAGGTTTCTTTTTTTGATTGTGCAGAAAATGTAAAGTATGCAAGATTCTACATACTAAAAAGCGGTTATCCATTAAGATGGAGGATGAAGAATACAAAACTTTGGACTTTATAACTTTCACCACTGAAGGGGATATTTACAGTATTAAGTGTCCTTGTGATAAATTATACATAGGGCATAGCAAACGACCTTTCAATAAAAAAAAATAGTGAACACTTACACAACATCAAGAAAAAAATTAATGGCCTTGCCCTTTCAATGCATTTTCTAGAAAACCATGGGGCCTCAGAAGGCATAGAAGTAGTAGACATACAAATTATCCACAAACACTGGCATAAGGGAGACTAATAAACAAATGTCGTGAGCATAAAGCAGATACCCTGAGACCAAGAGGCTTGAATAGCTATCGCCCCATATCACTGCTCCCGTTTGCTTCCAAACACTTTGAACAGTATGTCCATGCTCAACTTTCCTCCCACCTCTCATCTAACTCCCTCCTTGACATTCTCCAATCTGGCTTTCGCCCCCACCACTCCATTGAAACTGCCCTGACCAAAATTACTAATGACTTACACACAGCCAAAGCTAACAGACAGTTCTCCATCCTCCTCCTTCTCGACCTGTCCTCTGTCTTCTACAGATTCTTTCTTCCCTTGGCATCAAAGACCTTGCCCTGTCCTGGATTGCCTCATACCTTTCGGACCGCACATTTAGTGTTTACCACTCCCACATTACCTCCTCCTCCCGCCCTCTCTCTGTTCGAGTCCCCCAAGGCTCTGTCCTGGGGCCCCTACTTTTTTCCATCTATACCCTTGGCCTAGGACAACTCAAAGTCCCATGGCTTGCAGTACCACCTGTATGCGGACGACACTCAGATCTGCCTCTCTGGCCCAGATGTCACCTCTCTGCTTTGCAGAATCCCGGAGTGTCTATCAGCCATATCCTCCTTTTTCACCTCTCGCTTTCTAAAACTCAATGTAGACAAAACTGAACTCATTATCTTTCCTCCATCTCACGTATCTTCCCTACCCGATCTATCTATTATGGTGAACGGCATCATGCTCTCTCCCGCACCTGAAATCCGCTGCCTCGGAGTAACTCTCGACCCTGCCCTGTCCTTCAAACCGCACGTCCAAACTCTTGTCACCTCATGTCGCCTCCAACTCAAAAATATTTCCAGAATCTGTCCCTTCCTCAGCCCTCAATCTACTAAAACTCTTGTACATGCCCTCATCATCTCCTGCCTTGACTACTGCAACACTCCCCTCTGTGGCCTCCCTGCTAACTCTCTTGCACCACTCAAGTCTGTCCTCAACTCTGCTGCCCGACTAATCCACCTCTCTCCTTGCTAGTCCCCTGTCTCTCCCCTCTGCAAATCCCTCCACTGTCTCTCAATTCCCCAACGAATCCAGTTCAAACTACTAACACTGACCTACAAAGCCATCCACAACCTGTCCCCTCCCTATATCTCTGAACTAATCTCCCAATATCTTCCCTCACGTAATCTTCGATCCTCCCAAGACCTCCTACTCTCCTCCACACTTTTTCATTTCTCACACAACCGCCTCTAAGATTTCTCCCGAATATCCCCCATCCTCTGGAACTCCATGCCTCAACATGTCCGGTTATCTACCACCCTCGTATCCTTCAAACGGAACCTAAAAACCCATTTTTTCAGGAAAGCTTACAGCCTGCGATAACCATTCTGCCGCCTCACCACCGCCCGAGCTGCCGCCTCATCACCGCCAGAGCTGCTGCACCCCCAACCTTCTGTCTCTTCCCCACTATCACGTAGAATGCAAGTCCGCAAGGACAAGGTCCTTTCTCCTCTGCACCAGTCTGTCATTGTAAATTTGTTTACTGTTAACGATATCTATAGCTTTGTATGTAACCCCCCTTCTCATGTACAGCACCATGGAATTAATGGTGCTATATAAATATATAATAATCATAATAATAATAAGAAGAAGAAGAATAGCGAAGTGGAGCTTTTTGCATTCCAATGATCGACACCTGAATGACATTACTAACTATATTTAAAGCAGCATGTGTAAACAAAGGATCATCTGTGATGGAGGAAACATCTTGATTTCCAAAACGTGTTGGATGAATTTTGGTCCTCTCAATGTCTCATACTGGCCTCTACCACGTGACTGTCCTACGTCAGGAAGGCCTTGTCTGAGCTTACCAAACTTTTGCTAACCACCAGAAGAGCCGCATGGATGGTCTGTCACCGGCCGAGACAACGCTCCAAAATTCCTTTTATTTTATTATGCTTCTCCATTATCTAGTATTCAACCGCAAGGTCGCCTACAACTTCTGTTGCTAAAGGAGGAAAGAAGGGGAATAGACATCACGAGGTAAAGCCCTCTTCTCCTATTTCAGTGCATAATACAATATTTTGACTATGGACATAGACTATGATCACTGTCCCCTTTCCAATCCCACCGCAATGCTTGTCCCAATCGTATATATTCTACAAATGTGATTGCACTTCTTAAATCAGCACTTTATGTAGAAGGGGCATACACAGCGACTAAGGAGGGGTGCAATTAAACTCCTGACCTGGTATCGTTTTAAAGCACCATTTACATACAACGATTTTATGGTAATAAACATCATACTTCCTCAAAATTGGAATAAACTTCATGTTATTATTGTCCAAAATGTGAACTATGACTAATACCACCATGTAAATGCTTTTACCCTGCCCCAATTATTATATACCTTATTCTAACGTGACCATTATATGAACTGCCTGAACCCTAATAGGCTACACATTGGTACCTAAGTATTCTAATACCCCATAAACAGCATCGTTATTCATCCTAGCAGAGTTAACATTTACCTTATAAAATTGAGGTTACTAAGCCAGGTAAATACGCTATTTTTGGGCCAGTTTATATACTAATAAAAGGTTCCCATTTCTAGCAGTCCTCCCTTCTCTGTAAATTAATCTAAAGCGCAAATAAAATTTTCTAGTTTCAGTTATCATTTTCCTACAAATTTGTGGTTATTGTCCAATTTATTGTTATTTTTCAATAGATCTCTTAGACCTGATGAGGCTGGTGTATTCATTCATCTCAGAATGGCTACATAACCCTGGTATTAAAATGATAATTTTATGTGTCAGGCCACATGAACTTTAAAAGTAGATACACCAATAAAGATGAGAAAGTCAATTCATAAAAAAATAAATAAGTTGGAACATTTTAAAAATAATTCTGGCAAGTCTGAAATTTTCAAGCCTTTATTCACAAGAATGCAGAAAAATAGGAAGGGATTACAAAATAAAAAACATTCTCACCTGTCCTATGCCTGTCCCTCATCAAAACCGCAACACCTTGTACCCTAAATGCCAGTCTTCAGATATTCTGGTACTGAGGCCTTTGATTGATCCTACACAATCAGTGACATCCAACACCCCTGCAAGATGATGTGAAGCCTGTCATAGGCCTCAGTGTGAGAAGATCCAAAGACTGGCTCGTACAACCAGTGTTAGTGCTATGTCTGGCTTAGGAAAGATGAGTATTTAATATTTATTATTTTTTAACCTATTGCTCTCTTCTATGTATACAATTATGCTCAAAAGTTTACATACCCCGGCAGAATTGTTGCTTTTTTGGCCTTTTGTCAGAGAATATGACTGATAACACCAAACTTTCTCCACTCATGGTTAGTGGTTGGGTGAAGCCATTTATTGACAAACTACTGTGTTTTCTCTTTTTAAATCATAATGAAAATGTAAGTTTCTCACAAAATGTTACTTCAGCGCCAAATGTTAATTTTCACAAAAAGCACCATAAAATTTGTAGTGCAATTTCTCCTGAGTACGCCAATACCACATATGTGGAGGAAAACTACTGTTTGGACACACAGCATGGCTATGAAAGGAAGGAGCGCCATTTGACTTTTGTAATGCAAAATTTACTTGAATCAATAGCTGACGCCATGTCACGTTTGAAGAGCCCTTGAGGTGCCTAAACAGTAGAAACCCCCCACAAATGACCCAATTTTGAAAAGTACCCCTCAAGGACTTTATCTAGATGTGTGGTGAGCACCTTGAAAACATCAGGACCTTCACAGAATTTTTATAACGTTGAGCCATGAAAATTTAAAGACACATTGTTTTTTTTCAACAAAAATGTTGTTTCAGAACCATTTTTTTAATTTTCACAATGGTAACAGGAGAAAAGGGATGCCAAAATTTGTTGTGCAATTTTTCCAAAGTATGTAGGTACCTCATATTTGTTGAACACGACTGCTTGGGCGCATGGTAGAGCTGGAAAGGAAATTAGCGCTATTTGGGCTGCAATAGGTTGCCGTTACCATGTCACATTTGAAAAGCCCCTGAAATGCCAAAACAGCAGAAACCCCCACAGGTGATCCCATTTTGTAAACTACACCTCCAAAGGAATTCATCTAGGGGAGTAGTGAGTATGTTTAACCCTCAGGCGCTTCACAAGCTTGTATAAAATTGGGCTGAGTAAATTACATATTACTATTTTTTCCACTAAAATGTTGATTTGACTCCAAGTTTGCCATTTTAAAAAGGGGTAATGGTTGAAAACAAACAGTACAATTTGTTATGCAAATTCTCCTGAGTACTTCAATACCCAATAAGTGGTCGAAAACTACTTTGAGGCACAGTGCAAAGCTCAAAAGGTAAGGAGCGCCATATTACAGTGAAGATTTTGCTGCACTGGTTTGAGGGGGCCATATCACATTGGTGCTCTTGAGGTGCCAGAACAGCAGAAATCCCATTTTACAAACTGCACCTCTCAATGAGTTCATCTAGGGGTGCAGTGATCATATTGACACCACAAGTGGGTAACAGAATTTTATACGATTGGGCAGTGAAGAAAAATTAATTTCTGACGTCAGCACGAGTGCCATGAGAAATTTTCCCATGGCACTTGCGCCGACGTCACATAGGTGAAGGAGTTCATTGGCTGTGAACTTGCATGACCTGTCTGCGAGCAGGAGAACGTTCTCATGCTCACGGTGCCCTCAGATAAATTATAAGAGTTCACAGAGAGACAATGAGCACAAGGCGCTCAGTGTCTGCTGGATGACAGGCTGTACGGTCGCATCATGCAACCATGCAGCCTGCCACCAAGATGTAGCAGAGCGAGACTCGCCATGAGACAAATGGATTAGCAGCATCTGCAGAAAGGTGAAGAATATTGTTGCTTTTTTTTTTTTTTAACTCTTTTACAGATGACGAGGGTATCGTGGAATGGGTGATGTCATAAGTATGGTTTAATTAAGATTATTAAAGAAGTCTGTGTTATTCTTTCAATTAAATGACTTTTTTCTGGATGTCTGTGTTTTCATACAATGTGACTATGGATTTAGTAATGGGGGCGTCTTATTGACGCCTCTCCATTTCTTACCTCGGGGCTTGATGTCACCTGACAAAACATAGGTGACATCAACCCCCCCAACTATCACCCCACTTGCCACTGCTACAGGGAGATGCACCTTTTCTGGGGCGGCTGAGAGGTGAGGTTTTTAGCCTGGGGGGCAGTATCCATGGCCCCTTCCTAAGCTATTAATATCAGCCCACAGCTGTCTACATAGCCTTTGTTGGTTATTAATTATAGATGGACCCCACATCATTTTTTTGGGGGGTCCCCATTTTAATAGCCAGCTGTGAGCTGATATTAATAGCCTGGAAAGCTCCTTTCCAGGCTATAAACATCTGTCTCCAGCCATCGGCTTTCCCTCTGCTGGTCAATAAAATAACGCGGGAGCCCATGCCATTTTTTTTTCAGAAAAATAATCTTTTATTAATTAAATATATGTAGATTAAGCAGCACACACACTGTACTAATTGTATATGTCACTGACATCTATATATCTACCTATTCTATTTGTATTTACTGTATGTAATCCATCTCTTCTATCCTGTCGGCTACTGCAGTGATTTTACAGTACACAGCAGATGAATTGCCGGCTTTTCTTCTAGCTATGTAATATATGTACATATACATATGTGTGTGTCACTGACATCTATCGATCTATGTATTCTATGTGTATGTTTCTATTCTATCCCTCCACTCTGTAATTTTACTGTACGCAGCACATAAATTGCCAGCTTTTCAAATGTGATCGGTGAGTAAAAATTGGACAGCACTCGCATGGTCCGAGTGCGGTGTGATTTTTTTTCTCCCATCCATTGACTTCTATTGCAGGATGCAATCCGATTTCCCATTACAGTCGCAGCATTTGGCAATTTTTTTCCAGTCAGATCGTGATCCAATCCGAGCTGGAAAAAAATGCAGATGAACACATAATGATAGAACAACAATGGTCTGAATACAATCTGATTTTTTATTTGGATTGCTTTAGTCCAATTTCATTGCATGTGAGAATGAGCTCTTAGACTCAGCTGCAGGCTGAGTCTAACAAGCCACAGAAGGTGGCAGACCCAGAAGTCATCACTTGTCCGGCTGCCAGGACAATGCTGGATTCCCCATGATGTGATCAGATCTCATCACGGGGAGCGTTGAAGAGCTGAGTACAGTAGTGGTCTCCCTCTGCTATCTTCTAATTGCCGCAATCACGGCATCTAGAAGATAGCACAGGGTTAACGTCATTGGGACCTGATCCAATCAGGTCCCTATGATGTCACCTGGGGGTCCTGAGTGCTGGGAAGCCACCAACCGCTAATAAATGTTGGCGCTGCAGAGAGCCCACATTTATGTACAGTGGGTGATCTCGAAGCGGTTGAGAGAGGATTGTCCTTTAATGAACAATCCCTTTAAGCCAAAGGTTTTGGGTAATAATTGGGTCATTTTTAGTACTTCTAATGCACCTCATGTTTTGTTACATTTCCACAGGTTACCTATAATGTTCTTAATTTCTATAATCTATCAACAAATTATATAAAAAGTGAAACATTTCACATAACTACTTTTTTCATCTGATTCTATGCACAGCCTATCATTGTTTTGAAAATAACACAATAAAAACTTACTTTGCCTGTTGTTTGTAATGTCATAACGTTGCTCATGGAGTACGTCTTTTATCCTCCATGGAAAAAAAAAAAAGTACACAAGATGTTAGAGAAAATAAAAAAACAAATCAAGGTAAAAAAAATAGAAAAATCACAACTTGAATGAGGTCATCATTGTTCTTACAAAAGATAGTAAAAAGTGTATTTCTCCTAAAGCACAACTGAGCCCCTAGACACACGCGGAGGGGGGAGGTTGACGAAAGCATAAATATATTTCATATATAGATAGAAATAGATATAGAGATAATACACATATAAACATACACAAGCACACATATACAGTGGGGAAAATAAGTATTTTCAGAAGGTCTAAACACTGAAAAAGGTTTCAACTTCCCCCAGTGCCACCGCTCAGTTCAGTCATGGTACTTTGGGTCCCCATTCTAAAGATGATACATCCTGTGGGATATAATATAAGGAAAGGAAATACTGAAAACTTGACCTGTTGGTGGGTCTTGGGGACTGGAGTCGAGAAATACTGCTGTAGGCGATATGAATTTCCTGCACGCTGAGCAGTACAATATCATACATTTTCAAAACAAAGCAGATGTAACAAAGCTGATCACCATTCTTATTATCAGAGTTCCTCTTGTGTACAGAAGCCCAGGGACAAGGCAGCCGCAATAAAAAAAAATAAATGGCTCAGCATCCAGGAAGTTTCTCGGAAACATTCAGGTTTATTCAGACCATGGTAATGTTCACATTATATGTAGCTCTGAATCATGTATGAGTCCAATTGACTGCAGTACTTAGTGTTATGAAACATCACACCAGATAGGCTACAGTTAAAAAAAAAAAAATGCAGGCACATTTAAATTCTTAAATTTGACTTTTACCATTGTCCTACCTGTTTTCCCCGTCATCCATGAGCAAAGAATACGTCCGTATTTCCATTTCAAGGAGATCTTTCAGGTAGCACAATAACCTACTGTCAGATGCTAATCTATCCGCTTCAGTTTTCAGCTTAGACAACTCATCTTCTTTCTTTGCCACAGTTTCCTTTATATTCTGCAGCTGGTTTTCATAGCCAGATATAGTCTCATGCAGCACTCCCTCCTGAGCAGAGGTCTACAATAAAAATAAAGGGAAATTATTATTATTATAGCGCCATTTATTCCATGGCGCTTTACATATGAGGAGGGGTATACATAATACATACAAGTACAGTAGCGGTTTGGTGGATCGGTGGTTACTGCAGGTTGTAGGCTTGTCAGAAGAGGTAGGTCTTCAGGTTTTTTTTCTATGGTAGGCGAGAGTCTGATATGTTGTGGTAGAGAGTTCCAGAGTAGGGGGGATGCGTGGGATAAATCTTGTATGCGATTGTGGGAAGGGGAGATAAGAGGGGAGTACAGAAGGAGATATTGTGAGGATTGGAGGTTTCGTCCAGGTAAGTACTGGGAGACGAGGTCACAGATGTATGGAGGACTCAGGCTGTGGATAGCTTTGTATGTCATGGTTAGGGTTTTGAACTGGAGTCTTTGGGTAATGGGAAGCCAGTGCAGGGATTGACAGAGGGGAGAGGCTGGGGAATAGCGGAGGGACAGATGGATTAGTCGGGCAGCAGATTTTAGAATAGATTGGAGGGGTGCGAGAGTGTTATAGGGGAGGCCACAGAGCAGGATGTTGCAGTAGTCAAGGCGGGAGATGATGAGGGCATGGACTAGGGTTTTTGCAGATTCTTGGTTGAGGAATGTACGGATCCGTGAAATATTTTTGAGTTGAAGTCATCAGGAAGTGGAAAGGGCTTGGATATGTAGTTTGAAAGAGAGATCAGTGTCAAGGATAACCCCGAGGCAGCAAGCTTGTGGGACTGGAGAGAGTGGGCAGCTGTTTACTTTAATGGATAGGTCTGTTTGGGGGGGGTCACATGAGATGGGGGAAGGATGATGAATTCTGTTTTGTCCATACTAAGTTTTAGAAATTTAGCGGAGAAGAAGGATGAAATAGCTGACAGACATTGAGGGATTCTGTTTAGTAGGGAGGTGATATCTGATCCAGAGATGTAAATCTGTGTGTCATCAGCATAGAGGTGATACTGAAAGCCATGAGATTCTATGAGCTGTCCGAGGCCAAAGGTGTAAATGGAGAAGAGCAGGGGCCCTAGGACTGAACTTTGCGGGACTCTGACAGATAGGGCACGCGGTGAGGAGGTGGTGTGCGAGTGGGAGATGCTGAATGTCCAGTCTGTTAGGTATGACGCAATCCAAAATAGGGCCAACTCTGTGATACCAAGAAATGAGAGGGTCTGTAGTAATAGGGTATGGTCCACTATGTCAAAGGCAGAGGACAGGTCCAGGAGGAGGAGCACAGAGTAGTGTCGCTTGGCCTTGACAGCTAGTAGGTCATTGGTGACCTTAGTTAGGGCAGTTTCAGTGGAGTGGTGTGAAATGATAGCAAAGCGTCGTAGTCTGAACTTTAGGAAGATGCTACCTCATTCAACTTCTCAAACATTTTAAATGCCTTTGGATCTTACAAAACACTGTTATAGCAGGAATGGCATATATTGCAAATGAAAAGATAATTCCATAAGTTACATAGTTAATAAGGTTAAAAAAGACACTGCTCAATCAAGCCCAACTAATTCTGCACTAGGCTCTTACTTCTGAAGTCAAAATCAACACTTACTGCTACTGAAATTCAGTATTCAGTACATTATGTGGAACCTCATAACCAATCTTACCCCATTGATTAACTTGGTGTTCCATTGGTAAACTTGGAATAGGGTCTTACTATGTCATAACCATCTTTATCAGCATGTGAGCTCAGGGCATACAATGCTTGGAATCAATTCTCTGCCATGTTACTTTTGTTTACTTTCTTGGTCTGTCTTGCTCCTTCCACCATCCATAGTCATAACTAACTAGTTGGTTTCTGTAGCTGATGGACCCCCATTTTCCTGATTATGCTCATGCTATAGACATCCCCCAAAAATTCCAGCATTTAGCCCCCTCCGTTTGATTGATAAAGGAGACAGATGCTCTGTTATGTGACAACACTTCTGCTCTCTTTTGTCAAATTAGAAGCAATGGCGAAGCCACCTGGGAGAAGAGAAAACAAACCAAGTACTGCAAGTGCACTGATACTCCAATCAGTGCACTTGCAGTCATTATTTGCACATTGATAAATTGTAAGTTTTGTTGTAAGGAAGTGCCGGATTACAATGGAATAGGTTTCCTTGGAAATGTGGTCCCCTGCCCTATCCTACAATATGTTGAGTTTTCAAGGGAAAAATCTTACACACAGGTTCCCTTTAATACTCACTAAAGAACCTTAATTATTTGCAGTAGAGCTTAGTCTATCATTTAAGCTTTTAGTACAATAATTTGTTAATATTTCAGAGTAGAGAAAAACAGTCACACAATAAATTTTACTCTGCTTTGTGTAGTGGATAACACTGGTTTCAGTTCTCCTTCATAACTTTTGTAGGCATCTCACCAAGCTTAGAAGAACTTCATGCTCAATTGCCAGTTCCTGGACAGTACTTCTCAACATGGATAATTGTCTTCTGTACTTCACAAGAGAATCGTTTGGTTGAATATTTTGACGGGTGGTTTTCCAATTCTTCAAGAGGAACAGAAACCGAAATATAACAAATTAATCAACCAGATTGCAAGCAGATTGTGTAAGGATTGTGAATGTAGTTTTGTAAGGTCAATGGGCGAAATATCAAAAAAAGAGAACCCTTGCCTCATATATCACCATCAGCTGTAAGCTGATGTATTAACCCCTTCATGTCACAGCCAGTTTTGGCTTTTATGCCAGAACATTCTTTTCTACTGTTTATAAGCCATAACTTTTTTTTTTTTTTTTGGCGAAATAGTCATATGAGGGTTTGATCCTATTCCAAGATGATTTGTATTTGTCAGTGAAATCATTATAGTGTACAAATTGCTTATTAACTGTTTATGGGAAGAAATATAAAAAAAACAGCAATTCTACTACTGGTTTTTGCATTTTTAATTTTATGCCATTAGTCATGCTGCACAGATAAACTATTAACTTTATTCTGTAGGTCAGTACAAATATGACATGGCTGTGATGGCTCCGGGTTTGCCCACAGCCTAAAAGCTTTTTGATTGCATGTGCTGCAGCCTTTCAATAAACTTTATTTAGCACCGAACCCAAATAATAAAATGGACTTCCAGTAAAAAAAAAAAGTCTGTGTTCGGAGTTCGGCACTGAACACCAGGTAACCGGTATGAACCCCGAACTTTAGAGTTCGGGTTCACTCATCCCTAATGGCGATGCCAAACTTATATAGTTTTATGTAGATACACACATAAAGAAACCACTTGTTTTTGGTTCACCATATTCTGAGAGGCGTAAGTTTTACACTCATACGTCAGCTTAGCTGTGCTAGGGCATTTTTTTGAGTGACAAACCGTAATTTTTATTGGTACATGCATTTCCTGACCACTTTTTATTACACTCTTTGGGAGGCAAAATGAACAAACAAATTAGGCTTTTTTTTAAACCATGTTTACTGTTGGGTATAATTGTCATATTATCTTTATTCTACAATCACGGCAATAGCACACATATATAGGGTTTTTATGTTATTCACTTTTCCCACATAAAAAATTATGTTTTAAAAAATAATCTTTTCTGGAACAATGGAACAAGCTGCAATTTTCAATGACACTATTTTGGAGTAAATAGGACTTTTTAGATCACCTTTAAATTCAATTTTATGTAGGTGGCATGAACGAAAAACAAAAAAAATCTGAAATTGTTTTTAAATGTATTTGTTTATGGAGTTCACCATGCAGTATACCATAATTAACATACTGTTTGATACTCAATTCAAACAGGTTTTTTTAGGTTTTACTACTTTTACACAAGAAAATCACTAAGGAAAAATTTTTTTTTGTTGGTCATCAAATTGTGAGAACCCTAACTTCATCAATTTTCTGAGTACAGAGCTGTATGAGGCTTGTTGCTTTGGGGAACCACTTTGAAATACCAATAATTTTTTCAGCACTTTTTATTTAATTTCTTTGTGAGGCAAGATGATCAAAAATAGAATTATTTGCATAGTTTGTGTTGTATTTTTACTGCATTCACCATGAACAACAAACAGTAAGATAGTTTTATAGTGCAGGTCATTAAAAATACGGCAATAGCAAATGTGTGTTGTTTTTGCGAGGGTTTTGTTTTTGTTTTTACATTGATAATACACGTAGTACTTATACACTGCACTGCATTATCTAACCTGATGTTTTATCTTATAGCACTTGGACCAAAGTTATACTATCGGGAAGTTTAGATATGCGATTTTTTTTTTCATGTAGATTCGGCATGAGAAAACAATCCATTCAAGTGCATATGATAATCAAATCACGCGCACCTGTACTAGTCTATGGGTGTGGGTGAAACATCGGACTGCACTAGAATGTTATCTGAGTGCAGTCCAATGTACGCGCACAGAGACCATGGAGAAGATGGAGAAATTAAGTTCTCCGTTTTCTCTGCACCTGTTTTATGATTCTTACATTTAAGAGAATCGGATCACACTCAGATGATACTCGAATCAAACTAATAGAGTAGCCGAGTCTTTCAAAGTGAAAGATGATTTTTATTCACACACTCAAGCTAACAGAAGAGGGACACTCTTTCTTAACTACGAATATTGTAAAAAGTGTATTCAAAAGTGGGGTTTCTAAACCTGGGAATTCCTTTTAACGTTACCATAATTTCTCTTACCTTTTGGTCAAGCCAAGCTCCATAAGTCCTCTGGTGATGATCTGCTATTTCTTTATACTGTTGTCTCAGTTTATCCAGATCATTGGTGAGCTGTGTTGCCTCCAATGTCTCGACCTTAACATTAACTTGACGCCTCAATTTTTGCTGAAGAAGATGTTCTCGTTCCTAAAGGGATTACATTTTTGTCACGTGATTTTATAGTCTTCTAGGCATTCAAAGCAGAACATGAGAGCAGATCAGAATACCTGGCCAGACTGGTCATTCCAGAAATGACAGTGAACTGGTCCAAGGCATAAAAAATCCATTTCCAGGAAAACGTGTTGGACCATGTATGTCTATTTCTGTCAATCTTTCCAAATTAAAAACAAATTTTTCACAAGAGAATTGAGGAAAAACAACATCATGTCTCATTTACTATTGTAGAAGAATAGAAAACGCTGATACATTATGAACCCTTTACAAAATTCAAGACAATACATTGTAATGATTGGCATACACTTTGTAGAAGTGAGCGTGTCTCAGGGTAAAGAAGAACTCTCATATTGATGCAGCGTTTTGCCTCAAAAGTCTAGTCTTTCCCCTCTATGGCCTGTTTGTCAGAACTCTTGAGCAACTAGCACACCCCCTTGTTTGCTAACAATGCAGTTGCTCTGGATAAGGGAGTCCTGAACTAGTTTTTGCAAACCAGTACCAATATAGGAAGAAGCAACTACCAAACGTCATCTCTCCAAACGCATCTTAGAAACTACAAGGTTTGTGGTATATTCACTCTTCGGTCCCATTTACACATTCACATTTCTCATACATGTTTTAGGCTAGTTTCACACTTGCTTTTTTTTGCAGCGCGTTTTTCCCGCAAAAAAACGCATTGAAAAAACGCATACATAAGCATACAACTGCTGCGTTTTTTTCAAGCATTTTTATGAGCATGCATGAAAAAAACGCAACGTTTTTATGCGTTTGTATGCGTTTTTAGCGCGTTTTTACCGCGTTTGCGTTTTTTTCCAACATTTTTAGGTGGCCCCTCACACTACCCAAACCATGACTTTACTAACCCTAACCCTAACCCTGACCCTAACCCTAACCCTGACCCTAACCCTTAACCAAATCATACTTAACCCTAACCCAAACCCTAAACCCTAACTAACCCTAACCCTGACCCTAACCCTGACCCTAACCCTAACCCTAACCCTGACCCTAACCCTTAACAAAACCATACTTAACCCTAATCCTGACCCTAACCCTGACCCTAATCCTTAACAAAACCATACTTAACCCTGACCCTAACCCTAACCCTGACCCTAACCCTTAACAAAACCATACTTAACCCTAATCCTGACCCTAACCCTGACCCTAATCCTTAACAAAACCATACTTAACCCTAACCCTAACCCTAACCCTGACCCTAACCCTGACCCTAACCCTTAACAAAACCATACTTAACCCTAATCCTGACCCTAACCCTGACCCTAACCCTTAACCAAATCATACTTAACCCTAACCCAAACCCTAAACCCTAACGAACCCTAACCCTGACCCTAACCCTTAACAAAACCATACTTAACCCTAATCCTGACCCTAACCCTGACCCTAATCCTTAACAAAACCATACTTAACCCTAACCCTGACCCTAACCCTGACCCTAACCCTAACCCTGACCCTAACCCTTAACAAAACCATACTTAACCCTAATCCTGACCCTAACCCTGACCCTAACCCTTAACCAAACCATACTAAACCCTAACCCTGACCCAAAACCCAACCCTAACCCTAACCCTAAACCCCCTTAACTAACCCTAACTCTAACTCAAACCCCTAAATTCCATGGTTAAAAAAAAAAAACGCATATGCAAAAAAACGCTTACATGAGCATGCCAGTGCGCACATATGCGCATCCATAGGCTATAATGGCCCTTTTTAGCGCAAAACGTGCGCATATGTGCGCATGCGCTTTTTTGCAGGGCCAAAAAATGCAACATGATGCGTCTGGAAAATCCAATCGCACACCCCAAAAAAACGCAGCGCATGAAAATCGCATACATGCGCTTACAAGCGCGCAAGTATGCGCACCCATGTTAAAGATAGGGGAAAAAACGCATGCGCAGGTTAGCGTTTTTTTCCAGCGCTAAAAAACGCAAATGTGAAACCAGCCTTATGTATGTTTTTCATGGCTAAAACATGTACCTGTGAAGACACCAGAGTATAATTACCCAGATGACTATTTTTTTGCAAACCAAGAAGAATTAACTTTTTATCTGTATATTGGCTTGTGGATTTAAGTGTCTCTCTCTGGTGGGTCAAGAAGACAGACTTGCATACCATTTAACTTACTGTGTAAGTTTGTAATAGTGACTTGAACATAGTGTGTGTTTATCTTTGTCTATTGTGTGCTCATATGCTTATTGTGTATTGCATTCTATAACCAGTTTGTTGACTTCCAAGGTAGATAGGGAAAGGCTGTGAGGGTGGACTGAAGGACACTAGGTAAATCTAAAAATAGATCACATGCCCCAGGTATAAAAAGACTCAAGAGACAGGGAGAGCAGATCTCATCACACAGAGGTACCTGTCGGACATTCTGCAAAACACTCAACGGATGAGAGGACTGCAGCCAATTCATCATGGCACTGTCAAGAGGGACACGGATCTATGATTCTAAAGGAAACAACCAAAGGGTTTTCAGCTTCGTTTGGAAGGACACAGATCTGATCCAGTGACCATCTCTGAACCATGGATATATTTGGAGGAAGCCAGGTTTTGGGACCTGCTGGTTGCCTGGTTCCATGGAGATGGTCGGCTAATCCAGGTGGTGATTCTCGCCTGTCAACTGGCTTTGGACCTTGTATGGACAGTATGGACTGTCACCTTCCTACGCTTGTTGTTATCTCTTCTCTGTGTGTATATCACAGGTGCAGTAGTGATCCTGGGATCTCGGACATAACATCTACCATTATCCCGGCAAGACAGTGGAAGGGTGAGAACCTGTAATGTGCATTATCTTAGGGTAATTGCTGGGATTGTTCTGTTTGCTATTCAGTGTTGTGGTTCAATAAAGTATTACCACACTGTTTTACCCTAACCCTTTGTTGTCTGTGTAGTGTATTGCCCACGAGGAGATAGAGCGGGCGTTCAGTGATATGAGCCCTGGTCCTTGCAGTCTTGCTAAAGGCAGCCAGGCCAGCGGACGAGAGCACCCACTGACCCCATTTCTCCACAGTACCCATTAGAGCCTATGAGCATAATTCACAAGTCCAATTTTTGGGGATAGGTTGATTTGCTGATAAAAATCTCAATGAGTTTGTGGGAAAAAACAGGGAGCACACAGATGTCAACCATGTAGAATCCTAGTGCTATCCATTTTTTTAATATTACTATTATTATTAATATTTTTTATAACGTAATGGGTAGGTGATGCTTTAAAACTTTTATTTAAAAAAAAACCAGATGCCACACTTATGGTAAGCATGGACCAAAAAAACGGATTAAATCCAGATCAATAAAAAATGATCAAAACTGATTCTTTTTTCTAGTATGTAAAACAACAAAAATGGATTTATTAATTAGGTCTTAATTGAAAGAAGGCAAATGTAAAATTAATAAAATTATCTAAACATTTGCATATTTTATTCCACTTAGGGCTCAGTCAGACACACTGGTTCGAGTTTCACCAGTGTGTTTTTTTGTCAGAGGTCAGAGTTTCGTCAATGTGTCAGTTTTTACTTTTAGCTTTTGGTCTGAGTAATGAGTTTCTCGGAATAGCAACAAACCAAAAAAATTGTATCTTTACCTTCGCCTATCTAGCAGTCTGGTGAAAATGGACAACACTTGAATGGCATCAGAGTGTGGTCCAATTTTTTTTCGCAGACACTTGCATTGGTGATTTTGATCCAGCACTTGGGTGAAATTGGCAATTTTTAGGAAATATCTGGTTCATTCAGTGAAAAATTACACACTTGTGAAAGGCCCCATTTAGAACCACAGATAGCACTCGTGCACAAAAAACGGATGTTTGAATGAGTCCTCAGTGTGTAAGACCGATTGTGTATATAAAGTCATTCGAAGAGGATATCAAAGACTATTGAAGGAGCATTCCTACCATAAAATCATAAACCTTTATGGCATATCCATAAGATATGCCCCACAAGCTCAATCTTCCAGATGATTGACTCTGGTTTATGGCCACTGCATGCCTCATTTTTTTTTTTAATTTAAACTTTGCATAGTGTTTATTGATGAGCTTCATACTTTGTTGATGATCCACATTTAATCCGCAAAAAATCTATAATGAATAGAATTTGTTACAGATTTTGAATTATTCACTGAATTTGATGAAGAAAATCTGCAACCGATTTGCAACATAAAATAACATTCTACGGATTTATTTTTTTCAGAAGCCAGGAGACTTAGGATGGACAGAACTATAAATATGGCCCTTCCATCTGTTACAAATTGTGGGATGTAAAAGGTAGAAATAAATGCCGATATGAGGTGTAGCTTACAGTACCTCTGTGTGGTCTTTCCTTAGGTGTTCTAGCTCATTACTTAAGATCTGCACCTCTGCTTCCAGACAACGTTTCTGCATGTCCAGATCATCACCGGTTGTCCTTAATTTTTTCATATCGGCTTCTATAGTCAAACGTGTGGCCAGTTCAGCATCATACCTGATGATTTGATCAAAAAAGCAACTGAAAGCTAAAACACCCACTGGAAATATTTATTGTATTCAAAAGTCTTCATTAAATATGATGAACAATACATTAAAAATTGACCAATGACCATTATTGTACCATTCTGTGTATACAGCTCCCATGCATAACTATATATCTCCAGGGTTATAGGTTACAACAGATTATGTTTGCAGTGAGATCATGTAGGTCATGTAGTCATTTCCTAAAGGGGTTGTCCGTCCTTGGAGTTCAAATCTGCAGGTGTGCTATCTGGCGCTGGGTGCGAGCAATCATCCTACTTCAGGCCGCATTTCGACTAGACATGTCCAGCCTCGCCCACTTCACTTGGTTTAAGCAATGCTGCACATGTCTAGTCAGCATATGACCATACGTATGCAAACTGCATAATTCTGATCACGGCCCTACGCACTCCTGGAGCCATCACCGGAGAATCCTCAGTGGGTGCTCTGTGAGGATTCACAAGTCTGTAGTCATATAGAGTGACTGCAGAATTTTACCCCAAGGCCAGACAGCCGCTTCCTATTTTACCACAAACAAGCTAGGATCCATAGTGATGCTATGCCATTTTAAGCACAGAGCTGGAAGTCTGTGTGTTTTAAACTTTCCAATCCCATTTATGGGATTCTGTAATATTGATTGTTTGCCATGTAAAGATGACGTAATGTCTACATATGAGAATATTAGCTCATGTCTGATCAATGTAATAAAAGTCAGTAATCAACATTAATTAGAAAAAATAATTAAAACAAGAACAATAACCAAGAAAACTATTCATTATCCCCAAGTCTGAGAGTGCAGACCATATAGCACAAGACCATAGATGTAACAGATGCACTTGAGAAAAAGGCTGAGAAGATAATGGACACTCACTTTGCTTTTAAACCATCCACTCTTAGTTTTGTGTTGTCGATGTCCAAGTGCAGCCCAGAGTTCGTCAGCTTCATGCTGTTTATCTTCAAGAAACAAAAACATTGTTATAAATAGAGAATTCAAATATTATAAACCTCTTATCATATCTTAAGTATCTTAAATACTCAACCACAAAGGGCAATGAGACCTTTCGACTTCAATCCTTGACCCAAAGCCAATCTGGAAGTAAACCTATATAACTGTTTTAAAATGGTCTTCATTGACCATGGAATAAGAATAAACCCACTCAATTTGAGCTTCCTCTGCGTTTGACCACAAAAATTTCCTCTCCTTTTTGTTAAAACACCAACAATGATGGAAAGAGGAAGTTATGGCAATTGTAGGAACAGCAACCACTCAGTAATAGCCCATTACAAACACATGTTGCTAAACCATACAGTATATGTCACGCGTGGTGAGGGAAAACCAAATGTAACAAAGGGAAATGGGAAAGAGGACCCAAACACTAAGGAAGGGATTTGGAGACCCCCTAGGGCAGGAGGAGGTCGACGCTGGGTCCTAGAGGCAGATGGTTCAGGAAGCAGTCTGTATGGACAGACGCTCAGACCTTCTGTGGCCTGATGCAGGATGATAGCCTGTCACCTCCGAAGTGCTTGTGACAGTGTATTTCTTGAAAAAAATGTATAAATGTCATTATGCACTGGCCAATAGGGTGTATCTATTTTGTAACTTAATTTCTCCCCTGACGTCAGTCCCTGGATCATTATAAAACACCTCAGGGACTACGACCTGGTATCAAAAAATTCTGCTTCAATTGGTTGTCAAGGAATTTAACATTGAAGGCTCATCTTTAGGTCCTGTAAAGTAGCCGAGAGTGGTAGCTGCAACTGAGCTGCTGTCCGATTGCGCTCTGGCACTTTTCAGACAAGGGGTGTTCCACTCCCAGTGGGGTGTGGGTTGAATCATACTGGTAGGCCTCCTCTGTTTCCAGGCTTCCGTCCTCAGGAGCGGCTGCATACAATGCATGAAACACCAAGTCCTTAGTAACAGTCAAACTTTTACTAAACAATCCAAGTTCATCAGGTGGGCACGAGTGGGATTGGACACAGCAATTCGCACTTCCTCCCTTTTTAGTACAACTCCTCATCTGTCTTATCACCCATTTGGTTTGGACTACCCCAAGTCTGCTGACTCCATCAGCCTCAGCGATTCACTGTCCACTCCAGCAGTGCACCCAGGGCCGACCACTTGCCTTCATGTAGTTCCATGTCCACCGGCCTTGTCATGTCAGAAAACCAAGCCCACTCCATGGTACCTGGCCCAAGTCCTTGTCTCTGGACGCTGTTGGAATGTCCATAAGAAAACTATATTTGGCCTCCAACTGCCTCGATCGGTTGGCCCATTCTGCCCCTACGAATCCACCCCACCAGAACTCCACTGTACACTTCACTGGCTGATAGAGATGAGCGAGTTTGCCTTTTTTAGGGTCGAGTTGGGTTTCATGAAACCAGACTTTCGCAAAAGTCGGGTCGAACGAAATCGGCCGACTATAGGGAAAAGTCGGAGGCCGACTGAAATACGAAACCCAATGCAAGTCAATGGGGAAGCAAAGTCGACAGGGAGTGGAGGACAGTAAACACACCTACAGTGCCCATTTCAATGCCAAAAACATCAATTCTTATTACTGAAGCTTGTCAACCTTAATTTACTTCATAATAATAGCTCCAGTGTCTGATATCCACCATTTGTAATGCTCCAGTATATGATAGGCCTCATGGATGATGCTCCAGTGTATGATGGGCCCTATTAATGCTCCATATAGAATGGGCTCCATTTCTAATGCTCCAGTGTATAATGGGCCCCGTAAATGCTGCTCCAGTGTCTGATGTCCCCCTTTTGGAATGCTCCAGTATATGATGGGCCCCATTTTTAATTAACCCAGGCATGGTATGTGAAAAGAGCTCAATGGAGTAATCTGAAGTGTGTGCTGCCACATCCTTCACTTTTGGTGTGGGTGAAAGACACAAGGGGTTGCTCCTGACAAGAAGCCTGCACTGATGACTCAGTGCTTGCATTTTTTGAAACTTCAGAAGAGGAGGCAATAGAGCTGGAGGCTGTTTCAGCAATGTAAGCCAAAAACAGTTCCTGATGCTCCGGCTTTAAAATCAGTCTACCTACTCCCAGAAAAGGGAGCCAAGTTACAGGCCTTCTGGAGCTACACCATGACGCAGGCTCAACACCTCCTGCCTTAGCTGCTATTGTGTTTTCGGCACTACCAGCAGATGCACCACCACCACCATCAGTACCAGGTGGCCACCCACGCCCGCGTCCTCTTCCACCATACTTCCTCATGTTTTGGAAAATGGACCCAAAATACCAGCAGATATATGGTACTGTATCAAAGCGTACAGCTCTATATAGTCTAGGGATAACAGTAAATCTCGTATATATTTCAGGAGGCAGACACAAACGCTCTCAGGCCAAGTATGGATTACACAATATGAAAAGCTGTAAATGGTTAATGTAACACAAGCGTACAGCTGTATACAGTGTTGGGGTAATCTTAAATCTCCAAATATATTTCCGGAGTAACAGACAGACGTTCACAGGCTCAATATGGATTACACCAGAATCTAAATAGCAAAAAAGGTTACTGTATCAGAAGCGTACAGCTGTGAACAGTGTTGGTCAAATTTGAAATCTCGGTATATATTTCCGGAGTCACCCTCAGATGCTCACCCAGTCTGGGTTTGACCATAATAAAAAATGTTGCAAAAAAGTTACTGGATAACAAGACAGCAAGTATATATATTATAGGGTACAATTGAAATCTCCATATACATAGTCCCGTAGTCACTCTCAGACGCTCACTCATTATGGATTTGACCGTAATACTAAATGTCGAACAAAGGTACTGTATAACAAGATACAAGCTGTATCGAGTATAGGGTAAAAATTGGTATCCGATTCACCGTATATATAGAAGGCGTAAACCACACACGCTCACTCACTATGGATGATACCGTAATAAAAAAATTTGAACAAAAGGTACTGTATCAGCACATACCAGGTGTATCCAGTCTAGGGGTAATTGTAAATTTCCGTCTATACTTCCGGAGTCAGACACAGACACTCACAGGCTCAGTATGTATTACACCAGAATTTAAAAAGTAGAAAAAAGGGAAAGATATTCGAAGCGTACACCAGTATACAGTGTTGTGGTACTTTTAAATCTTCCTATATATTTCAATCTCAGTAAGCCAGTCCAGACTCTCCGCTACTGGAAACTACATGGATACAAGTACAGACGGAAAGTCGAGTGTTAGCAGAAATTTGGGAATTACTCATCGCGGGAAAACCTCCCGTGTTATGACTGAGTCACCGAGGAGGAAAAAACAAAACACAAGTTCAGCCCAGAAAAACAGAGGTTGGAAACTAGCGGATTGCAGACCCCTAATCCTATCACACAACTAGCAGTAGCCGTGGAGTGTTCCTACGGTGATCCTAGATACCTCATCACAGCCGGAGATCTACATAAGCCTAAAGAGAGAAAAGGGAAAAACTGACTGCCCCAGAGCAGACCCCAAAGCAATAGGCAGCCCCCAACATATAATGACGGTGAAGCAAGATGAAAACACTAACACAGATAGAAAGATAGGTTGAGCAAACGATGGGGCCCAAGCTAATTAAAAAGGACAGGATAGAAAAGCTGCTGTCTGCAATCCGAGAAAACCCTGCTAAAAATATTACCAACACAACTGATAAGCAAAAAGGACCCTGAAGTCACTAGACTTCAAACCCTATATCAGCACTCAGAATATTCTGGAAGCAGAGCAAAAGAGAACACTGATCAAGGAAAAAGAATCCAGCACACCCCCGGCCGGGGATGGCTGAACTCCAAAAAACAAGGTAAACAAAACCAAAACTAAAAACTTATCTTTGGGAAGCAGGAATCAGACTGGTCTCCAAGAATCCAGCAGAGAAATCACCAGCAACTCAGAAGGGCGTCGGCTGCCTTATATCCAGTCAGAAGTTCCCGTTACCCAGTCACCATCCACCTGATCAGGTCTTTGGTAATCATCCTCACTACCTTCCTTCACCAGAAGTGGGAGATCCTCGGACACAAAAGATGAATGAACAGATAAGCTCACAACACTCCCGGTAGATGTTGCAGACCCTCAATTACTGTGTCTGTGGAGACAGCGAAAACGGTTCTTTGTGAAGAAAGGATTGCTTTATCGCAGTAGCTCGGATCACATCACCGTTACTCGTCTCCATCAAATTGTGATCACAGAGCGAGATGTAGACATGGTCCTCACTGCCTAACATGATGTGTCTGGTCATTTTGGAGTGCAAAAGACAGAAGCCACAGGCCGTAGGCGATTCTATTGGATTGCCATGAGAGGAGACATTGAAAAATGATGGCAGGATTGTCACACATCTGTGACTATCACAACTGTGAAAGGTGATCATAAAGCACCACTGCATCCGCTTGTAAGTTGAAGTCCATTAGAAATGGTAGCCATTGATCATCTGAAGGTAGAGGCCAGCAGGACAGGCCATAGCTACATCTTAACCATCACCGATCAATACACCAAATTTCTAGTGACTGTCCCTGTGAAGGATTTAACTGGCCAGACTACACAGCGGTGGAGCAGGGAGAGGTAAGTATTGCAACTTGCAAGTGCTGTGGCCATGACCAAGCAGGGGGGCACACTCGTTGGCGACGATACTGGCACAGGGCCCCTCATAGTACGCTGGTGCGTCTGATGTTGAGTGGGCCCCCCCACCGACAGAGACACTGTATTGTACTATGAGGCGCCCTATGCCAGTGCCGTTGGCCATCAGTGGGCCCATCCACCTTTTCAGAACTACGGCACTTGCCCGGGTGCGCCAGGTGTTGACCCCAGCCCTTGGGGGGGTGGGCAGCCCAGTTAGGGAGGTTAAAAAAATGGCATATGTTGATGTGTAGGCTGGACATTCAGCAGCTGCAAATGGCGGAATTGGGAAAGTCCGAGGAAGAGAAGGACAAAAGCGAGGCAGTTTTCTGGCAACCTATGTGTCATCAAGGTAAGGTGGGACAAAATCCTTTGAAACCCATGCATGGTTCATTTTAATGAAGGTTAGATCGTCAACATTTTGGGTTGACAGACGGGTCCTTTTTTCTGTCAGGATTGATCCAGCAGCACTGAACTCTTTCAGATAACACAATAGCAGCAGGGCAAGCGAGCTCCTGTGTCCAGTTTAGAGGCCCAATAGTCAAATGGGAATGACCTGTGAGGGAGAACATCGATATGGGAGAAGTAGTTTGTAACCATAGTTGACAACTGCTGTCTCTTGTCACTTTTAATCAATGCAGTATTAGCAGTCGTGTGAGCGGTACTTGAGGAATCAGTCCACAACATGGTCATGAAAACCATGTCTCCAACGCCACTTCGGCTGTGTGCACCACGAACACCTTCCATTGTGCCCACTACGGCTCGTGGGAGAACCAGCCCCGCTGCTGTGTGCTGTGAAAGCCTCAAACAGTTTACCAGAGTTGCTTATTTGTTAGCCAATATTATCTCTAGGTTCTCCTGTGGCTTGATGTTGTGTAATTTGCCTTTGTAGCATGGATCGAGGATGCTGGCCAGCCAGTAGTCGTCATCCTTCATCATCTTGGCAATGCGGGGGGTCCCTTTTTAGGATCCGCAAGGCATAATCGCACATGTGTGCCAATGTTCCAGGTGTCAATAATGCACTGCCACTGCTGGGTGGAGGAGCACTTTCTGGCAAATCCACATCCCTACAGTCAAGCACAAACCCTGTACCTGACCTTGGAAAGCCAACATATTCTCTTGCCCCCTGAGAAGCATCCTCCTGCCCAAAATAATCATCCCCCTCATCCTCCTCTTCTTCCTCCACCTCGTCCAGGACAGTTCCCTGACCAGACAATGGCTGACTGTTAGCAAGGCTTCCCTCCTCCTGTTCCTCCTCCGCTGCAGATGCCAGATCCTTAATGTGCTTCAAACTTTGCATGAGCAGACGCATAAGTGGGATGCTCATGGTTATGATGGCGTCGTCTGCGCTTACCAGCCGTGTGCATTCCTAAAAACACTGAAGGACTTTACAGAGGTCTTTCAGCTTTGACCACAGCACGCCCGACAATTCCATATCTTCCCTCAAACTGCCTGCCCATGTATCCTTGGGGAGGTGGAGCAATCGCTGCAGCTTCTGCATACAACTGGAGTGTATGGGTGAGCGACAGACGTGCGAGCACAGTCTTCGCACCTTATGGAGAAGGGATGTTAACTCCGGATAATTATTAAGGAAGCACTGCACCACCAGGTTCAAAGTGTGAGCCAGGCAAGGTAGGTGTGTGAGTTTTGCAAGGGCTATGGCTGCCACAAAATTACGGCCATTATCACTGACTACCTTACCTGGCTCAAGATGTAGACTGCCCAGCCAAGACTCAGTTTGTCACTGCAAGTAGTCGGCCAGTACCCCCGCGGTGTGTCTGTTGTCGCCCAAAGACATCATCTTTAACACAACCTGCTGACGCTTACCACCAGCAGTTCGTGGGACACCTCGTGTGCAACACTGCCAGCAGCGGATGGAGTGCTTGTGCGACTGCGCTCTGTGGACGAGCTTTCGATATGGAGGAGGAGGGTCGAAAGCCTACAGCCAACTGTTTCCTATACCGTGGGCTAGGCAGCACTGTTCCACCTCCGCTGTCCCCTGTAGAGCCTGCATCCACATTAACCCAGTGCGCAGTGATGGACACGTAATGGCCCTGGCCATGCCTACTGGACCATGCATCTGTTGTGAGGTGCACCTTTCCACTCAATGATTGCTTGAGTGCATGGACAATGCCGTCTTTCACATGCAGGAGGAGGGCTGGGATGGCTTTTCAAGAAAAGAAGTGCCAACTGGGTAGGTCATAGCGTGGGACTGCGTAGGCCATGAGCTTGCAGAAAGCTTCATTTTCAACCAAACGGTAGGGCATCATCTCTAATGAGATTACTTTGGCAATGTAGTCCTACTGAGAGTGTCTGGTAGGGTGAGCTGGCCTGGAGAGCTGCATATGGGGCAAGTAGCGGTGGACCGGACGGAGTGAGAGGGGGTTGGTGATGGTATTGGTGGTGATGGCCTAGATTCAGTGTTGTGTTGCAAAACCATTGTGATTCCCTGAGTGCTTTGGCCTTGTGACGATACCTCAACATTTAGTGCTGGTGATGTGCTTAACGGTGGCCTTGCAGTGGGGGAAGCGACGGAGCGTTGCTGGCTATCTTCAGTTGGAGCAGGTGCACTTGTGCTACCTGAGGTTTTGTAGTCCGTCCACGCTTGCAAGCGCATGTTGATTAAAGCATGCAACTGGTATTCAAATTTCTGAGTTGTTTACCTCGGCTAAAGGTCCTTCCGCACTTCTTATAGGTAACCTTTGCCTCGTCAGTAGAATTTTGGACAAAGAAGTGCCACACTGCACTCTTCCTACTATGGTATACATTTTCTGGCCTTGCACGCTGTGCTAAGTTGTCTGGCCAAGCTGTCCTGCAACTCTATTAGTTTTGGTCAACGTTTTTCGACAGCTACGGGCCTGCCTGATATCCGCAGCTGTGTATTGCCAACTGTTTAGCAATAAGGTTCGGATACGGCTTTAAAGAAGGCACCACTTGGATATGACACAATTTTGTTATACAATGATTAATTTAAATGATAAAACACCAAATTAATGGAATATATGATAATGATATAGCAATTACGGGAAATAGAAAATAGTATGATATTGCGTATACTTATATATTCAAACTACAAAGGTTTTGGTACATATACTCACATCAGAAAGAATAAGAGAAAGAGTCTTCACTAGGAGCATTTACATCATCTGTCCGGAAATACTTCAGCTGGAGAAGCGGTCAGCGAAGACAGAGAATGCTTCCTAGGATCTACACTGCGAAGAGCGTCCCCTTACACAGGTCCACAAAAGCTTCTGTTTTCAGTGACTGCTTCACCAGCTTTTATACGCTTTAAACAAAGGTTTACACAATATACAGTGGGGCAAAAAAGTATTTAGTCAGTCAGCAATAGTGCAAGTTCCACCACTTAAAAAGATGAGAGGCGTCTGTAATTTACATCATAGGTAGACCTCAACTATGGGAGACAAACTGAGAAAAAAAAATCCAGAAAATCACATTGTCTGTTTTTTTTTCATTTTATTTGCATATTATGGTGGAAAATAAGTATTTGGTCAGAAACAAAATTTCATCTCAATACTTTGTGATATATCCTTTGTTGGCAATGACAGAGGTCAAACGTTTTCTGTAAGTCTTCACAAGGTTGCCACACACTGTTGTTGGTATGTTGGCCCATTCCTCCATGCAGATCTCCTCTAGAGCAGTGATGTTTTTGGCTTTTCGCTTGGCAACACGGACTTTCAACTCCCTCCAAAGGTTTTCTAAAGGGTTGAGATCTGGAGACTGGCTAGGCCACTCCAGGACCTTGAAATGCTTCTTACGAAGCCACTCCTTCGTTGCCCTGGCGGTGTGCTTTGGATCATTGTCATGTTGAAAGACCCAGCCACGTTTCATCTTCAATGCCCTTGCTGATGGAAGGAGGTTTGCACTCAAAATCTCACGATACATGGCCCCATTCATTCTTTCATGTCCCCGGATCAGTCGTCCTGGCCCCTTTGCAGAGAAACAGCCCCAAAGCATGATGTTTCCACCTCCATGCTTTACAGTAGGTATGGTGTTTGATGGATGCAACTCAGTATTCTTTTTCCTCCAAACACGACAAGTTGTGTTTCTACCAAACAGTTCCAGTTTGGTTTCATCAGACCATAGGACATTCTCCCAAAACTCCTCTGGATCATCCAAATGCTCTCTAGCAAACTTCAGACGGGCCCGGACATGTACAGGCTTAAGCAGTGGGACACGTCTGGCACTGCAGGATCTGAGTCCATGGTGGCGTAGTGTGTTACTTATGGTAGGCCTTGTTACATTGGTCCCAGCTCTCTGCAGTTCATTCACTAGGTCCCCCCGCGTGGTTCTGGGATTTTTGCTCACCGTTCTTGTGATCATTCTGACCCCACGGGGTGGGATTTTGCGTGGAGCACCAGATCGAGGGAGATTATCAGTGGTCTTGTATGTCTTCCATTTTCTAATTATTGCTCCCACAGTTGATTTCTTCACTCCAAGCTGGTTGGCTATTGCAGATTCAGTCTTCCCAGCCTAGTGCAGGGCTACAATTTTGTTTCTGGTGTCCTTTGACAGCTCTTTGGTCTTCACCATAGTGGAGTTTGGAGTCAGACTGTTTCAGGGTGTGCACAGGTGTCTTTTTATACTGATAACAAGTTTAAACAGGTGCCATTACTACAGGTAATGAGTGGAGGAAAGAGGAGACTCTTAAAGAAGAAGTTACAGGTCTGTGAGAGCCAGAAATCTTGATTGCTTGTTTCTGACCAAATACTTATTTTCCACCATAATATGCAAATAAAATGAAAAAAAAAACAGACAATGTGATTTTCTGGATTTTTTTTTCTCAGTTTGTCTCCCATAGTTGAGGTCTACCTATGATGTAAATTCCAGACGCCTCTCATCTTTTTAAGTGGTGGAACTTGCACTATTGCTGACTGACTAAATACTTTTTTGCCCCACTGTAAATTTGTGTAAACATGAAAATACACAAGTTAGTTGTCTGATGTTCCAATCACATGACAGTGGCCAGCTATCATGAATAAATAACATCAAACAAAACTTGCCTCTTCGGACTATTTACTCCTGTCCTAATATTTACATATGATAAGAGTAAATCATACACCGGGGTATAAACCAGAACAAAGTTTCTTTCCAACAATATACTATGATCAGAACCCTAGCACAAAATATATATATTTCAGACTACAGTCAAAGAGATCTTTAAGATTGTATACACTATAATGGGTTTCAGATCGCCAACTATATTCCTGGTTCTACATTAGGCTTCCCCGGCCATATTTCTATGGCCTTATGTACAATAATGTGCAATTGTCTATATGCCCGGTCCACTTTTTTTGACCCCCATATGCTTTAAGACACAAATATCAGGTGATGCCTTGTCAATATACTCACACCATTCACTGCTCTTAAAATTCAAGTAAGTCAACAGCGTACACAAAGGTTAATTCTTTCCAGTAATCAAGAGTAAACATACTGTTTCAACAAGCATTGTCTTTTAGTATACTCAACACTAAGGCTGCATCTCAATAGCCATTGTGGGTCTGACCTCATGAACCCTGGTTTTCAAGAACTGGACATGAGGCCTTCAAATGCTGACATTTCAGGTTCCTATATTTCAATATACAGTAATTTCAATATGGACTCAAAATAGGCATTTTTTATATAATTCACGCTACAATCTGCAATGTCAATGCCTGCTGCGGATCCTTCTCCTTATCTGAACTTTTGCCAGCGCCACCTTCCTCCACCAATGGATGCCAATCCGGGTCAAGAACTTGGTCATCCATCACCTCCTCTTCAAAGTCATCTGCACCTTCCTCTGTGTCACCGTGTAAGGTGGTATAGTATGCGGGAAGGGGCACCCAAGTTTCATCAAGGTCAGATTCTGGCTCAGTAGACTGCGAGGGCAATGTAGTGCTCTGGGTCAATGTACCAGCAGAATCATCTAGCAGTGGCTGTGCATCAGTGCACTCCATGTCAGATTCATCTTGGACTGGGGAATTCAGGATTTCACTGGATAACCCAGGCATGGTATGTGAAAAGAGCTCCATAGAGTAATCTGAAGTGTGGGCTGCCGCATCCTTAACTTTTGGTGGGGGTGAAGGACACAAGGAAAGGTGTTTTTCCTGACCAGAACCCTGCACTGACGACTCCATGCTTACAGGTTTCGAACGTTCAGAAGAGGAGGCAATAGAGCTGGTAGCTGTTTCGGTAATGTACGCCAAAACCTGTTCCTGATGCTCCGGTGTCACGCTCGCGCCTTGGCTGAATTGCGCGAGCCGGGGGGTTGTGGCCCCACTGTGCCACAAACCAGACTACCCTGGAAGGGGTGTAACTACGGCAGCTACCTTGGTCTTCACTGAAGCCTCTGATGGTGAGGTCAGGCTTGTGCGGCAGGTAGCTGCCTGGTGCCACTCCAGGATGGTGTCTGGCTGTGGCTGCTGATCCCACTCGGGAACAGGACACCTGGACAGGTGCGAGTGACAAGCAGGCTAGACAGGCAGGCAGGTAGACACGACAGGCACGGCTGAGACAGGACAGGCGGGCACGGCTTGGAGACGCAGGACAGGCGGGCACGGCTTGGAGACGCAGGACAGGCGGGCACGGCTTGGAGACGCAGGACAGGCGGGCACGGCTTGGAGACGCAGGACAGGCGGGCACGGCTTGGAGACGCAGGACAGGCGGGCACGGCTTGGAGACGCAGGACAGGCGGGCACGGCTTGGAGACGCAGGACAGGCGGGCACGGCTTGGAGACGCAGGACAGGCGGGCACGGCTTGGAGACGCAGGACAGGCGGGCACGGCTTGGAGACGCAGGACAGGCGGGCACGGCTTGGAGACACAGGACAGGCGGGCACGGCTTGGAGACACAGGACAGGCGGGCACGGCTTGGAGACACAGGACAGATTGGCGTGGTATGAGAAGGAGCAGGTAGGGACCTGTTCACACAGCAGGTGTAGGCAGGAGGGAGTGGTGTATGCTGTAACAGGATCTGGACCTGTTCACACAGGAGGTGCAGGTATGGATATAGGCAGGAAGGAGTGGAATATGAAGGATCAGGTTTGGACCTGTTCACACAGGAGGTGCAGGTAGGCAGAGCCGCAGGAGTGCGGAGCAGGCAGAGCCGCAGGAGTGCAGAGTAGGCAGAGCCGCAGGAGTGCAGAGCAGGCAGAGCCGCAGGAGTGCGGAGCAGGCAGAGCCGCAGGAGTGCGGAGCAGGCAGAGCCGCAGGAGTGCGGAGCAGGCAGAGCGGCTAGGGAGCCGTGCAGACAGAGCGGCTAGAGTGCAGATGCACAGATAAAGCTGCGAGGGTGCAGATGCACAGATAAAGCTGCGAGGGTGCAGATGCACAGATAAAGCTGCGAGGGTGCAGATGCACAGATAAAGCTGCGAGGGTGCAGATGCACAGATAAAGCTGCGAGGACACAAGGAAAGACATGGCAGAGAAGGAACCACAAACAAGGAGACTGACAGACAGAGGTAAGACTGAATTCAGACAGAGACACCGGGACAAAGACACAGGGACCAGGATATTCTGCCTCCTGGCAGGCGGACAGAGAACAGACAAGGCACTGGGAACAAGACTCAAGGACCAGGATATTCTGCCTCCTGGCAGGCGGACAAGATACAAAGCGAGACAAAGAGTATTCCTACAGAGAAGGAGATACACAGAACAGGGCCTGGCTTCCTCAGCAGCAAGATACTAACTGAGTATAGACATTGCACAGGCAAAGGTCAGTGGGTGTGGCGAAACTAAATAGTCAAGGGCTCTAGGTGATGTGTAATCTGTCCCTTACCAAGGTGCACCCTGACTGCATAAGAACCAGAGAGTTCAGGCGCCGCCCCCCTATACACACAGTCTGGAAACATGGAGAGGAGAGGCACAGAGCTGGCAACAGACAGAATTCACAGCATGGCTTGAAGCAGAAAGTAAGTTGGTGTGCGGGGGATGGGAGGCCATGCAGTGATGCCAGCAGGGTTGTTACAGTACCCCCCCTTTACGGCCCCTCTTCCTCAAGCCTGCCAGAATGACCAGAAGAAGGAGTACGGGACTGCACACCGTCCAGGTTGACACGACATCCTTCAGGTAGGGTGGAATATGTGTGCCATCAGGAATCCCAGAGTGCCAAGCTTCTTGGTGCCCGATGGAGTCATCTTCCAACACAGAGGGTACAAAGACTTCTTCCTCCAGATTGGCAAAAAGCGGAACCCTGGCAGCTTCCGACATCGCTCCTACATCAGCCGACCAGCTAAAAACTGAAGACACCTGCACAGAGTCCCTTTTTAGCCCATTATCCAAAGAAAATTGGACCTCCTCCAGGTGAGTGAACAACGGAGATACATAGGCCACAGTTCCCACCTCTGCATCCACCTGCCATATGGAAGCTGGAGGCATACATACAGGGAGCCATTTCAACCTGTTACTCAGAAAAAACTGGACCCCCTTTTTCAGGTTAGAGGATGAGTAATGCTCCATCTTGGGACCTTCACCCACTGGCCATAGAGGAGCTGAGGGCATCCACTCAGGATCCATCTTCAGCCCTTTATCCTGGGGAAGACAATCAGGAGGCGGGGAAGACAATCAGGAGGCAGGGATGCTCTAGGGAGCAGATCACTGGCATCATTGCTGGAGATGTGTGACGAGGAGACCTCCGCTTCACCCTCTTCGGAGGCGTCATCACCCATAGACTCGACGACCAGCAGGCTGGATAAAGACAACGACTTGGCTGACTGAATCTGACGCAAGGGAACCAGACACCTCTTGTCACTTGGTGGTCTCAGGCGCGGTACCTTGCTGGGTCTCCAAACATAAATGGGCACCAGGATCTCTGGTTCAGAATGACCCATGGGCATACCAGACAGCCAATGGAAGACAAACTTCTTTGTATACCAAGCTCCGACCTGGAGCTGAAGTTGTCCTTGCAGGACTAGACTGTTCTCAAGTAGGGCTCGGCCACCACGAGACAACGCCCACACAGGCTTCGGGAGCTGTACGACAGAGACCACACACTGACTCCGTATGGCTGGCGGTTTATACACACCAAAGCTCCATGAAGGCAGAGAAACAGTCATTGGCTTCACAGGACAGAGACCAGATTCCGGCTGCAACTTTGCCCGCTTCTTTTTAGACCTCTTGGATCTTGCATGGGGGCTGCTTTGGCAGGCTGAGGAACAGATGGGTCATGGACGGTCACAGACGGAGAAGATGAATTGGCCACAGGTTTCTTTCGTCCGATCTGTTCCTGGAAGCTTGGAGGGGAAGACTCTTCAGGAGACACTGCAAAGGGCTTGTCAAAGGCTTTGCAGAAGGCCACCAGGAAGGCCGGTAAGCTCGAGGTGATGGGATCCCCTGCTTCCCAAAGGGGGTTAAGCCACTGCAACGCATCTCCTGTTAGGTAGGACATTAGTAATCCTACCTTTACCCGATCGCTGGCGAAGTAGGGAGCATGCCATTGAAAATAGTGTAGGCACTGCTCCATAAAGGCACGACACTGCTTGGGGTCCCCATCATATCTTGGCGGGTCCGAGGGAGGTTCAACTTTAGGTGTGCCAGCCTCTAGTTGAGCAAACAGTCTATTGGAGACCACAATGGTGGGTGGAGCAGTGAAGGATTGGGCTTCAGACCGGGTAAATTTATTTGGTTGCCCATACTGGCAAAAAAGTTCATCTTGCTCCGAGGGCGAAAGGACATGGGACTCAGCGGGGACCATGGCCTGTGCAAACTGTCACGCTCGTGCCTTGGCTGAATGGCGCGAGCCGGGGGGTTGTATCCCCACTGTGCCACAAACCAGACTACCCTGGAAGGGGCGTAACTACGGCAGCTATCTTGGTCTTCACTGGAGCCTCTGATGGTGAGGTCAGGCTTGTGCGGCAGGTAGCTGCCTGGTGCCACTCCAGGGTGGTGTCTGGCTGTGGCTGCTGATCCCACTCGGGAACAGGACACCTGGACAGGTGTGAGTGACAAGCAGGCTAGACAGGCAGGCAGGTAGACATGACAGGCACGGCTGAGACAGGACAGGCGGGCACGGCTTGGAGACGCAGGACAGGCGGGCACGGCTTGGAGACGCAGGACAGGCGGGCACAGCTTGGAGACGCAGGACAGGCGGGCACGGCTTGGAGACGCAGGACAGGCGGGCACGGCTTGGAGACGCAGGACAGGCGGGCACGGCTTGGAGACGCAGGACAGGCGGGCACGGCTTGGAGACGCAGGACAGGCGGGCACGGCTTGGAGACGCAGGACAGGCGGGCACGGCTTGGAGACGCAGGACAGGCGGACACGGCTTGGAGACGCAGGACAGGCGGGCACGGCTTGGAGACGCAGGACAGGCGGGCACGGCTTGCAGACGCAGGACAGGCGGGCACGGCTTGGAGACGCAGGACAGGCGGGCACGGCTTGGAGACACAGGACAGGCGGGCACGGCTTGGAGACGCAGGACAGGCGGGCACGGCTTGGAGACACAGGACAGGCGGGCACGGCTTGGAGACACAGGACAGATTGGCGTGGTATGAGAAGGAGCAGGTAGGGACCTGTTCACACAGCAGGTGTAGGCAGGAGGGAGTGGTGTATGCTGGAACAGGATCTGGACCTGTTCACACAGGAGGTGCAGGTATGGATATAGGCAGGAAGGAGTGGAATATGAAGGAACAGGTTTGGACCTGTTCACACAGGAGGTGCAGGTAGGCAGAGCCGCAGGAGTGCGGAGCAGGCAGAGCCGCAGGAGTGCAGAGTAGGCAGAGCCGCAGGAGTGCGGAGCAGGCAGAGCCGCAGGAGTGCGGAGCAGGCAGAGCCGCAGGAGTGCGGAGCAGGCAGAGCGGCTAGGGAGCCGTGCAGACAGAGCGGCTAGAGTGCAGATGCACAGATAAAGCTGCGAGGGTGCAGATGCACAGATAAAGCTGCGAGGGTGCAGATGCACAGATAAAGCTGCGAGGGTGCAGATGCACAGATAAAGCTGCGAGGGTGCAGATGCACAGATAAAGCTGCGAGGACACAAGGAAAGACACGGCAGAGAAGGAACCACAAACAAGGAGACTGACAGACAGAGGTAAGACTGAATTCAGACAGAGACACCGGGACAAAGACACAGGGACCAGGATATTCTGCCTCCTGGCAGGCGGACAGAGAACAGACAAGGCACTGGGAACAAGATTCAAGGACCAGGATATTCTGCCTCCTGGCAGGCGGACAAGATACAAAGCGAGACAAAGAGTATTCCTACAGAGAAGGAGATACACAGAACAGGGCCTGGCTTCCTCAGCAGCAAGATACTAACTGAGTATAGACATTGCACAGGCAAAGGTCAGTGGGTGTGGCGAAACTAAATAGTCAAGGGCTCTAGGTGATGTGTAATCTGTCCCTTACCAAGGTGCACCCTGACTGCATAAGAACCAGAGAGTTCAGGCGCCGCCCCCCTATACACACAGTCTGGAAACATGGAGAGGAGAGGCACAGAGCTGGCAACAGACAGAATTCACAGCATGGCTTGAAGCAGAAAGTAAGTTGGTGTGCGGGGGATGGGAGGCCATGCAGTGATGCCAGCAGGGTTGTTACAGTACCCCCCCTTTACGGCCCCTCTTCCTCAAGCCTGCCAGAATGACCAGAAGAAGGAGTACGGGACTGCACACCGTCCAGGTTGACACGACATCCTTCAGGTAGGGTGGAATATGTGTGCCATCAGGAATCCCAGAGTGCCAAGCTTCTTGGTGCCCGATGGAGTCATCTTCCAACACAGAGGGTACAAAGACTTCTTCCTCCAGATTGGCAAAAAGCGGAACCCTGGCAGCTTCCGACATCGCTCCTACATCAGCCGACCAGCTAAAAACTGAAGACACCTGCACAGAGTCCCTTTTTAGCCCATTATCCAAAGAAAATTGGACCTCCTCCAGGTGAGTGAACAACGGAGATACATAGGCCACAGTTCCCACCTCTGCATCCACCTGCCATATGGAAGCTGGAGGCATACATACAGGGAGCCATTTCAACCTGTTACTCAGAAAAAACTGGACCCCCTTTTTCAGGTTAGAGGATGAGTAATGCTCCATCTTGGGACCTTCACCCACTGGCCATAGAGGAGCTGAGGGCATCCACTCAGGATCCATCTTCAGCCCTTTATCCTGGGGAAGACAATCAGGAGGCGGGGAAGACAATCAGGAGGCAGGGATGCTCTAGGGAGCAGATCACTGGCATCATTGCTGGAGATGTGTGACGAGGAGACCTCCGCTTCACCCTCTTCGGAGGCGTCATCACCCATAGACTCGACGACCAGCAGGCTGGATAAAGACGACGACTTGGCTGACTGAATCTGACGCAAGGGAACCAGACACCTCTTGTCACTTGGTGGTCTCAGGCGCGGTACCTTGCTGGGTCTCCAAACATAAATGGGCACCAGGATCTCTGGTTCAGAATGACCCATGGGCATACCAGACAGCCAATGGAAGACAAACTTCTTTGTATACCAAGCTCCGACCTGGAGCTGTAGTTGTCCTTGCAGGACTAGACTGTTCTCAAGTAGGGCTCGGCCACCACGAGACAACGCCCACACAGGCTTCGGGAGCTGTACGACAGAGACCACACACTGACTCCGTATGGCTGGCGGTTTATACACCAAAGCTCCATGAAGGCAGAGAAACAGTCATTGGCTTCACAGGACAGAGACCAGATTCTGGCTGCAACTTTGCCCGCTTCTTTTTAGACCTCTTGGATCTTGCATGGGGGCTGCTTTGGCAGGCTGAGGAACAGATGGGTCATGGACGGTCACAGACGGAGAAGATGAATTGGCCACAGGTTTCTTTCGTCCGATCTGTTCCTGGAAGCTTGGAGGGGAAGACTCTTCAGGAGACACTGCAAAGGGCTTGTCAAAGGCTTTGCAGAAGGCCACCAGGAAGGCCGGTAAGCTCGAGGTGATGGGATCCCCTGCTTCCCAAAGGGGGTTAAGCCACTGCAACGCATCTCCTGTTAGGTAGGACATTAGTAATCCTACCTTTACCCGATCGCTGGCGAAGTAGGGGGCATGCCATTGAAAATAGTGTAGGCACTGCTCCATAAAGGCACGACACTGCTTGGGGTCCCCATCATATCTTGGCGGGTCCGAGGGAGGTTCAACTTTAGATGTGCCAGCCTCTAGTTGAGCAAACAGTCTATTGGAGACCACAATGGTGGGTGGAGCAGTGAAGGATTGGGCTTCAGACCGGGTAAATTTATTTGGTTGCCCATACTGGCAAAAAAGTTCATCTTGCTCCGAGGGCGAAAGGACATGGGACTCAGCGGGGACCATGGCCTGTGCAAACTGTCACGCTCGCGCCTTGGCTGAATGGCGCGAGCCGGGGGGTTGTGGCCCCACTGTGCCACAAACCAGACTACCCTGGAAGGGGCGTAACTACGGCAGCTACCTTGGTCTTCACTGGAGCCTCTGATGGTGAGGTCAGGCTTGTGCGGCAGGTAGCTGCCTGGTGCCACTCCAGGGTGGTGTCTGGCTGTGGCTGCTGATCCCACTCGGGAACAGGACACCTGGACAGGTGTGAGTGACAAGCAGGCTAGACAGGCAGGCAGGTAGACACGACAGGCACGGCTGAGACAGGACAGGCGGGCACGGCTTGGAGACGCAGGACAGGGGGGCACGGCTTGGAGACGCAGGACAGGGGGGCACGGCTTGGAGACTCAGGACAGGGGGGCACGGCTTGGAGACACAGGACAGGCGGGCACGGCTTGGAGACACAGGACAGGCGGGCACGGCTTGGAGACACAGGACAGGCGGACACGGCTTGGAGACACAGGACAGGCGGGCACGGCTTGGAGACGCAGGACAGGCGGGCACGGCTTGGAGACGCAGGACAGGCGGGCACGGCTTGGAGACGCAGGACAGGCGGGCACGGCTTGGAGACGCAGGACAGGCGGGCACGGCTTGGAGACGCAGGACAGGCGGGCACGGCTTGGAGACGCAGGACAGGCGGGCACGGCTTGGAGACGCAGGACAGGCGGGCACGGCTTGGAGACGCAGGACAGGCGGGCACGGCTTGGAGACGCAGGACAGGCGGGCACGGCTTGGAGACGCAGGACAGGCGGGCACGGCTTGGAGACACAGGACAGGCGGGCACGGCTTGGAGACACAGGACAGGCGGGCACGGCTTGGAGACACAGGACAGGCGGGCACGGCTTGGAGACACAGGACAGGCGGGCACGGCTTGGAGACACAGGACAGGCGGGCACGGCTTGGAGACACAGGACAGGCGGGCACGGCTTGGAGACACAGGACAGGCGGGCACGGCTTGGAGACAGGACAGGCGGGCACGGCTTGGAGACACAGGACAGGCGGGCACGGCTTGGAGACACAGGACAGGCGGGCACGGCTTGGAGACACAGGACAGGCGGGCACGGCTTGGAGACACAGGACAGGCGGGCACGGCTTGAAGACACAGGACAGGCGGGCACGGCTTGGAGACACAGGACAGGCGGGCACGGCTTGGAGACACAGGACAGGCGGGCACGGCTTGGAGACACAGGACAGGCGGGCACGGCTTGGAAACACAGGACAGGCGGGCATGTCTTGGAGACAGGACAGGCGGGCACCGCATGAGAAGGAGCAAGTAGGGACTTGTTCACACAGCAGGTGTAGGCAGGAGGGAGTGGTGTATGCTGGAACAGGATCTGGACCTGTTCACACAGGAGGTGCAGGTATGGATATAGGCAGGAAGAAGTGGAATATGAAGGAACAGGTTTGCACCTGTTCACACAGGAGGTGCAGGTAGGCAGAGCCGCAGGAGTGCGGAGCAGGCAGAGCCGCAGGAGTGCGGAGCAGGCAGAGCCGCAGGAGTGCGGAGCAGGCAGAGCGGCTAGGGAGCCGTGCAGAGCGGCTAGAGTGCAGATGCACAGATAAAGCTGCGAGGGTGCAGATGCACAGATAAATCTGCGAGGGTACAGATGCACAGATAAAGCTGCGAGGGTGCAGATGCACAGATAAAGCTGCGAGGGTGCAGATGCACAGATAAAGCTGCGAGGGTGCAGATGCACAGATAAAGCTGCGAGGACACAAGGAAAGACACGGCAGAGAAGGAACCACAAACAAGGAGACTGACAGACAGAGGTAAGACTGAGTTCAGACAGAGACACCGGGACAAAGACACAGGGACCAGGATATTCTGCCTCCTGGCAGGCGGACAGAGAACAGACAAGGCACTGGGAACAAGACTCAAGGACCAGGATATTCTGCCTCCTAGCAGGCGGACAAGATACAAAGCGAGACAAAGAGTATTCCTACAGAGAAGGAGATACACAGAACAGGGCTTGGCTTCCTCAGCAGCAAGATACTAACTGAGTATAGACATTGCACAGGCAAAGGACAGTGGGTGTGGCGAAACTAAATAGACAAGGGCTCTAGGTGATGTGTAATCTGTCCCTTACCAAGGTGCACCCTGACTGCATAAGAACCAGAGAGTTCAGGCGCCGCCCCCATATACACACAGTCTGGAAACATGGAGAGCAGAGGCACAGAGCTGGCAACAGACAGAATTCACAGCATGGCTTGAAGCAGAAAGTAAGTTGGTGTGCGGGGGATGGGAGGCCATGCAGTGATGCCAGCAGGGTTGTTACATCCGGCTTTAAAAGCGGTTTTCCTACTCCAAGAAAAGGGAACCTTACAGGCCTTCTTGGGCCAGACAATGACGCAGGCTCAACATCTCCTGCCTTAGCTGCTATTGTGCTTTTGCCAGAACCAGCCGATGCACCACCACCATCAGTACCAGCCGCGTCCCCCTGCCCACGTCCGTGGTCTCTTCCACCATACTTCCTCATGTTTGGGAAAATATACCAAAAATACCAGCAGAGAGATAGTACTGTATGAGGAGCGTCCAGCTGTGTAAGGTCTATTAAAAAAATTAAATTTACGTATATATTTTGTTAGTCACAGATGCTCTCCCAGTATGTATTTGACCATAATCCAACAAGCAGATACACGGTACTGTATCAGAAGTGTACAGCTGTATACGTTTTTGTGTATCTAACAATCCCCGTATATGTATTTACGGAGTGTCACACGCACACATTCTGACTCTCTATAGATGTGACTAATGCGAACAGCAGATATACAATACTGTTTGAGAACCGGACAGCTCAATACGGTTTATGGAGAAATTGAAATGTCCGTATATGTATTTATGGAGTGTCACACACACACACGCTGACTCTGTATAGATGTGACTGTAATGTGAACAGCAGATATACAATACTGTTTGAGAATCGGACAGCTCAATACGGTGTATGGAGAAATGGAAATGTCCGTATATGTATTTACGGAGTGTCACACACACATGCTGACTCTATATAGATGTGACCGTAATGTGAAAGGCAGATATACAATACTGTTTGAGAATCAGACAGCTCTATATGGTGTCTGTATGGAAAATTGTAAATCTTCGTCTATTTTTATACGGAGTGACACACGCTGTCTGTATATTCTTGACCGTAATCAAACAGCAGATATACAAAACTGTTTGAAAAGCGGACAGTTCTATACGGTGTAGGTCTGGAAAAATGGAAAATCTCCTCGGTTTGTTTTTCCAGAGTCACACGAGCTTCTATTTGTCCGTGATACCAGCCGGTACACGGTAGTGTGTGAGGAGCATACACCGCTATACGGTGTGTGAAAAAATGAACGCTCGGTAACTGACCAGAACAAAATAATAAAAGTTGGATTGCTTTGAAAAAAGCAGTTTGAACAGCAGTGTGCACACAGCAATGCAGCTATCAGGTAGCCTTAAAAGGCAGCCTAATCACCACCAGCGCTGCTGCACACAACAAAAATCCTGCCCGTTCACTGCACACTAACTGTACAGTGAAAAGCGCTATCAGCAGAAGCTATTTTTTTTCTTCTTCCCTGCCTAACGCTCTCCCTATTCAGAATCAGCACCTCTCTCTATTCTAAGATCAGCAGAAGTAGGACGGCGGTCACGGCCTTTTATAGCCACTGTGACGCCACACAAAGCCAGCCAATCACTTCAATGCCCTTCTCTAAGATGGTGGTGGCCGCTGCCCATGTCATCGCATTGCCCACAGTGTGCGTCCTCCATCATTGGCTGAGAAAAGGTGCTGGAAGCATTATTTGAAACGCGACTTTGGCGCGCGGGTCGGCGACCTCATGGCCGACCTCACGCTATGGTCGGGTTTCGATCGGCGAAACACGACTTTAGCTAAAGTCGGCGACTTCTGAATTTGACCAACCTATTTCGCTCAACTCTACTGGCTGACAATGAACTCCCTCTAACCAAGAAGTGCCCCCCTTCTTATCAGCACTAGTGCCTTCTCCTAACCTTAACCATTTCCTATCTTACATGCTAAACCTACTTATCCTTATTCTATATCATATGCTGTCCTAAGCTTATCCTATGTTATACTCACATTATGCATTAACACCTTATATACTTTACATCACCATAATACATTACATCACATCACATTAGACACACGTTACTTTTACATATAAAACCACAGGACGGTATTCACATAGCGCATCAGTTGTTTTCAGTGGCGAGAACAGGGTAAGACAGTCCACATCCTTACAGTCCTACACCCAGCAATCATACAGATCAGCTGTTAGCAGGTCCAACTGTAGTGGGAAATAAACAGTGTACATGTCATGATCCCAGTGCAGGTTTTTGAGCTGCACACCGGGGGTTAGTGTCTGGAGCTCTGTGCAGGTTTTTGAGCTGCACACCAGGGGTTAATGTCTGGAGCTCTGTGCAGGTTTTTACCTGTACACTTGGAGTTAATGATTGTGGCCTCTTTCTGGTTCTGGGAGAGCTTCTTAAACCCCTGGGAAGCTTCAATCCCTGCCAGTTATACTTTTGCCTATCTGTGTATGACTCATTGCCTGTGACCTGACTACTCTCTGCTCGCCCCTTTGGTACCTTGTAGCTATATCTGTGTACGACTCATTGCCTGTGACCTGACTACTCTCTGCTCGCCCCTTTGGTACCTTGCAGCTATCTCTGTGTGTGACTCATTGGCTACGTCCTGACTAGTCTCCCTGTCTATGCCCCTTGGTAACTTTGTCTCGTAGTTACTCTGCTAGGAATTCTCTTGCAGCTCCTAGCTCTGTGGAGTTTAGGCCACGCCTCTAGCAGTCACGTGCTTCAGGTCCTGCGGCTCTAAAGTACGCATCTACTCGGCTGTTGCCCGCTCCACAGGTATCTTTGAGCAGTGTTTCGCTTTACTCAGGACACGCGCACTGGCTCAGTGAGCAAGGTTAGTGCGGTGTTTCTGACATTATAACTGGCCTACAATTTTTTTTTTTTTCTCTCCTCACTTCTGCAGCATGGACCCAATGTGTGCTTTATCTGAGCAGGTGAAATGCTTGACTCAGTCACTGCAGAAGCTTAGTTTGGAACACCAAGCTCTGGCCCAGTCCCAACAGCGGGTGGAGGACTCAGTTCAGGGGGTACTTTCCGCAGGCTTCCAGCAGGTGGGGAATAGAGATGTCATTTTAGTCCCACCTGAATCCCCGGTTAAATTGCCAGATATATTTTCTGGTAACAAGGATGATTTCAGGTCATTTAAGGAGGGCGGTAAGGTTTTTTTTTCTATGAGACCCCGCTCCTCTGGGGATGAGAAACAGAGGGTGGGGGTGGTGATGTCCCTGCTTAGGGGGTCCCCACAAGCCTGGGCATTCTCGCTTTCCTCTTCTGCCCCTGAGAGAATGTCTGTGGATGTGTTTTTTGAAGCCTTAGGGATTATTTATGATGAGCCTGATAGAGTGCGGTTGGCTGAGGACAAAGTGATGAGTGTCTGTCAGGGGGAGCACTCGGCCGAATGGTTCTGTACTGAATTCAGACGTTGGGCAGCGGAGATTTCCTGGAGTGATGCCGCCCTTCGGGGGCTGTTCCACAGAGGCCTGTGTGAATGTCTAAAGGATGCTTTGGCACTTCATCCTCCGCCTGACTCCCTGGAGGATGCGGTTCGCATGGATCGCAGGCTGCGGGCTAGAGGCATTATGCAACGGGAAACACCCTTATTCTTCAGTGGAGATGAGACCCGGACTCTTCCTATGGCTATGGAGGTGAGCGCTGTCACCTGTGAGGGAAAGGAAAGAAGACCCTCCGTGAAAAGCAGTTGTGCTTCTATTGTGGGAAATCTGGACATTGGAAGGACTGCCCCTCCTGTCCGTCATCCTCCAAGATGGCGGGAAACGACTAGGTCTGGGTAGTAGTCGAGGAGGCTACCCAGACCTTCAGGTACAATTTTCCTCATGTGCAAAAATGGTGCTGCAGGTGGAACTGGAACTTGGTTATGGTCCTGTTCAGACTACTGCTTTTATTGACTGCGGTTCTGCTGTGAACCTGATTGATACCAAGGTTATGACTCTTAATAAGCTAGGGACAGTCAGGATTCACGATCCTGTTAAACTTGTGGCAATTGACTCATCTCCTCTTACCCAAGACGGTATCTGTTGCAGGTCTGAACTTTTTTCTCTAAAAGTGGGTTCCACTCATGTGGAGAAACTAAGTTGTCTGGTGCTAGATAACTTGCCTGCAGGACTGGTACTGGGGATGCCTTGGCTTCAACGCCATAATCCTACCATTGATTGGGTTACAGGGGAAATCACTCAATGGGGATGCAATAATAAATGTGGTAACCGGGGACATCTTGTTAACGCTGTTAAATCCGTGTCTGTGTCGTCTTTCGATCTGGAAGGTATTCCGGAGTACCTGAAGGATTTCGAAGACGTTTTTTCCGAAAGTGAGGCTGAGGCGCTACCACCACATAGACCCTATGATTGTGCCATTGATTTAGTTCCTGGAGCAAAGTTACCTAAGGCTCGATTATTCAATTTGTCTGGGCCAGAGCGCCAAGCCATGAAGGAGTACATAGCTGAGAGCCTCCGCAAAGGGCATATCAGGCCTTCTGTGTCACCTGTGGCAGCAGGGTTCTTCTTTGTGAAGAACAAAGATGGTGGTTTGCGGCCGTGCCTCGACTTTTGGGAATTGAACAAGATAACGGTTAGGAACTCTCACCCGCTTCCCCTCATCCCGGAGTTATGTAACCAGTTAGCTGGGGCCCAATGGTTCTCCAAGTTAGATCTGCGGGGGGCCTACAATCTGATAAGGGTTCGGGAAGGGGACGAGTGGAAAACGGCATTCCTCACCTTAGAAGGACTCTTTGAGAACCTGGTAATGCCATTTGGGTTAACTAATGCACCCGCTATTTTCCAAAATGTCATCAATGTTGTGTTTTCTGATCTGATAGGCCGTTTTGTTATTATTTATTTGGATGATATTTTGGTGTATTCCCCGGACAGTCAATCTCACTTGCAACATCTAAAGACAGTTCTCCAGAGACTCAGGGAGAACAAATTGTTTGCTAAATTGGAAAAATGTTCGTTTTTTGTACAGGAGCTGTCTTTTTTGGGGTTGATTGTGTCCTGTGAGGGGTTTCGTATGGATCCTAAGAAGGTGCTGGTGATCGCTGACTGGGTTCAGCCTCGAGATCTCAAGGGGCTCCAGCGCTTCTTAGGATTTGCAAACTATTACCGGAGATTCATTAAAGGTTTCTCACAAGTGGTTAAACCACTCACGGATCTTACCCAGAAGGGAGCTGATGTAAAAAATTGGTCTGTACTCGCTAAGGAATCCTTCTCTGCGATTAAGAAATGTTTCATGTCTGCCCCGGTGTTGGTACAACCTGACCCATCCAAACCATTCATTGTGGAGGAGGATGCTTCTGAAGTGGGGGTGGGGGCTGTGCTGTCCCAGGGTCCGGCCACCCTTACCAATCTCAAACCCTGTGCCTTCTTCTCCAAGAAGTTCTCTTCAGCTGAAAAAACTATGATGTAGGCAATAGAGAACTTCTTGCGGTCAAGCTGGCGTTTAAGGAATGGAGGCACTTTTTGGAAGGGGCGGCTCACCCTATCACGGTTGTCACAGATCACAAAAATTGGGCATACCTTGAATCTGCTAAGAGGCCCGTTGGTCACTTTTTTTTTTTCACAATTTCAGTTCTCAATTACTTTTCGACCGGGGTCCAAAAATGTCAAAGCGGATGCCCTGTCCAGAAGTTTTGATCCAGTGTCTCCCCCTGAGCCGCCGTCCTCCATTCTTCCCCCAGGGGTGGTAGTGGCGGAGGTCTCAACTGAGTTGGAACAAGAAATCCTAAGGGCTCAGGCCCTAGCTCCGGCAATCAAGCCAGGCGATAATCTGTTTGTTCCAGATTCATTGCGGTCTAGACTTCTGCAGGAGTTTCATGATTCTAGGCTGAGTGCTCATCCAGGTATCACAGCCACTAGAGAGGCAGTAGCCAGGGTTTTTGGTGGCCTTCATTAAGGTCCGATGTCAAGGAATTTGTTTCTGCTTGTGGCATGTGTGCCCGTTCCAAAAGCTCGCATAACCGACCGGCTGGGGAACTCATACCTTTACCGGTTCCTGATAGGCCATGGACTCATCTTTCCATGGATTTTATTACCGGCTTTCCACCTTCCAGGGGCAATACCGTGATCTGGGTGGTGGTGGATAGGTTTTCTAAACAGGCCCATTTCATTCCCTTGGCAGCATTACCTTCAGCAGAAACATTGTCAAGGTTGTTTGTGCAGCATGTGGTCCGATTGCATGGGGTACCCCTGAATGTTGTGTCTGACAGAGGTGTGCAGTTTGTGGCCAAATTTTGGAGGGCGTTCTGTATGAAATTGGGCATCTCACTCTCCTTCTTGTCGGCATATCACCCGGAGAGCAATGGTCAGACAGAACGCACCAATCAATCCCTGGAACAAATTCTCAGGTGTCTGACCTCCGCCAGACAGGAGGATTGGTGTGATGCGTTACCGTTGGCTGAATTCGCTTTTAACAACCGGGTGAGTCAGTCCACCAACATGTCCCCATTCCTGATTAACTATGGCTTTAATCCGCATTTTGGGGAGTTTTCTCGGGTGGATTCCGGTTGTCCAGGAGCAGAGGGCTCCGTTCAACGGTTAAAAAACCTCTGGGCTGAAGTCCGGCGTAATATCTCTCGGGCCCAGGGGAGATACAAATATTTTGCAGACAAAAAGAGAGCCTCGGGAGACATGTTTCAGATGGGAGAGAAGGTTTGGCTCTCCACACGTAACATCAACTTAAAGGTACCATCAGTTAAGTTGGGAGCAAAGTTCATTGGTCCGTATGAGATTATGGAGATAATCAACCCTGTGGCATATAAGTTGCGTCTCCCCGCCTCCTTAAAAATATCTAATGTGTTCCATAAGTCTCTGTTGAAACCCGCAGGATCTGTCAAAGAGAACTCCGAGACTGTTATTCCTCCAGTGCTGGTGGAGGGTCAATTGGAGTATGAGGTCGGACATATTGTGGACTCTCGGCTGGTGCGCCGCTCTTTGCAGTACCTGGTCCACTGGAAGGGATATGGACCAGAAGAGCGCTCATGGGTCCCTGCTCGCTCAGTACATGCAGATCGCCTGGTTCGGGCTTTCCATGCCAAGTACCCGGGGAAGCCTGGGGGTCCAGAGGCCCCCCGTTGAGAGGGGGGTACTGTCATGATCCCAGTGCAGGTTTTTGAGCTGCACACCGGGGGTTAGTGTCTGGAGCTCTGTGCAGGTTTTTGAGCTGCACACCGGGGGTTAATGTCTGGAGCTCTGTGCAGGTTTTTACCTGCACACTTGGGGTTAATGATTGTGGCCTCTTTCTGGTTCTGGGAGAGCTTCTTAAACCCCTGGGAAGCTTCAATCCCTGCCAGTTATACCTTTGCCTTTGGCCTAGTGTGCTGACCCCCGTGTGTTGCTATAGCTTGTTTATATGGTTCTGACCCAGCTCTGTTTCCCGTTGTGAGCTTGCCTGTTGATTTTGTACTGTGTTATTATCTGTGTATGACTCATTGCCTGTGACCTGACTACTCTCTGCTCGCCCCTTTGGTACCTTGTAGCTATATCTGTGTACGACTCATTGCCTGTGACCTGACTACTCTCTGCTCGCCCCTTTGGTACCTTGCAGCTATCTCTGTGTGTGACTCATTGGCTACGTCCTGACTAGTCTCCATGTCTATGCCCCTTGGTAACTTTGTCTCGCAGTTACTCTACTAGGAATTCTCTTGCAGCTCCTAGCTCTGTGGAGTTTAGGCCACGCCTCTAGCAGTCACGTGCTTCAGGTCCTGCGGCTCTGAAGTACGCATCTACTCGGCTGCTGCCCGCTCCACTGGTATCTTTGAGCACTGTTTCGCCTTACTCAGGACACGCGCACTGGCTCAGTGAGCAAGGTTAGTGCGGTGTTTCTGACAGTACATAGGCAAAACACCATAACTTAATACACTCTATATTAAGCATTTTTTGATTATGTGGTTCAGTTCCCATTCACTTTAATAGGAAATGAGCTGCTGTATCTGAGAAAAGACACTACATGGTATAAAGAGCTGTTCTGGAGCATCATTTACATCCGCCCAATACAACTAATTTATGCGGGTGCTGGCTTTATAGGTGGCTGATATTACCTATTTTGAGGATAGGCCATGAATATAAAAATCCAAAACAACACATTAACACTTTCTCATCACTGATATATAAAGAGTTGATTTACTAGAGACCCATCTCTTCTTCTGGCAAACTTGCAGGCAATGTTTGGACATTGGTGTCTCATCTCTGTGTAGGCTTGAAGCATCTTCATACAGAAAAACTTTATATATAAATGCTATAATCCATGTAAAAACTTAACATTGTGTTACGCTGCAGGTGACGGTAGCGAGAGTGGACCCTCTGGACCGTGACGCCGAACCCTCCCCGAGCGAGCACACCAAGTGGACCGACCCCTATACAGGGACCGTTAGGGAACAGACTCGGGGAGTTCAAGCGCCACGGCAGCCAGGACCAGGGGTCGGCTCAGGAGGGTGAGCAGATGAAGCAGTGGAAGATCCGGAGATGAGCAGTGGAAGATCCAGAGAGGAAACAGGATGACCAGGGTCCAGAGGCGGAGGGAGGTGCAGAAGGACGGAGGCGGATGGTGGGAACCAGGAAGAGGCAAACTGAAAGGGGAAGGAGACACAAAGGGTTACCAGGAGGCACAGGCGGGAGAAACTGGGATAAACAGGAGGAAGAGGCGAAGACTCAAGGGGTAACCAGAGAGCGAGCTGCAAACAAGCAGCTAGTAGCAGCGAGCGCGGCCTAGACAACAGAGAGATAACTCAATAGTCAGGCGCCTCCACTAAGGGAGGGCGGCCTGAAATACCTGGTGGTGGCCTCTGATAGGTCAGGATGCTGGTCCGGGTCAGGTCACGCAGGGCAGGCGGCTGACGGCAGAGGCGCGTGGCCTAACCCTCCGGCGCGTGCGCAGAGGCACAGTGCGCGCGGCCGAGGGAAGTGGAGGAGTGCGTTGGGACGCCGGAATGCGAGAGGAGCGGGGGCGCGCGTCCAGGCTGCATCAGAGGAGGGAGTCGGACCGGGAGCGGAGGCGGTGAGTATGGCAGCGGGAGCGGGGGCAGTGGAACGGGGAGTGACAGTACCCCCTCTCTTACACTCCCCTCCCCCGCGTCTGGCTAAAAATCTCTTAAGAATGCGTGGAGCATTGATGTTCTCCTGCGGCTCCCAAGATCTCTCCTCGGGACCAAAACCCTTCCAATCGACCAGAAAAAAGGTTTTACCCCTAACCCTTTGAGACCAGAATGTCTTTTACTTCAAAGACATCATCAGACGTGACAGGAAGAGGAGAGGGGTTCGGGGCCGGGTGGAACCGATTCAAGACAACTGGCTTAAGGAGAGAGACGTGGAAGTAGTTGGGGACCCGAAGCGACGCAGGCAACTCCAGTTTGTAAGATACGTTGTTAAGGCGTTTGAGAATCTTGAAAGGCCCAATGTAGCGCGGTCCCAGCTTGTAAGAAGGGAGCTTTAGCCTAATGTACTTGGCCGAAAGCCAAACTTGTTGACCCGGGAGATAAGTTGGGGCATCCAAGCGTCTTTTGTCAGCGTGCCTCTTCATGCGCTCCCCAGACTTTCTGAGAGCTTCCTTAGTCTCGGACCAGATCCTAGAGAACTCTTGTGTCAGGGAATCGGCTGCAGGCACACCGGAGGAAGCGGATATAGGTAGAGGGACACCGGGGTGCATGCCAAAGACCACGAAGAACGGAGACTTGGCTGATGACTTGCTGGGATGATTATTGTAGGAGAATTCTGTCCAGGGGAGTAGATGGACCCAGTTATCTTGATGAGCGTTAGAGAACTGCCGTAAGTAGGACGCTAGCACCTGATTAACGCGTTCTACTTGACCATTGGACTGGGGGTGGTACGCGGATGAAAAGTCCAATCTTACCTCCAGAAGTTTACACAAGGCCCTCCAAAATCGAGAGGTGAACTGTACACCTCGATCAGAAACAATATGCTGCAGAAAGCCGTGGCGGCGGAAGATGTGCTGGATAAAAATCTTCGCCAACTCTGGAGCGGAGGGCAGTGCTGGAAGAGGAATAAAATGGGCCATCTTGGAGAAGCGGTCGACCGCTACCAGGATAGTCGTAGATCCGGAAGAGTTAGACAGATCTGTGATGAAATCCAAAGCTATATGTTGCCAAGAAACCGAGGGAATCGGGAGAGGAAGCAGAAGGCCGGAGGGTGGCCGCCTAGGGATCTTGACCTTGGCGCAAGAGGGACAGGAGGCCGTGAAGTCCGTCACATCCTGGCGGAGTGAGGGCCACCAATAAAAATGAGCGATGAGCTCCAACGTCTTTTTGACTCCGACATGTCCAGAAACTTTAGAGGAATGTCCCCAATGCAGTACCTTTTTTCTTTCAGAGTCAGGAACGTAGGTCTTGCCGGGAGGAGGAGTAATCAATCTCACAGGGGCCACTGTGATGATCTTAGCTGGATCGATAACGTGAGTTGGTTCCTCCACCAGACCAGGAGACTGCAGAGACTGGGACAATGCATCCGCCTTGACGTTCTTTGGCCCGGGACGGAAACGCAATTCAAAATCGAACCGTCCAAAGAAGAGAGACCATCTGGCCTGCCGAGGGTTAAGTCTCTGGGCTGACTGGAGATATGCAAGGATTTTGTGGTCGGTAAAGATGGTAAACGGATGGACCGACCCCTCAAGAAGGTAGCGCCACTCCTCCAGTGCCAATTTTATGGCCAGCAGCTTGTGATCCCCGATGGCGTAGTTACATTCTGCCGGCGAGAAGGCCTTTGAAAAGAACCCACAGGTAATCAGTCGGCCGGACGGGGACTTCTGAGAGAGCACTGCACCCGCTCCGGTGGAAGAGGCATCTACCTCCAGGATGAATGGCTTGTTAGCCTCGGGTCGATGTAGGACAGGTGCAGTTGCGAAGGCTTGTTTTAAACAGGAAAAGGCCTCTTCAGCCTCCGGAGGCCAGGACGGGGAGTTGACGCCCTTGCGAGTGAGACTGGAAATGGGTTTGATGACGGATGAAAAATGTGGCACAAATTGACGATAATAGTTGGCGAAGCTGAGGAACCTTTGAATCACCTTGACCCCCACTGGGCGGGGCCATTGAAGAATAGCCGACAGTTTTTCAGGATCCATCTCCAGCCCAGAATCTGAAACAATGTAGCCCAAGAAGGGCAAGGAAGACTGCTCAAAGAGACACTTCTCAAGCTTCGCGTAGAGGCGATTCTCCCGCAGACGTTGTAGAACCAGACGAACACTCCTCCTATGGGACGCCAGATCCGGGGAAAAAATAAGGATGTCGTCCAGATACATCACCACGCAGGAGTATAACAGGTCTCGGAAGATATCATTGACGAACTCCTGAAAGACCGCGAGAGCGTTGCAGAGACCAAAGGGCATAACCAGGTATTCGTAATGCCCGTCCCGGGTGTTAAAGGCGGTCTTCCATTCGTCACCAGGGCGAATGCGGATGAGGTTGTAAGCTCGGCGTAGATCCAACTTTGAGAAGATGCGGGCTCCCCGCAGCCGGTCAAAGAGTTCTGGGATGAGAGGCAAAGGATACTTATTCTTTACAGTAATGTCGTTCAGACCCCGGAAATCAATGCAAGGATGGAGAGAACCGTCTTTCTTCTTCACAAAGAAAAACCCGGCTCCGGCCGGGGAGGAAGACTTCCGTATGAAACCTCTGGCTAAATTCTCACGAATATACTCGGACATGGCCGTAGTCTCTGCTGGAGACAAGGGATAAATTCGCCCTCGGGGTGGGGTGGTCCCGGGCCGCAGGTCAATAGGGCAGTCATACGGGCAATGCGGGGGAAGAACCTCTGCTTCTTTCTTATCGAACACGTCAGAGAACGCCCAGTATGCGGCTGGTAGGGCCTCAGGACCCGAGGAGGCTAGAGGGGGATTGGCCGGGCGGACAGACCCCAGGCACCTCTCTTGGCAAGGATGCCCCCAGCGGAAGACTTCACCGGAGCGCCAATCCAGGACAGGTTCCTGTGTCCTAAGTCACGGAAGACCAAGCAGCAGAGCATGGGAAAGGTTGGGAAGAACGTAGAAAGCGATCCAATCCCGGTGCAAGGCCCCGATTTGCAGACACACCTCCTCCGTAACCAGGGACACGGATTCTTGTAGGGGTCTTCCATCTACTGAGGCGATGACACGTGGCGTCTTCAGAGAAATCACGGGAATCCGGTACTTCTTCACCTCCTTCAACCTAATGAAGTTTCCTGCCGCGCACGAGTCTACATAGGCCACCTCCGAACCACGTCTCTGACCAAAAACCAGCTGAACCGAAAGGGTAATGGGATGAGAGGAGTGAGACACACCTAGGTCGGCCTCTCTTACCTGCCCTAGGTGGAGGAGTTTCCCAACCTCTCAGGACAGGAGCGTAGGAAGTGAGACGCGCTGCCACAATACAGGCACAAACCCTCCATCAGTCTCTCCTTACGGCGCTGTTCTGCCAACTTGACCCGATCCACCTGCATCGGCTCTGGCGCCAGACTGGAGGGCGCCCCAGGGGGACGTGGACTGGACGGCCTGTGAAAAGAAGCAGATGGTCGAAGCGGTCTCCTATCTCTAGCAGTCTCCCGAGCGCGCTCCTGGAACCGGAGGTCGATTCGTGTGGCCAAAGAAATTAGATCCTCCAAGGAGGTCGGGGTATCTCGCCCTGCTAGTTCGTCTTTAATCTTGCCAGAGAGACCACGCCAGAAGGCCCCAACCAAAGCCTCGTTATTCCACCCCACCTCAGAGGCCAAGGTACGGAACCGGATGGCGTATTGTCCGACCGTAAGAGTACCCTGGGTGAGGCAAAAAAGAGACTCCGTGGCGGAAGCCAACCGTCCGGGCTCGTCAAAGACTTTACGGAAAGTGTCTGTGAAGGTCTGGAGGCTGGGAACTACGGGATCATCCCACTCCCACAGTGCCTCTCCCTCCAAATGGGAGACAATGAAGGCGACCTTGGCCCGGTCAGTGGGGTACTGTTAGTGCAGGTTGCACTTCGAACTCCTGCCCCGATTTAGGAAGCCTCTGCACAACTTTGGATCGCCGCCATACCGAGGCGGTCTACCAAGCCTGGGAGGCGGGGAAGGTACGGGATCAGAACTGCGAGACGAATCGCGCCCGGCAGCCGACTGAAGGGAAAGCAGCCGATCGTCGACCGAAGCCATATAGGAGAGAATATGGGACTGGGTGTCCCGTTGTTGAACCAGCTCCTGCTGGAGGCTGGCCAGTTGGGAGGCGTTACCAGGGTCAGCGGCCTGCAAGGCCGACAAGCAGGAATCCATGGTCTTCATGAAAGACATAATACGGGTCTGGTTTTCCCTTAGGAAAACCAACTCCTTTTGGGCAGCGGCCCCGGCGGGGTCCATGGCCTGACAATACTGTTACGCTGCGGATGACGGTAGCGAGAGTGGACCCTCTGGACCGTGACGCCGAACCCTCCCCGAGCGAGCGCACCAAGTGGACCGACCCCTATACAGGGACCGTTAGGGAACAGACTCGGGGAGTTCAAGCGCCACGGCAGCCAGGACCAGGGGTCGGCTCAGGAGGGTGAGTAGATGATGAGGAGCAGTGGAAGATCCGGAGAGGAAACAGGATGACCAGGGTCCAGAGGCGGAGGGAGGTGCAGAAGGACGGAGGTGGATGGCGGGAACCAGGAAGAGGCAAACTGAAAGGGGAAGGAGACACAGAGGGTTACCAGGAGGCACAGGCAGGAGAAACAGGGATAAACAGGAGGAAGAGGCGAAGACTCAAGGGGTAACCAGAGAGCGAGCTGCAAACAAGCAGCTAGTAGCAGCGAGCGCGGCCTAGACAACAGAGAGATAACTCAATAGTCAGGCGCCTCCACTAAGGGAGGGCGGCCTGAAATACCTGGTGGTGGCCTCTGATAGGTCAGGAGGCTGGTCCGGGTCAGGTCATGCAGGGCAGGCGGCTGACGGCAGAGGCGCGTGGCCTAACCCTCCGGCGCATGCGCAGAGGCACAGTGCACGCGGCCGAGGGAAGTGGAGGAGTGCGTAGGGACGTCGGCTGCCGGAAAGCGAGAGGAGCGGGGGCGCGCGTCCAGGCTGCGTCAGAGGAGGGAGTCGGACCGGGAGCGGAGGCGGTGAGTATGGCAGCGGGAGCGGGGGCAGTGGAACGGGGAGCGGTGCTGACACATTGGAGGTAATATTTTTTTTAAAGGCAATACCCACCATTAAAACAATTTTTTTTGCACGGGTCCAAAAGAAAAAATATTAGTACTTTTAGAATCGTCTTGGTAAAAATATATATTTTGTGGTTGCAACCCCAATGCAAACCTGCATGTTTTCATAGTTAAAGACTGCAAATAAAACTTGTGTAGTCTGATCCTGCAGTCAGATGACTTTCCATCTTTTTCTTATTTGTTAGCTTAACGGGGTTCTTTTATGAAGATATCCTTTGTCCATACTGTATATCCTATTTGGGCATTTGCACATCAAAGAAGCAGTCCCAGAGTGAAATCCTCCCCTATGAGCAAGAAGGGAGATAGATCTGTCCACGTGTCCCCTCTTCTGGTGTACTGGAGCAGCTTTATTATATGAATGTCCATTCACCACATTGATCACGGTATAATACTGCATTCTCCATGTAGCGGACTCTGCAGTTGACTCAGGCAAGTGCCTGACCAAGTCTATTTCCAACCAAATCAATATTCTGGGGGTGTCATGAGTCAATATTTTGAAAAATGCTGTCTCAGATAAGGCAACCCCCTTTAACTTACAATTGGTAGCTTAGCCAGATCTAGGAGCGTTGGCAGCGGATTAATCTCTGTAATGTCCAGCCATTCAACAGTGAATATTATTCAGGAACAAAGATAACACAGCTGACAACTGGTATTTCTTATAGCTTAGGATCTTAGCATCTTGTCTCTCTGAGTTAAAAAAAAATGCTCACTCAGTGTGTGCGTAACAGTGAATTATTGGCAATATAACACTAATGCTGGAGACAGAAACTCATGCACTATTAAACTATAGTAGTTGATGCAAGATATACAAGAATAGCCATTATTCCAACTGTAAGGGGGTGAAGTAAAATTATTGACCTTCTTGGTTCCCTTCCTCTAATTGTATTTCCTATGCTAATATGTATATTGCATGTGTTGATTGCTAGCAGTACTGCCACATGAGTATGTATTACCGCCGGCCTTATAGGTACTGCCACATTATATATGTGTTACCATGCTGTAAAGATTGTAATATATTGTGTTTTATAATGTTCTGCATATTTATGTACAGGGTAAGTTAGCGCATCCTTTGGGGACATTAGAGGAGGGCATTTTTAGTATATAGTTCCCATAGATACGGGTAAGTGTAGTTCTGATGTGGGCCACTAGATGGGGGCATACCAGTGGGCCTTGTAGGTATAGCTTGTAGGAAGTTCGTAGAGGGTTAATTGTAGGACGAGCTGCCGGGAGTTAAGGTTAATGCAGAAGAGAAGTTTAGGCAGACGGGACCAGGGTGCCCAGGTGTCCACATGGGCTAAAGACCCAGACGGCTCGGCAGCCACGAAACGTTAAGTCGTTGTAGCCCACGTTACCTGCGGCCACTGCGTGTCATAGCAGTGAGCCAGAATAAGAAAGGAAATATGTGGCCTTTTATCGCCTGGGCAGATGCTTTTAGGGCAGAAGTTGGTTTAACGAAAGAGATGAAAGAAGTTGGAGCTTTGACGAGATTGGTACAGATGGGCCAGATGCTTTACCAGAGGCAACCAAACCTAGTGACTAATGAATTCGTGTCTGGGGTGAAAAACAGGCTAAAGGAAATGTCATTATGGTGAGGTCAGGCCAGGAAGGAACTGGGGAGCAGTCTAAGACGGTCCGGTCCAGGCGTGTACTGCATAGAAGCGACAGCAAGAAAGGGAAAGATGAGAAAGCAAGCAAATGTCATGATGTACCAACTGTGCATGTAACGTGTGAAGTACGAAGTAAAGAACCTGTTAAAGTTAACTTGGACTATGTCGCCATTGATGGAGGTCGCATGGAAGAGGGACGTTTATCGCCTGGGAAGTGCCCAGAGGAAGCTGATTCTGGAGATGCAGGTATGCAGAAGAGCAGAGTACATTTTTCTGTAGGGGAAGGACATGGACATAGCAGTTATCCAGGTCACAACTACTGTCCTGCTATGCAGATTTCCCTTGTTCATTGGTTGCAAGGGTTAAACTCTCCTGCTTGCTGCTTGGCTCCTAAAGCTTACTGTCCTGAGTGATTTCATCTCTTCTAACTTTCTCCACTCCTGTCTGGTATAAGTACTCACCTCTGAACTTGGGTAGTTGACAGTGATAGCTTGCTATACCTTGGAATTGGTTGGAGCCATGAGCCATGGAAAGAGAAATTGTTTAAGAGTTGTCTCCAAAGATTGCTGCTTGGAAGTTTGTCTGGTGTCTTCATTTTCCTTATCTCCCTTTTGGTTTGCCTCTCCCTTCCTTTCCTCTTAAATACCAGTGCTTATTATGGGTGCGCTTACTATGATTGTCTTTTTTTTTACCCTTGTCTGTTTCACTTTGTGTCTGTATAATAGAGCAGGACTAGAGTTCCTGCTGTCCCAAGTACTAGCCAGAACAGTGCTTAGGGCAAACAGTGATTGTCTAGAGGCATCAAGGAGCTCAGGGTTGTGAAGGGCAAGATTCAGGGGTGTCCCTCTAATCTTTCACTAGTAGCTTCTATCTAAAAGTGCACCATCTGGCTCCTTCATGGAGTGTGAAAGGGGGACATTATACCAGGATGGGGGACATATATTACTAAAAAGGCCCAGGATGGGGGACATTATACCAGAATGAGGGTCATATATTATTGGAAGGTGCCCACTATTGAAGACATTACACCAGGGAAAGGCACAGGATGGAGGACATTATACCTGGAAGGGGCCCAGAATGGGGGATATTATTACAAGAAGGGACTGAGATGGGGACATATATTACTGGAAGGGGACCAGGATGGGGGACATTATATGAAGAAAAGGCCAGAATGGAGGACATTACACCTAGAAGGGGCCCAGGATGGGGGACATTATTACAGAAAAGTGGCACAGGATAGGGGACATTATTACAGGATGGGAGACATTGTTACATGACAGGGCGCACACGTATGTCTTCACAGGATCTGGAACGCTACAAGAACCCATACATCTGATGAACGTGCAGGTGGGGGCCCAGGTCCAAATTTTGCACTGGAACCATAGGACTCTAGTTATGCCACTGGAAACTGTATACACAAAACTGCATATTTTTTAAGACTGTGCAAAATATTTATTCTTTTATTTCAGATACATTAAATAAATACAAATATGTAAGATGGAAATACACTTTAAATGACTTATAACTGAAAACCCTATGTGGTGTTCACATTGAAATGATAGGGTGTCCACACAGTAAAAGATGCTGGTTGTCCCTGCAGACCAATATCTCCTGTCTATCTTATATTGGAAAGACAGAGTAGTCAGGTCACTCTGTACCATCACGGCCAGGTTGAGTCCATTTTGAAATCCAATGAGCAATAAAGCAAGCATCAATGAATAAAAACACAGGCCTCTATCCATCACAGCAATTATGCCAGAATTCTGGTGTAAATTGCTTGTAAAATGTGCTAAAGTTTGACAAACACGGAGATGTGCAATAATATTGCCAAGGTTTCACTCCAGTTTCGCACAGCTCTGCCAAAATGGGTGGCGAAACGAGGGTACGCTAAGGGAATGATGTCACAGCTCGTCTAATTCATGATCAGTTGTTGCGTTCCTAATGACAGGAGTAAGGTTTGTGGTGATGTGGCGCCCCTGAGGGTTCAATCGCCACAGAGGTACTGCACCTCCTCCTGAGATGTAGTATCCCACTTCCCAGGTAAGATGGAACACCTGACCAGCCTCCATCACCTGCATCCAGCACAGACACCTTAAACAGCAGAACACCCATTATGGCAGTTGCTTTGGTTCATGAAGGGTGCTGGGTGGAGATTAGAGACACTAAGAAGGGAAAGCTGACAGGAAGTAGGGAGCAGAATCCCCGGAGTGGGGAGGAAGGCAGAAGTTCCCTGTAAGGCTGGTTTCACACTTGCGTTTTTTTCGCGGGATTTTAGCGCTAAAAAACGCATGCGTTTTTTTTTCCTATACTTTGCATGGGATGCGCTTATGTGCGCATACACACGCGTTTGTATGCGTTTTTGCGCGCATGCGTTTTTTTGCGGTATGCGCTCGGGCGCACAAAATGCATCCTGTTGCATTTTTTGGGCATCCGACTTGCCTCAAAAAAATGCATGCGCGCGCAATGCGTTTTTTTTACAGCAAGAAACCCATTATAAGGCTAGTTTCACACTTGCTTTTTTTTGCAGCGCGTTTTTCCCGCAAAAAACGCATTGAAAAAACGCATACAAAAGCATACAACTGCTGCGTTTTTTTCAAGCATTTTTATGAGCATGCATGAAAAAAACGCGTTTTTATGCGTTTGTATGCGTTTTTAGTGCGTTTTTACCGCGTTTGCGTTTTTTTCCAACATTAGGTGGCCCCTCACACTAACCCAAACCATGACTTTACTAACCCTAACCCTAACCCTGACCCTAACCCTGACCCTAACCCTTAACCAAACCATACTTAACCCTAACCCAAACCCTAAACCCTAACTAACCCTGACCCTAAACCTAACCCTGACCCTAACCC